>NC_084480.1:188192473-188493434 GCF_030035675.1 Rhineura floridana
CGTCATGAAAAAGGAGGAAGACAGGAGCAAAATATCTTGGGCCACCCCTGGCTGATTTATTAAAAAGCCAAATGTTATAGACTTTTGTATACCCAATGGTGCAGTCTCATTTATCACCAACAACCACCACCTCCATCAAAAATACATTATAAGAATATGGAATGTTCAAAATCTTAACCACAGTTTTGAGAAAAAGATTTTGCCCAGCTGGAACAAGACAGTTGCTACCTAAGAAGCTGAACATTGAAGAAGCATGAATGCGCTTGCGTATGGCCTCCAGGGTGTTGCGAGTAACCTTCAGAAGAGCATCAATGTTGCAGTGATTGAAATGGGACAGCAGTTCTTGGGCTTCTTCCTCTAGTATCTCCATTTCCTTCTTCTTTTTCTTGGTTAAAGGGGAAGACAAGCCTGCTGAAATCTGGCTAGCTGTGTGTGAGGACGCTAAAGTGTCCAGTGGCACTTCCTCATCTGCTCCTGGGAATAACAAATCAATGGAGTTAAATCAGTAGCCTTCTGATTAGTCAAAAACTTAGTACTACTTTTAGAGGCATGATGATTTACCCATGCAGCTCTATGCCCTCAATTTGTTCTCAACAGTCAGAATTAGCATATCTTACAAAGCTGACCATTAACTATTGCAATACCGTGCATCAGTTTGGCAGCTAAAATGAGTCTGGCAAAGATTGCCAGCAATGGGGAAAAGCCAGAGCCAAAAGTGAACAGGACACTCTTTCTCTCTGCCACCTCTTTCTCCAGGTGTGTACAGGTATTTGCCCGAACACACAAGCACCAATGTGTGATTGGGACCAAGGGCACAGAAACAAGCATGCCCTGAACATCAATGTGTGCATTGCACCTCTGCTCAGTCCTCGACCTTCCCTGTCTTGTGCAGGAAAGGTCTGCCAAGGGATTCTACTGGCATTCACGAGAATGAAGGTAGAACATCTCACATGATCAAAGACTCTGCTTTATCAGAGGCCCTGATCACACAGAAAGTTCTTGTTGTTGTTATGTGCCTTCAAGTCGATTATGACTTATGGCGACCCTATGAATCAGGGACCTCCAAGAGCATCTGTCATGAACCACCCTGTTCAGATCT
Organism: Rhineura floridana; assembly: GCF_030035675.1. Classification (NCBI taxonomy): domain Eukaryota; kingdom Metazoa; phylum Chordata; class Lepidosauria; order Squamata; family Rhineuridae; genus Rhineura; species Rhineura floridana. The sequence goes on from NC_084480.1 coordinate 188,193,573, forward strand.
TGTAAGTTCAGGTCTGTGGCTTCCTTTATGGAATCAATCCATCTTTTGTTTGGTCTTCCTCTTTTTCTACTCCCTTCTGTTTTTCCCAGCATTATTGTCTTTTCTAGTGAATCATGTCTTCTCATGATGTGTCCAAAGTATGATAGCCTCAGTTTCATCATTTTAGCTTCCAGTGACAGTTCTGGTTTAATTTGTTCCGACACCCAATTATTTGTCTTTTTCGTGGTCCATAGTATGCGCAAAGCTCTCCTCCAACACCAGATTTCAAATGAGTTCATTTTTCTCTTATCTGCTTTTTTCACTGTCCAACTTTCACATCCATACATAGAGATTGGAAATACCATGGTATGAATGATCCTGACTTTAATGTTCAGTGATATTAGAAAGATCTAATTGCATTGAAATGAACGTAAGTAGCATCTCTATGCCTTCCCTGAGCAATATGGGGAGTAAGAAAGGGGGAACACTAGAGATTATATTTGGGTTAGGGCTTGCATGTGCACCTATTCTTACATAGCTATTCTTACTCAGAGTAGATCCACTGAAGTTAATAGACATTACAAACTTAGGTTCATCAATTTAGGACTTAGTTGAATACAACCCATACTTTGGTGATCACCTGAACATGCCTTCCTCTCTCGTTTTGCCACCCCCTTCCCCCCCCCCTGCATGCCATCCACATGAAAGTAGGCCAAGGGACACAGGTTCCTCATCCCTGCTTTTGGAGAAGAGCATGTGGAATGCATGGCCTATTTCATGGTATGATTTTCTGCCTGAATCAAATAGATTTGAAGGAAACATTACATTATATTAGCCAGTTAATACCAGCCCAAATAGAGATGCCCAACTATATACACTGGACTGTTCACAATGGCTCAGGGTTCTGTAGATGCTGTGATGATTCTGGAGCACAGAAAATCCACAGAACTTAACTGGCACAGAGCTCAGCTTCCTGAGAATCTCAGCTTTTCTGTATTTTATTTTTAAGTACAAGTTTTTAGATCTTTTGGTTGCAAAGATATACTTGAAAGTATATGAGCTATACCTGGAGTCTCAGACAAAGATGGAATTGTCTGAAAATCTCAGCACCAAGCTTATCCATGTGTTTTTTTTAATTAATTCACATCTTGTCCCTTGATCTCAAAAAGAGGCAAATTTGGGATTTTTCACTGGTTCCATTAAAAATACAAATGATTCTCTCATATTATATGCATTATTATATGTAAAATATTATATACGTATTATATGCATATATGCTCTAGGTTTCTTAAAGCAACTAGATAGATACAAATATGCATATAACTGTATCAAATACTTTAAGAATTAATATTTAGAAAATTATGATGCAGAAATACAGTATAGATTTTTATTAATATTATAATACAGGTATTTTTGCGTATGATTTTTTTATAAAATTGTGCATACAGTTAGGATTTTAAAATATTTTTATCCAACAATGCACAAGTGGCTTGAACATAAGCAGGATTTTGATACAAGAGGCAAATCTTACTCAGGTGAGAACTACCATTTAAAATGGATTCTTCCTCCATTCCAAATCTCAGAAGCCAAAGGAGTAGCTGAACAAGTAGAGGCAGGGGTTCAGAGCCCTCTATAGCTCTTGACTCCTCCCTCTGACAAGCAAAATCTGAATAACTTGTAAAAGAGAGAAAAAATGTTCACATTGGCTAAATCTGCATTATCTGTACAGACTGCAGAATTAATGTTTTATTCGGGTAGAATCTGGATTACCTCAGTGCAAAACGTCATTGTTGTGGCTATTTAGTTCAGAGACACACAAGCTTGACTACACTATTCACAACCCATTCATGTTCTCATGAAGCATCCCAGACAAGCAATCAGTGGTAGCTGGTGACCATTGGGACTAGCAGGGCAGAAGGCAAGGGGGCCAACAGTAGGTGGAGCCAGAGCCAATGACAGGCAGAGCCACCAACTAATTGGTTGTAAGGCGGGACAGGTGGGGGCACACCAAAGGCAGACTGAGGCTGGTGGGGCAGTGCCCCATTTGCCCTAATAGACTAGCCTCCACTGCAAGAAATAAACTATTAGTTGACATGTAATGGGATGTCAGCCCTTACCTTCCTGCATTTCCTCATTTCTGCTGCCACTCAGAATATCCCCAGTATCCCCTTTGTTTTGCACGTCCATGTCCAGTAACGTGTTGATAAGCTCATTTGCTGCTTCCTCTACCAATGAGCTTTTCAGGTGCAAAGTGCATGCTCCCTTAGTACAGAGTTCCTGCAAAAAAAAAGTGAAAAACCATTGCTATTTAGGTTTAATTCTGGCTTAGCAGTGCTAGCAACAAGAGTTCTCAGAGCATTACATAAGCACAGAGAAAGGGGCAACTCACACAGCCTGGAGAAATAGGTATGTTGTATTGTATTTTAAATGAATTTGTTGGTAGCCCTGTGAGGCAGATTTGGCTGAAAGACAATGACTAGCCCAAGGTCACCCAGTGAGATCTGCACAGCTGAGGGGGAATTATTTTGAACCTCAGTCTCCCTTGTGTGGCACTCTAACCACTATACCACATTAACAGCAGGAACAAATAAGCCAGAAGGCATCTGCTCAGAAAGTCTCTGTTTAGGCAATGTTCCAACCAGACCCTTCTACAGGGCGCTGATCAGGTTCTGAAAGACTTTGCCTTGCCTGAAAGTATCTCTGCCTTATCAGATATGACTCTACCATATCTGCCATTATTTAACCCTAGTGGGTGTGACCCGCTCAGCTTTGAATGTATTAGTCACACCCTTGTGATGTGTTTACAACAACTAAGAGTAAAAGAAAAGTACCTTTTCGTTAGACTAGTTCATATGTGCACATACATTGTTTGACCTCACCATTTCTCAGCTTCCTGCTGAATGCATCAACCAACTCCATTGACGTTGTGTCTGAGGTGACAAGAGACGATATGAAAGCTCTTCCTGTGGTGTCTGACAATCTGTCATGACTCATTCACACATGCAAGCTACTACTTGATGCTGAAGTCATCAAGTGATCAAGATGCATGTGTGAACCAGCCCCAAGTGATTTGCACTTCTGTTTCCACTTTCTATCCATGGTCTTAACACACTATGGATATTCACTGCTGCTTGCTGGTGTCTAGAAAATGGAGCTCAATTCTGGAGAAAGGGGCACAGCCACAAATCTATCTGAAAACCTGATTACCTTAGATGTCTGCCTGATAAACATGAGAGAAATCACTTTGACAAAATAAATGTAATCAAACATATCCTCCTCACTCTCGATGGCCTTATAGGCCCCTTCCAACTCTGCTATTGGACTCAATGGCCTTATGGGTCCCTTCCAGCTCTACTATTCTATGATTCTATGACCTTCTACTTGGCTAGTATCAGCAATAAGGGTTGACATTTAACACCCTCAACTGGAAAAGGAGGACCAACGGTCATTAGAATGTCTTACCACTGATTTATTCCATAAATGACAACCCAAGCCACTGGTACTGAGGATGTTCATTACTTTCAGTGAGTTCCAGAAGGTTATTACATTAACTTCATCTAACTAGAAGACAATTAAGCTTTGTTTTAATATGCTGTCATGGCTGAGAGGCAAAACTATCTAGCAGTTTGAGCCAGAGGGGAAAAAGAGCAATCAATGCCCTTTCCTCCAAGAATCAGGATGACTGGCAATCCTGTTAGCCACTTGGCACTGGAAACACATCAGGCAGCGGTATTAAGACACAGAGAAAGAAACCCTGGCAAAGGACTTTGTTCAAAAGGGCTGCAGCAATGTGTGCATACCCATTCAAGGGCACTGTGAAAGCTATTATTACACGGGATTGTTCCTTTGAGCAAGCATTTGCTGCTTGTTCTGTGTTTACTGTGCCTAGCAGATTTTTCCCTCAAGCGTTTGCTTCCCCGATCATGCCCCTGTTCCCCACCTGAAGGAGAGAGGCTGGCCATTATGACCACATGATGCTGCTCCACCTGAAGGAGAGAGGCTGGCCATTGTGACCACATGATGATGCTCCCCACCTGAAGGAGAGAGGCTGGCCATTATGACCACATGATGCTGCTCCACCTGAAGGAGAGAGGCTGGCCATTGTGACCACATGATGATGCTCCACCTGAAGGAGAGAGGCTGGCCATTGTGACCACATGATGATGCTCCCCACCTGAAGGAGAGAGGCTGGCCATTGTGACCACATGATGATGCTCCACCTGAAGGAGAGAGGCTGGCCATTGTGACCACATGATGCTGCTCCACCTGAAGGAGAGAGGCTGGCCATTGTGACCACATGATGATGCTCCACCTGAAGGAGAGAGGCTGGCCGTTGTGACCACATGATGATGCTTCCCACCTGAAGGAGAGAGGCTGGCCATTATGACCACATGATGCTGCTCCACCTGAAGGAGAGAGGCTGGCCATTGTGACCACATGATGATGCTCCCCACCTGAAGGAGAGAGGCTGGCCATTGTGACCACATGATGATGCTCCACCTGAAGGAGAGAGGCTGGCCATTGTGACCACATGATGATGCTCCACCTGAAGGAGAGAGGCTGGCCATTATGACCACATGATGCTGCTCCACCTGAAGGAGAGAGGCTGGCCATTGTGACCACATGATGCTGCTCCACCTGAAGGAGAGAGGCTGGCTGTTGTGACCACATGATGATGCTCCCCACCTGAAGGAGAGAGGCTGGCCATTGTGACCACGTGATAATGCTCCCCACCTGAAGGAGACTGACCACTGTGACATCATGCAGATACTGTTTGCCTGAGGGAAAGAGACAGACACTTGCCCCCATGTCCACATATTGACAAACACTTTAATGAGAAAGGTGACATTTGCATTCTGGGTCAGACAAAGGTTTTTTTTACTTTCTTTCTTACTCTCCCTTTCTCTCAAATGCAAGATTCTCCTCTTCTCAAGCAGGCAGGGATGACTGCCCCCACCCCATGATTAATAGGACATAGCTTGACTGCTCTCTACTTAATGCTGGTGCCAGCGATAGCGTCTCTGTGCTTTGTCCGCCTGCTGCCTGCCTGACAGTGAGTTTTCCAATATGTGGAAGCCATTGAAATGATAAATACCCTTTAGGAATGAGAAAGCATCAGAGAGTCAACTTATAAAGGGCTGAGGCAATTCATAAAGAGACCAATGGGAAACTAAAGTTAATTTTTATTATGTTTATTATTTTCTTTTGGGAGAAAATATTAAGAATCTTCATCATTGCAAAAACTGAAATAAAAAATAAAAATGGCACTAAAATCTTACGTCCTGTACACCCTTATAATTGCTTATATTTCATTATAAATCACACCCTTCAACAAAGTAAACATTTCAGAGGCCTACAATTACTCTTTACTACAAGTGTCTACATGAACCCCCCAAAACCCAGCCCAGACTTCTCCCTACAAATAGTCCCTTCCACTCAGAAAACTAGATGTTTGGGAAAAGAATTCTAATCTAGCCTTCTCCCTGACATGCTGAGTTGCTTGGGGGGGGAGAGAGAGAGAGAGAGAGAGAGAGAGAGAGAGAGAGAACAAGCAATAATGTGAGCTGCTGTCTGTAATCTGAAGGTAGTGGTATAGCTCAGGCCCAGGTTTAACTCCTAAGTGAAAAGGAGACCTACAAAAGTATACCTTTGTCATCTGCAGGAATTGCTCACAGTTCAGTGGATCACCTTCAGGGAGGTTGCAAAGGGGCATGCTGCTCATTTCTTGAAGAACAGCATCGATACGGAATTCTATTAAGTCATTCACTTGATCAAGTAGCAGCTCAAGGTCAGCTTGAAGGGCACAGAAGAGAATGACTATAGTTAATAGGCCAGGTACTTTTAAAAACCACTTTCCACTCCCTTTAACACATGAATGGGCTAATGTGTTAGGGAACTTTGAACGATAGAGGGCTTTTCATCAACAAAATATTCAAGAGGACAACTAAAAAATATCAAATCCAATCATTCTTTTGAAGAAGAGCAGAAATGTAAGGACCAGAGAATGAGACATGGAATGGCTGACACAGGTCTTTGTTACCAAACAACTACACAGTGTTTTATATACATATATATACATATATACATATATACATATATACATATATACATATATACATATATACATATATACATATACATATATATATATATACATATATACATATACATATACATATATATATTGCTTAGTCCGAAGACCATTGCAAGGGGACACTGAATACAAAACATTAAAAAATTTAAGACTTCCATGTAATTTCAAAAATCACAATTAAAATTGAATAAGAAAATATATGACTGACCTTAGAATAAATAAAACAACTTATAAAGCAAATAAACCTTACAATGGCAAAGAGCAGAGTGACATAACATCTGATAACATAGCAGAGAGCATTTAATACACTCATATCTCCGAATCTCTATGACAATTAACAGAAATGGTGTCCAGGAACTTTTCGCTGCATCTAGCAGCCTTCATCGCAAATGCAGCAACCCTTTGGATCACATACTGATTTGTTGTTGCAGAGTTTCTCTTTCACACACCAACCAAAATTTCATTTTCTTTAGGAAAAGTTCTAAATAACTTTCTCTAATGTCAGTATATAACTGGCACTGGAGTATGTAATGAACGAAATCCTCCGGAACTGGATCTCCACAGACACGCAACCTATCATGTATTGGCATACCATAAAATCTCCCCCATTTCATCATTGTGTCCATTTGTTCAAAGCGTAAACGTGTGAAGGCTTTACGCAATTCCATTTTCAAGGGGAATGACAGGTATTTTTCATATTTATGCTCATGTTTTACGCTAGCTAACCATTTCACTGTTCCTGCAGATAAAAGGGCAGTTATGTCAGTTTGTGCACCTACATCAGATACTCTTTGTACACCTACATCAGGCGCTTTTGGATGAAACCGATTATCTGGATCCGTTTCAATCCGGTTTTAGGTCCGGTTTTGGCACTGAAACAGCCTTGGTCTCCCTGTATGATGACCTTTGTCGGGAGAGGGACAGGGGCCCTGTTGATTCTCCTTGACCTCTCAGCGGCATTTGATACCATCGACCATGGTATCCTTCTGGGGAAGCTTGCGGAGTTGGGAGTTGGGGGCACTGCTTGGCAGTGGCTTCGCTCCTACTTAGCGGATCGTCGCCAGAAGGTAGTGCTTGGGGAACACTACTCGACACCCTGGACTCTCCATTGTGGAGTCCCTCAGGGGTCAGTTCTGTCCCCCATGCTTTTTAACATCTACATGAAGCCTCTGGGTGAGGTCATCAGGAGTTTTGGAGTGCGTTGCCACCAGTACGCTGATGACACGCAGCTCTACTTCTCCTTTTCACCTTCCTCAGGTGAGGCTGTTCATGTACTGAACTGTTGCCTGACCGCGATAATGGACTGGATGAGAGCTAATAAACTGAAACTCAATCCTGACAAGACCGAGACACTGTTCGTGAGCTCTTTCCCTGCCCAGATGATAGATGCTCGTCCTGTTCTAGATGGGGTTACACTCCTCTTGAAGGAACAGGTTCGTAGTTTGGGGGTCCTTTTTGACCCTTCCTTGTCGCTTGAGGCTCAAGTAGCCTCGGTGGCACGGAATGCATTTTACCATCTTCGTTTAGTAGCCCAACTACGCTCTTATCTGGACAGTGATGATCTCGCTTCAGTTGTTCATGCTCTAGTAACTTCTAGATTGGATTACTGTAATGTGCTCTACGTAGGGCTGCCCTTGAAGACAGTCCGGAAACTTCAGCTAGTGCAAAACGCGGCAGCCAGGTTGTTGACGGGGACCGATCGGTTCGCGCATATAACACCTGTCCTGGCTCATTTGCACTGGCTACCTATCTGTTTCTGAGCCAGATTCAAGGTGCTGGTGTTGACCTATAAAGCCTTACACGGCGTGGGACCGCAATATCTTGTGGAACGCCTCTCCCGCTACGAACCTACCCGTGTGCTTCGTTCAGTATCTAAGGCCCTCCTCCGGGTACCAACCCATCTAGATGCCCGGAGGACTGTTACTAGATCTAGGGCCTTTTCTGTAGTGGCCCCCGAATTGTGGAACAGCCTACCTGAAGAGATCCGCCTGGCGCCTACAGTACTTTCCTTTAGGCGCCAGGTTAAGACCTGGCTATGCTCCCAGGCATTTTAACGTTTTAATGTTTATGTTTAATGTTTTAGCTTAAATTTGCTGATACTCGTTATAGATATTATTGTAACATTGTATTTTAATCTTGTTGTACACCGCCCAGAGAGCTACTAGCTATGGGCGGTTTATAAATGAAATGAAATAAATAAATGAAATAAAGATCTTTTTAGTAATGTTCAGCCTCGGATTCAATGCCCAAACAGAGAAACCAAAATTTGGGAGAAGTTCTAAAAGTTTCTGCAACCAAAGGTTTCCTTGGGGGAATGTCCTTTGTTCCTCCAGGCAGATCTTAGGGAGCCTTTCTTCCATTAGGTTATTTATTCTGCACCAGTAATTTACCATCCTGACATATATTAACCCTGAGATCTTATCCATGCCCAGTTTGGCTCTAGTTAAATAAGCTGGAGTAGATTTTGAAACCCCTAGAATCATATGCAAAAAGTGGCTTTGAATATTTTCGATTTTAGAAAGATCTGCAAAGCCCCAAATTTCGGCGCCGAAAATTAGCATTGGTATCACCTTTGCTTTAAAGATGTTTATAACAGGGCGTAGTGAGCCTGGGTATCTATAGTTTAGCAATCTGTTTAAGGATTGCAAACTGGCGACAGATTTCATTTCAGTTTTCTCTATATGTGACGCCCAGGATCCTGAGGATGAGAAGGTAATACCAAGATAGCAGTAAGATTTTACCTGCTCTAACTCTTTGGAGTTAATATACCATCTATGAGATTTCCTCTTTCTACCAAAGACTACTACTTTAGATTTATTGTTATTAATAACCAGGTTGTTTTCTGTGCAGTAGGAGCTAAACTGTCTTAGCTGTCTTCTCAGGCCAATTTGGGATGTTGACAGGAGGATTATATCATCTGCATATAATAATATATTAACCGCTCTGTTTAAGATTTTGGGCATATGGTATTTCTGATTTTAGAGCGAAACGACAATATCATTAATATAAAAAGGAACAGTGCTAAAATACAACCTTGGCGTACACCTTTATGTGTCGCGATCTTGTCTGTCAGGACCAAACTTGAGCCTGTTCTGACCTTCAAGAAAGTTTCTGCATAAAGTGCTTTCATTAGGAATAAGAGTCTCCTGTCTATATTTGTGTTTGACAGCTTTTCCCAGAGACGACGTCTATTTATGGAGTCAAAAGCTGCACTTAAATCGATAAAAGCTGCAAAAAGCTGTTCACCCTTTGTGGAATACTTAGTTATCAAATGGAGTAATATATAGCAGTTATCCAAGGTAGATTGGCCTTTCCTGAAACCAGCCTGTTCTTCAGCTAAAATAGAATTTTCTTCCGCCCAGTCCTCTACTTTATGCAAGAGGTGCTTTGCATAAATTTTGGCTGGGATATTAATCAGACTAATTGGTCTGTAGTTTCTAGGATCCTGCTGCTTACCTTTCTTAAATATTGGGACTACTATACTAAGATTCCAACCTTTTGGGATGCAGCCTGTCTTGTTTATATGGGTAAATTGCCCTGCCAATAATGAGGCCCACCAGTCAGCATCGCTTTTAAACAATGCTGGGGGCAGAAAGTTGTCACCTGGGGCCTTATTGTTCTTCATTGTCTGTATAAGAGATTTAATCTCAAATGCCGTTACATAAAGGACCATAAAGGAAGGGAGGTGATGTCCAATGCCCACGGAAAACTACTAACTGTCCTTACATCTTCTTCTTCTTTAAATAAGTTTGAATAGAACCTTTCCCAGATTAGGGCTGGAATAGGAATATCAAGTGTAAATTTTATTTCTCTGAGTCTGCCAGAGACCAAATGCCAGAAGTAGGCAGAATTTGACCCTGTTCCTGCCAGTTCGAGGTCAGCCCAGAAAAGTTTCTGAAACTGTGATTTCTTAATTGAGATTAATTTTTTATAATCACTTCTAAGTTTTAACATGATATTCTGTATCTCAGGATCAAACGAGGCATGTGCTTTCCATATCTGTCTTCTCAATTTCCTTCTCAATACTCTACACTCTGTGTCAAACCATAAAGACTTCATAGGCTTTAATTCATTTGGGCTTGTATCAGTTTTTAAAAAAGGTCTCAAATTATTACATATCTCCTGGTACGCTTCCAGTACTGCATTAATATTGGCATCAGGGGTTAAAATTATATTGCCAAGTACTCTGCCCATAATTGAGTTCTGGAAGTCTTTAAGTTTGCTCACATTCACCTTTTGCCATTTCAATCTCCTTTCCCCCTGAACCTCCAGTTGCTGTGATAACCATTGATCTGAGTAGGTCACCGTCCTCATATCAGATTCAACGGCTATCTTCACTGTTATGGGTTGATGATCACTATCTTCCCTAGAATTTACTATTACACCCGTGAACAAGTGAACTTTCCCTCTGGAGACACAGATATAATCAAGCACACTGCCTGCACACACAGAGAAATGAGTAAAAGGGTACGGAATGTTAGGATTATTGCTGCCTACTATCCGTAATCCAAACATATATGTTATCCTAAACAGATTTACACCAGCTTTGTTTATCTTCTTATCCCTGGATTTCCAGTAATTCAAATCTACCGAGTCTGTTAGACCATCTTCCGAAAGTCCACACAGCTCAGCCACCTTTATCAAAGATGGCCCTATTCTGGCATTAAAATCCCCCAGTAGTATAAACAGGGCATAAACAGAGTGCCCAGCTCCTCTAATAGTTGTTCAAGGTGCACCCAAATATCAGGCAAAGAATATTGCGAGGTAGTTGGTGGTATATAAACATTTACCAGGATAAGCACCATAACTTGAACCACGAATTTTACCACCAAAGAACTGGTAGTCAGGGCTGCTGTACCAACCAATTCTCCCCTCCATCCCAGCTCTTCCTTAACCAAAATGGCTAAACTGCCTATAGCTCTGCCTCTATATTTTATTTTCTGTGCTGAGTTAACCCATGATGTAAATCCTGGTAACACTAACTCATCCTTTGCCATGAGCCAAGTTTCTTGCAGTGCTATCATTGGATACTTAGATAAATACTCGATAATATCATTGTCATAGGCTCTGGCCTTTCACCCAGCTATATTCCAAGACATGATACCTACAAACCTGTCAGCGTGATCATAGTTTCCTGTTTTTGACTTCTTTGGGGATCCAGCTGTTGATGCCACTATCAATGGGTCTGGCAAACCTGTGACCTGCTGTTTATGATGTCAGTTTGTACCCTCCAGAATTTTGCTCTGCTTCCCCCAATTTTCCAGATCCTGCTCCAGATACTCAATTTCATCGAATTGTGGGCTCATCCTGTTTTAGGGGCTATGTCGCTCCTAGAACAACTGGGCTCGATTTTGTTTACTAGGGGATTTATCTCGGCTGTAACCAGGCAATTCCTCGTACTCCTTTCCATGCCAGGGAGCTTCTGTGCATTTTCCACCCCTCCCTTCAGCCTGTTTCCCTGTTGAGCAGAACCGCAGTCTACTGCTACCTGTTGTGTACCCTCCTTCTCAATGAGTCCATCTTGCTCTGCCTGCATGTTAATCAAGTGATCTCTTAAGGACTCAACACTGTTTCATTCTGTGTCTCTAGAGTCAGAGCACAAAATGACTCTAAAAGCACTTTCTCCTCATTATTATAAAAATCCTTTCCCTTAGATGACCTTTGCCATTTTTGAGTTTGGGCAGGTGCAGAACCAGCTAAGACTGGAAAGCTCTTCCTCTCAGAGAAAAGATCATTTCCAAAACATTCCAGCACAGACAGATCTTATTTGAGTTCGTTATACATTTTCTTTCCCCTAATTTTCCTGAGTCCTTCCTGTCTTGGCAATCTTGGGATATATAGGTAACTTCTGAATCATTCAGGTCTATAAGATCTTTCTCACCTCTGGTCACTTTATATGCGCATAGGCTTTCATACTGGTCATCCCATAATTTTCCCTTCACTAATGGCATGGCGGGGGCTATATTTTCAAACATTCTAGAAACATAAAGGTAAAGGTAAAGGTGTCTCCGCACTTATAGTGCGAGTCGTTTCCGACTCTTAGGGTGACGTCTTGCGACGTTTACAAGGCAGACCATATATATGGGGTGGGATTGCCAGTTCCTTCCCCGGCCTTTCTTTACCCCCCAGCATATGCCGGGTACTCATTTTACCGACCATGGGTGGATGGAAGGCTGAGTGGACCTCGACCCCTTTTACCGGAGATTCGACTTCCGATTACAGCATGGGCATATTTATAATTGAAAAATAGGTATTCGATATGGATAATATCTGGAGCAGAGATTTTTGCAGGGGAAATTGGTTTTAAGATTTGTATTAAATGAAGTTTGTGTTGTAGCTGGGTTAATGCACCCTTTGGCTTAGGATAATTTGAAAAAACCAATTTGTGATGTACAAGCCTCAACTTCCAACTTTGTTCATCTTTTGACACCATCCAATCAGATGTCTCTTCTGGCCCTTGACTCTGGTCATTTGCCCCAGTTTCAAGCCTCAGTCCCTGGTTATGAAGCACAAATTTCCATGGGTCTTTCATTTCCCTCAGCCTACAGTTCCTGTCAGTAGAGAGAGGAAGTCCAACTGATGTTTTAGTTGACTGATCACATAATGGTTTCTCTTCAACTTTCTGAGTTCTGCTCATTTTCCCTTTAGACGGCTTTCCCCCTTTAGATGACACATTGTCCTTTACTTTCTTAGGGATCTTATCTACCAATTTAAATAATTTCTTAAAATTCATTTTCCTATCCAAATGTGTAACCTTTGGGGGGCCCTTTCTTTTTTCTTTTTTATGCACTTTATATTTTTACTCTTTTTTCCATTGCTATTTCCTCTCATAATTACCTTCAGACTATGCTTAGGGCATGGTCCAATAGGCCTATCAGCATTAGAGGCACTCTGGGAAAACCCAGGCTTATTTTCCCTTTGTATGGAGCCAATATTTCCCCTTCTACAAAGTTCTACCATTGTAGTTAGTAACCCACTACACTCTGCCAGAAAAAAATTGATTAAACCTAGGTCCTTGAGCATGTCATTTGTCCATTTTTCAATTTCAAACAGCTGCTCGATTGTTAGTTGTTCTGCCTCATATTTTAGGTTAGTCGATTCTTGGATGTTAAGAGTTCCCGTTTTGGTGTGGGAGAAGTGGGCACCTTGCCATTTCATCTATCTGTTTGACCATTGACTCATCTAAAGCAGATTGTGCCTCTTGTTCTCCTACCCAAGAGGTACTCTCAGCGAGAGCCAACTCAAATGCTAGGTCCCTAGTCCCATCCGGTACTGCATCCCCGAATACACAGTAATACAGATCTGCAGCATGGAAATAGCAGGGAGGGAAGGGGTGTTTAACCCATTCACTCTTTTCCCGACACACACACTGCTTCTCAGAACCATTCCCATTGTTGTGCAACGGTTTGGTCAGCAACTGGGGCTCCCAGCCCACACCTAGTGCTAAAGATCAAGTTTGGCAAAAGACCATCACATTCCATATCATTATAATTTTCTCATATCTGTAAGGAGAAAAGGAAAAGGATGAGTTATCCAAAGCAATAATGGTAGGCTTCTTGAAGTTCAAAGTCTCTATCTCAGCATTTGTTCAAGAGAGGATGACAAAAGTCAATCCAAAAGGAGAATTTTGTAATACTTTTAGCTGGCTGCCTGTTTGATGTCATTTAATATATCTTATGAAAGTAGTGCTTTGGACCAACAGCATATTACCAAGACTGAGCAGAGCATAATGCACACTTGAATTCATTCCTGAGAATTAATACATTTGTGTGCTCATTGCTTGCAGTTCTAATAGGGAAAGTGCCTTATTCAGACTTACCAAGCTTATCCAAAATATTGTGTAAGTACTTCTCAATATTCAAAGATGTCCAGGTCAGTGTAGTCATACCAGGCTGGATAGCATCATCCACTTTGGCCAAATGGGGAGCCATTAACACATGAAGGGGAGCTTGGATTTTTGATTTTACTCTCTTGTACTCTGCCATCATCATCTGAAATGAGGCCCAACAAGAACAATAAACACACAGCATGATCCAAGGGTTGCCAATGTAGCACCTGTGGGCACCACTGTGCCCAGCAGTACCCTTATGGCACCCACAAAAGGTCTCAGTAAATATCCTCTCAAAAACCCACAATGCATAAGAGACAGTTTGCTCTTCCTGCTCATCTCCTGTCTGCAGTGGCTCAGCCTCTTGTACATGAATGCTCACCTTTAAACATGCCCACATTTCATTAGATAGCAGGATTGGATATCCCCCTCCCTACCATTCTGAACAGAGGCGGGATGCAAAGAGCTTCTCTGTGAGCAAGTGTAGTTGAGGTTGATGTACATGCCTTTCCACATTGATGGGGGATGCCCACACCATTTTATGGCCCTGTCTTTTTTCTGCTCTTTTAGATGTGGTAGCCATTCTGTGTTATGCTACACACCCTATGGCAGCCATTTTGTGTTATGCCACACCGCCACAACAGCCATTTTGTGACTGGCACCCACAACCATTCCTTAAAATTCCAAATGTGCCTGCTGGCTCAAAAAGGTTGGCAGCCTGTGTCGTAAGCCTTTATTCACAGATTCAAGGCATACCTGCACAACTTGTGACCCAATGAGTTGGATAGGTGCTTTACAACCACTTTATTTTTGCGGTTCCAGGAAGGCAGGGCGTCACAAAATGTGGAGACCCGCTTTAAAAGCTATTAGGTTACCAATAACATGATAATTTACATGGATCCTCATTTTTTAAAAAAAAGTGGAGGAGACAAAGGTTTGCATTAGTTAATCTCATCGTTGTATTTGATATATCTCCGAGTTTTACTGGAGAGTTGATCAAATTTAGCTATGTATGGATAAATGTAGCAGCAAATACTACATAGCAATTTAAACAAGAGAGGAACTGAGCCGAGTTAAAAGTCTAGGAGATACTTAAACCATTTTATCAACATAGTTATCTGTAAACAGCAGAATGAAGTACACTGTACACGAGGATGTTTTTTCTGGGACATCAGCAAGATGGCAGAGTATTCCCAGTATTTAATTTGGAATTCCAAAGTAACTTGCTTGCAAAGAGGTAGAGTTTCCCATAGATGAAGAATACCTGTAATTTATTGAAGTTCTGTTTGTAGGACTCGCGTTTCTGTTGAAGAGCAATGGCAAATGGTGGAATTTCTAGCCCCATGCGTGACATGCATTCTGTTTCCTTTATTAAGGTGAGAATCTCTGGGTCAAAATTGACAAATATTTCTCCAGTCTCTGGAGCTTTCACCAATAACGATGCCTGAAGTCCTGCTCTAGTTAGGTGAACCTACAGATAAGAAATGTTATAGACGTTATTCTCATCATTACTACCTCATATTTGGCCTTTTCCAAACTATTGCTATACACAAAAACAAACACAGCAAGATATCAGCATCTGACCAACTGTGTTACAAGCCAGTGTCAGAATCTTGCTCTTCTAACTAGCTGGAAGGTTTTCCATAGATTCTTGGAACATCCCATGCCTTTCAATGGAAATGCTTTTAACCCAGGTATTTGTGCCATTATTACTATTATTATTAAGAACAATAACACTGAGCAACTCCATTGTCACAAATTTCACAATCATAGTAGTATTAAGTGATGCAATATAAAGTTATATTATATTGCTATAGGTTGGCTTCAGGAAGAAGTTAGGTGATGCAACTAGATATGCGTAAGTGATGACCTTTTACCCGATTCACTTGAAGAAGCCAGCCCCATTCACTTGAGGAAGCCAACCAGTGGCCCCTTTCAATAGTATGGAACCTCACCAATAGATTTAGACGTATCCTTAGTGTCCACACCAGGAGTAGGAAGCAACATTTCAGCAAGCTACTGGACATTTTTATGGTTCTGCATTTCAATCAAACTACAGTTCATTCTTCCTCACCAGCAAAAGCTGGAAAATAAATGGCATTTGCTACACTTCACAGCAACAGAAGAAGCCCAGCTCTGAAGCAGAGTTGATCTTGGGTCTCTTCTCCTTCCGTTCCAGAAGCAACAACCTATTTCTGTGCGAGCTTAAGATACAAAGCACTGAACCTTCTGCATGCAAAGCTTGTATTATACTAATAAATTCTGCACATACACACACACACATGGAGCTATGGCCCCAACCTCTAGTCACCCTTGCTGCAAGGCAGCAATAAGCCCATCCCAAGCAGTTTAATCAGAGCTTGGAAAAGTTACTTTTTTGAACTACAACTCCCATCAGCCCAATCCAGTGGCCATGCTGGCTGGGGCTAATGGGAGGTGTAGTTCAAAAAAGTAACTTTTCCAAGCTCTGGGCTGATGGGAGTTGTAGTTTTAAAAAGTAACTTTTCCAAGCTCTGAGTTTAATGCCTGATTTTACATCATCCCTTTGCATATATTTAGTTACATGTTGGGTAGCACAACCTCCTAATTCTGATCAAATTGGGCATCAACAGAATGATACAGCATGTGGCCCTTAAAAGTACTCTGGCCAAAGGGTCTCTGGATAATTTACATTTAATTTGTCCTTCTAATTGCATAATTGTGCTGCTAGTCAGTATATGGAATGCCAATCACAGAATATAGAGGCCAGACCAGCATTTGCGGTCTGTGTTAGGCAGCTAGGAGAAATACTACAATGATTTACTATTATGCCAATAAGTAGTAAATTAAATGAAGAAGTATTACATTTGACTGGCATGAGCATCATTCATGCCACATGAAGTCCACTATGAATATATCCAGTATGTCATATTACCTGTTGAAGCCACCCCCTGTGGTAGACAACTTCAAACTCCAGAAGGACTTTAGCCACCCTGTTGTAGTTGCGGATGATGGGCTTGGCTTCTGCTGTCTGTAGAACTGTGGGGTGCTTTTGAAAAAGACTCATGGGTTCCTGGATTCTGTGGAACAGCTGCCGAGCCCACAAGATCTTACCAGCCATGGGAGGAAGGTTACGACCTAGTGGGGGGTCATTCTTTTGCTTGGAGTATAGCTTAGAAACCATCTCAATGTCGTGGCCATAGTTCTGAAGGATTATCTGATATTTGTCATCAATGCCAAGGTTAGGGATTCCTAGTCTACAAAGAGAAAGCATTGTCATTGAAAGACGTTTGTGAAGACAGAGTTCAATGCATGAGTTTCTTTTCATAGGATGATAGAGTTGGAAGTGACATCAAAGGTCATCTAGTCCAACCTACCACCAGGGCAGGAAACTGGCTGCTACAGCATCCCTATAGAATCATATTTCCTCATATGACATGGTTCCTTAGGGCAAACTAATGCAACCAAATTTAAATGCCAAAAGGTGGGCTGGACATACATAAGCCATGTCTCGGTCATCATTTGACCATGAACAAATAAGTTGTTTGTACATCAACTATAATGTTGTACAACAACAACAATAATGTACAACAAATAAGTTGTACATTCATGCAAATGTATTCTTGTCTCTCCTCTCCTATGTTGTTTTCCTCGTTGCTTATTTTAGACTGTAAGCCCCCTCTAGGATGCATACCTTAACATGGTGAGGGGGTTTGAGTGTGTTGAAGAAACTGAGAGCAATGCTGTCAGGAGACTAGACCAAGAAGCTAGAATCCTAGCAGGAGCATCCAAGGTGGAATGGACAAAGCTGAGACACCAGACTAAGATGCATCCAGATTTAGAGGAAGGCAAGGGTAAACCAACTCTGAATATCTCTTACCACAAAAACCCTGTGAACAGAGAATCCAAAATGCAACACAAGATAGTGCTGGAAGATGAGACCCCCCAGGTCAGAAGGCACTCAACGAGCTACTGGGGAAGAACAAAGGACAAGTACGAGTAGCGCTGTGACTAATGACATAGCTGGGTCAAAGCCAAAAGGAAGCCCAGAGGCTAGATGCAAAAGGAGAGTCCGAAGTTGTACGACATACACAATAGGAACATGGAAGTGAGAACCATGAACCAGGAAAAGTTAGAAAATGTCAAGCAAGAAATGGAGCGTATCAACATTACAATTAGGAACTACAACACAAGGTCTGAGCGAGTGATATCAATGAGATTAAATGGGAAACCTACTAACATAACCATCATTCAAGTCTATACTAAAACAGCAAACGCAGAAGAAGAGGAATTAGAGAGATTTTACGCACAAGTATAGGAAGAAATTGATCACACACCAAAACAAGATGTACTGATAATCAAGGGGGACTGCAATGCAAAAGTAGGGATCAGAGAAGAACTAGGAATGGGGTTTAGGAGATAGAAACGAAGCAGGAGAAAGACTTATTGAATTCTGTGAAGCCAATTATTTGTTTCTTGGAAACACATTTTTTGAGCGACCAAAAGGATGACAGCACACATGGACATCACTAAATGGTCAATATAGGAATCAAATTGATTATATAATTGGTAGCAGAAGATGGAGAAGTTCCATACTTTCTGTGAAAACAAGACCAGGAGCAGACTGTGGTACAGTTCATGAACTGGTCGTATCTAAAATCAAAGTAAAGAACAACAAAGCAATCATAATGCCAAAATACAATTTAAATAACATCCCAGAAGAATATAAAGATAAAATAAGCAACAGGTTTGAGGCTTTAAACTTAGTTGACAGAGAACCAGAAGAACTATGGAGTGAAGTAGAAACATTATCAGGGAAGAATGCAAACACACCTCAATGGATGACTGAAGAAACTCTTAAAATGGTTAAAGAGAGAAGGAAAGCAAAAGCAAAAGGAGACAGAAACATGGTCAGAACCCTAAATGCAACAATACAGCAACTAGTATATAGGGACAAAAAGAACTAATACAATAGTTAGTGTATAGAAATAGAAGAGGACAACAAAAAGGGAAGAACAAGAGTCCTATTACAAAGATTAGAGAAATGAAGGGGAACTTTAAACCACGACTAGGGATGTTGTATAAACAACAGGGGAATGCACTGACCGACCAAGATGAAATAAAAGGAAGATGGAAGCAATACAGTGAAGAACTCTATAAAAGAGATGCCAGGATGACAGATTCATTCACGGAGGAACTGTATGATGAAGAACCAGAAATTTTAAAATGTGAGGTGAAAGCTGCTCTTACAATACTTGGAAGAAACAAATCACCAGAAACTGATGGCATACCAATAGAGTTGCTACAAGCTACTGAGACTGAATCTGTCCAAATTTAGACAAAGATTTGTCAAGAAATATGGAAAACTAAACAATGGCTCAGAGACTGGATGTGTTCAATATATATCCCAATTCCAAAAAAAGGGGATCCCAGCGAATGCAGTAATTATCAAACTATTGCCTTAATAGCACATGCAAGTAAAGTAATGCTCGAGATTCTACAACAAAGGCTCTTACCATATATGGAGCGAGAAATGCCAGACATCCAAGCTGGATTTAGAAAGAGAAGAGGCACCAGAGATCATATTGCAAACATACGTTGGATAATGGAACAGAGCAAGGAATTCCAGAAGGAAATCACCTTGTGCTTTATAGATTACAGCAAAGCCTTTGACTGTGTAGATAATGAAAAACGATGGAATGCTTTAAAAGAAATGGGGTGCCACAGCATCTGATTGTCCTGATGTGCAACCTATACTCTGAACAAGAGGCTACTGTAAGGCAGAATATGGAGAAACCGATTGGTTCCCCATCGGAAAGGGTGAGAGAGAGGGGTGTATTTTATCACCCTATTTATTTAATCTATACTCAGAACATATCATACAGAAAGCGGGACTGGACCAGGATGAAGGAGGTGTGAAAACTGGAGGGAGAAATATCAATAATTTAAGATATGCAGACGATACCATACTGCTAGCAGAAACCAGTAATGATTTGAAACGAATGCTGATGAAAATTAAAGAGGAAAGCACAAAAGCAGAACTGCAGCTGAATGTCAAAAAGACTAAAGTAATGACAACAGGAGATTTATGCAACTTTAAAGTTGACAACAAGGACATTGAACTTGTCAAGGATTATCAAAACCTCGGCACAGTCATTAGCCAAAATGGAGACAATAGTCAAGAAATCAGAAGGCTAGGACTGGGGAGGGCAGCTGTGAGAGAACTAGAAAAGGTCCTCAAATGCAAAGATGTATCACTGAACACTAAAGTCAGGATCATTCAGACCATGGTATTTCCGATCTCTATGTATGGATGTGAAAGTTGGACAGTGAAAAAAGCAGATAAGAAAAAAATCAACTCATTTGAAATGTGGTGTTGGAGGAGAGCTTGCAGGTACCATGGACCGCAAAAAAGACAAACAATTGGGTGTCAGAACAAATTAAACCAGAGCTGTCACTAGAAGCTAAAATGATGAAACTGAGGTTATGATACTTTGGACACATAATGAGAAGACACGATTCACTAATGCTGGGAAAAACAAAAGGGAGTAGAAAAAGAGGAAGGCCAAACCAGAGATGGATTGATTCCATAAAGGAAGCCACAGACCTGAACTTACAAGATCTGAACAGGGTAGTCCATGACAGATGCTCTTGGAGGCTGCTGATTCATAGGGTCACCATAAGTCATAATCAACTTGAAGGCACATAACAACAACAAAGCCCCTTGCAGGTAGGCAATCTGTTTTTTTGCTAAGAAACTCTTATTATTATTATTATTATTATTATTATTATTATTATTATAGATTTATTTGTACCCCGCCTTTTGGCCAGAAGTTGGTTATGGAAGATGGGGCTAGGTTGGGAGAAGCACAATGGGACAATGGAGAATATGTTGTAGATACTGTTATAATTGCTATGTTTAGTTTGTTTTATTTATTCTGTTATTCTGTTATGTATATTATTGAGATTTATTGTTTACTTATGTTTATTTAAAATGTGGTGCATTGTTTTTCCTTTTAATTCTGAATTGTATATTATATATTGTATATTGATTTTTTTGTCGTAAACCGCTCAGAGAGCTTCGGCTATGGGGCGGTATAGACATGTAATAATAATAAATAAATAAATAAGTAACATCATTAAAAAAGCAACAACAACAACTATCAGAAAATGTACAATGTATACAATACAGTAACTAGATATAAAATAAGGTCATTCCCATATCATATCATAACAGTTATCAGAAAACAAAAACAAAACAAAGCAGTAAGAACAAAGAATCTTCCATGGTCTTCTTAAGACACCATTGTACATGGATGCTGCTGTGTATAAGTAGATGATGATGATCCTATTAACTCCACAAAAAGGGAAACAGTGCATATTCAGAGACATTATTAAACATTAAGCCTCCTGTCTGAGTTACTAATATGCATGAACCTTTAGGCACAATAATGAAGGTTGGGTCAAGATAAATTAGACCATTTATCATGTATGAAGAGGAAACTACTACCAACGATGATCAGTGCTGTTTTCTTCGTGAATAGATAACTTGTACCATTCATCCAGTACTGACAGTTCTTCAGATATACATTGACTGTGCCTATTTTACTAGACCTTACTGGACCTCTTTTACAGGAGCTTACTGTTTCTGCCTAGATGTTTCTTGTTCATCCAAGATGATAACCCCATATGCCAAGGAAATTCATGTCCTGCTATCTGTGAGCAACACTTTCAAGGTTTGATTCAAAAACAGAAGATGAAAGGGTTACAGAGGTACCAGTATTTTCCTATTAAAGGATTAAAATGAAACATTTTTACCTTTCAAATTTTTTCATCATACTGAGGGCTCTTTCGGTGTTCGTAATCTTTTCAAAGGTAATATCCATAAACGCCTGTAATTGTTGCTGCAGGAGGAAAATATGATGGAGGATGTTGATTAATTTTATTCCAAGTCATTTAGTGTGACCAAAAAATATAATTCAAGGAAGGACTAGTCAGATAGGAGTGTCTTTATTCTCAATGGCTAGGGTGATCATTGGAAGGGACAATATTTAAGTGGGAGGAGGTGTCAAACATGACGTTTGGTTTGGAGCCTGCTTTGGCGCTTTGGAAAATATTTAAACAATTTGGAGGTGACCATAATCCACTTGGGGTCTAAAGCTGAATCCTGAAGTTGAATTCAGAAAAATGAAACTTCATGCCACTCCCATTCACTATTATGGAGAATTTTTTTAATGGCTATAAGTTCTTTTAATTTTTTTACAGAGTTGGATGGAATTATCAGGTATAGTACCCCCCTCTGAGTGGACACAGCCTTCCACATTTCAGAAGGATAGTTGAAGTTGTTCTTCTGCAAGGTCAGCTATTACGGGTGGCTAAAAAAGGATTCACTTCACTTTCCCAATTGTTTTATTGGCAATTTGTATGAAAATAGAATACAGCATAGAAATATCCCTAGGTAAGAAACCTGCCAAATTACAGACAAAATAGGTCTAGGGGATTTTGTGCTAGGCACATTTAAAGTTCATGTGAGGGGAGAACTAAAAGGCTTCCCTCGCTATGGTTTTGAGGGCAACAATTTCATTATAAGAATGGCATGCATCATAGAAGAGCCCTACAAAACTCATCTGCAAAATTTCAGAGGGATGGGGCAAGGGCGAGGGAGTTATGATGAATGGGAAGGGGGGAACCAGGCTTGTGTTCTGCTCAATTGACATCAAAAGTCACAGAAATGAAATGCAAAACTGATTTCACAGGAATGGATATGTGGGCATGTGGGACACAGGCAGAAGGACTTGACTGTTCCTCATTTTCCAAGCAAGCACCAGTAGAAGAACAGACAAGAACAAGGTGACACATTACTTCAACATCCCTTCCCCCAAAGAACAATAACTGAAGAGTCTTGGTAAAGTCATCCCCTCTGATTAGAACCTACACCTATCAGTCTCTATCCCTTCTCTTCCCACCCTTGTGTTTTCTTTATATAGCAAGACTGAAAACAAATGTTTCAGTTTTTGCTGACACACTGTCTGTAATATAAACTGTAATACAGTTTATAATTGAGAGGCATTCCTAGTATGAAGAAGCTGGTTATTTCAAGATGTGACCTAAAGTCATGTGATCCAGGCAGTTCCAAAATTGTAGAAGTTGTCGCACAAGTTTATCTTAGAGGCTCGAAGAATCATGTTACTTCAAGGCATTCCTCATTCCTCTACTTTGTCTGTGGATCCAGAATCATCACACTGCCTACACTGTTTTGTTTTTGTTTTTTATGTCCAACTCCCAGCTTCAGTTTGGAGAGTTAAAAAGATCCCACTCGAGCTTGGACAAGCCCCAAATCTGTCCAAAGTAGCCAGTCTGGATTGTGATTTGTCCAAATCCTGTGCACACCCACAATATTTAAACTCCATTCTAATGTTGACCCTGAATGCAGCCCTTTATTTTCTTCACTATAAATGAATGGTTGCCATTCATTCCCATGAAAACTGAAGTGTTGCACTTAGGTTGCAGAATCAAAGGAGGAGTCCCTCAATGAAACATGCAAAAAAACCAAGTTGCTGACCGAGGAAAACACAGCTAATGCATAGATCTAAAGATGTGTATACAATAAATCAGGTACAATGACAATTAACACAATATTCAAAACGAAGACAAAACAATGCAAAGCTGGATGATAATACAGTAAACAGTATAAAGCCTGTGAGTAACATAGAATATGAATTTGCAAAGAAACAGAAATTTCGGACTGTAGCTTTCCGTTTGTTTGCTAATTCATATTCTGTGTTGTGTAGTTAAGATTGGCTGACGGTCAACACAGTAGATTTTTCTAATGAAGCATTGAAATGTAAACACAATCCAGAATATTCATCAACATTCATTCTATTGATATAAAACATCTACTCTACTGCTATAAAGAAAATGAACCTTTTATGGTTTTGTACTGTTTATGGACTAAGTATTAATTCTGTGTATTCACAAGCATTACACTATTTATTGTGTTATTATCCAGCTTTGCATTGTTTTGCATTTTTTTGAATACTGTTAATTGTCATTGTACCTGATTTATTATATACACATCTTTATATCTATGCACTAGTTGTGTTTTCCTTGATCTGCAATTTTATTTATTTACTTATTTGTATTTAGGTTGAACACATGGGGGAAGAATTGTGTGTAAAAGTGCCATGTTTGCTGCAATGTGCAATTCCATTCAGAAATTATAATGGAAAGATTTCCTTTATGACACTGAAAATGTGCCAGATGGAATATTCATTAAGCAGGGATAGCATTTCTGATCTCTGAGAATGCTATTTCTCTCTTTCTGTTCTTGATAAGTAAACATACTTAAATATATTAAATCGAAAGAAAACCACAATATTAATGCTGTAGTATCACCTTTTTAATGAAATTTTCTACCCAAATACAATGTTTAGGATTAACCATAAAAAGAAATTGATGACTATCAAACCTACATGAAGATCATCTCTTTGCTTGCAAAACTCTTCATAGTCTTGGTCAAAATCAGTTTTCCTTTGATCCAAGAAGTTGTACTGCTTTTTCTTTATAGTGGCAGCAATGCTCTAAATATAATTGGGAGTCAATATTGTTACAAAGGTGACACTAATCTCTTCAGTATGTTTGTGGCAGAGAGCTAAACATTTATTTTCTGTTGCTCTACCCTAAGAATACATCTTTCAAATGACAAAACCAAAGTACGCACCTTAAATTTACGGCAGAATAGGCTATAACGCTAAGACTCAGGCTGCATTCATTAACTAGATAATAAAACTTTGCACATGAAAAGGCTCAATCTAATGAGTTCTCATTTAAAAGTCAACTTAGTATTCAAACATGCAAAAATGTGCAACACTTCTTTAGAACACACTCTGGTGCAATTATTTATTTTGACAGAGGATATGTACAGAAATAGATGAGTGCAGGGGTTAAAAGCACAAAATCCCAGTGTTATTTTCTTTCATAAAAGGCCTCCAGAAAGAAGTCATCTTCATAACCACAAATCATAGCATTAACAGGCCTGGGGTAAGTTACCTCCCATTGCTCCCGCATTGCTGTGGTCTGCACAAATGAAAGTACAATAAGATACCTTACTGTGTGAACAGTCAGCAACTGCAAGGGGGCTAGGGATCTCTAACAGATTTCTCAACAGCCGCAAACTACAATCCCCTGGATTCTTCGGAGGAACCCATTACAGTTAACTTGGTAGAAAATCAATATAAAACACATAGCGAGCACTAGATTTGGACCTGAAAAACTCGACTTCCTATTTTGGCCTTGTTCTCACTGCGGTGGTAAACTGTCTATGCTGTATCATGATTGGATGCTCCTTTATACAAAAATACTAATAATCTCCCATTTAAAACAATTGCAGAGGGAAGAGTTCTAGCCTAACCTTATCCCTTTACTACGTGTAGGAAACTTCTGGTATGACAAAACATACCCAGGCAAGTGTTGGGGCCCAGCAGTCCTGTCGTGTGAGCATGATAATAGCAGAAAACTGGCAGGTGGCAAATGTGGTTCTATGACTGACTGCCATTCCCTACCTAACATGGGCTTGGAGAGGTCCAAGCCCAGCAAGAACAAGGAAAAACAGATGGAAGGGAGGCAGAGTGAGACTTCTCTTGGCCCAGGAATGTGCCCTATCCTATCAAATTGACAAAATGCTACCTTATACTAAAATATGCTTCTTTTTAAATACTGGATTGTATTGAAAGTAGCACTAAGGTGAACGTTCTGCTAGTGAAAGGATTTTTCCTTGCACAACGGAACATTCTTCCTCTTTCCTCCACCTGCATTGGGGATTCCCCCAACCCTCTGGGGACAGCACAGGGCAGGTGTGCAGGGAAGGGGGGAATCCCATTTTGCTAGCGCTACTCCTTGCACTACCACAAGAACTTAATTGAATATTGCCCACTGCCCCTTAAGACCTACAGCAGGAAGGCCACAGGTTCCCCATCCCTGATCTACAGTTAAGAAAGGATGTGCAGTATATCAGTGTGTTATTAGGTAGGGGCTCAACTACTGAGGATCAAATGCATAAGGTAGACATTCTGCATACCTGATATTTCGTTGCCATCACTTCTAGTCCTTCCATCTTAGAGTCTTGCAAAACTGAGTAGGTTTTGATGGTATCAAAGATCTGCATAATCTTAAGTAGGCGGCGATGAAAGGTTTCAAATTTTCCAAAGATATACATCTCGCTAAAATCAAACTGGCGTTCAGCCGGACTCTGTTCCAGTTTTTGTTTGGTCTTGTGAAAACTGTTTTGGTATTCCTTAAGAACATGACCCATGACAAAAATAAATAAATAGTTGGAATTAGGTGCCATGACAAAATGGCACACTTGCTTACAACGCTCATGGTGATCTGTACAATGTTGCTTCGGTGCACTGACTTGTGTAATTTCTTTGCATAAGCCACAGGCTCTTAAGAGATATATCCCCTGATGAAATAGTACCATAACGGAACATTTCACTGCTTTTCTTGACCATTTCTTCACACTCTCCCTCATTCCCATAACTTCCTAAATCTTGAGTGTAGAATTTGTCATTGATTCTTGTTATATCTTATACCAGGGTAGCTAACCTGCAGCCATATAGGTCCTGTGCTGCAATATTGTGATGCCAAAAGTTTTTTCTGGGTCTCCAAGGCCTTTTTTTATTTGTTTGCTGGATTTAATAATGAATGATAGAACGATTTAAAGTAGTGTAGAGTAGCTGATGGGGAAGTCTTTTGGAAGGCCTTGAGGATTGCAGTTCTCTCTACACCAACTTTTACACTTTGGCCAATCCACTCTGACATGTGACCCCTGGAGGGTTGACCATGGGCTAATCTGGCAGTTAGCTACCCTTGTTTTGTACCAAATTATAAGGTTACCTGCTTAAGTCGTATAGCAGCCTGTATTTTTTCCAGGACAACATCTTGTGGTTGATCCCAGATGGTGGCAGTATTATTATTGGTGATATAAGCCTTGCAGGCAGTTATCATTTGATTTGTAACCTACAGGTAAAACAAGAGGCCTTGTCTCAGTAAACGTTGTTGTGAAATCAACAATTGCAATCCCTGTTTCAACTTAGATCCAGACTATTCATTATGCTTACCATGTCAAAAGCAGTCCAGCCCTGCCTGTTCAGAACTCTGAAGGCTCTCTCCCCAAGGAAAGAAAAATGAAGGAGTTTGAAGTTACACTGTTGGGGGAGGAAGAGCCACTGAAAACCTTCCTCCCCCTGCTGTTTATTTTCCATGAGCTCCTTTAATGTAGCTGATTTACTCTGCTCTTCTCCCCTCCCTAACAGCTAGGAAAAATTAGGCACAGCAAGAGAGATTTCACATAGTAAGCATAATGTGCAGCCCGGCTCTTAAACAACAGAGTATGTCTGGCTCTGGCAGGGTACCATGAGGCAACAAACATGTCTCAAGTCACTTGAAAATCAGGTCTAAGAGATCTGTCAGTGACTCAATGGGTCTCCATCACAAAACCAAACTGAACATAATTTTTGCAACTTAGTTTTGTACTTTGCATCATTTCAATTTATATTTTATATTGAAAGAAAGCTTGCTTATCAGATATTATTATATGCAAAGACTGTGTTGGTACATAATGTTGAGCTATGGTTTGTTTTCATTATGGTTTGTTCAAGAATCCATGTCTTACAGATCAGCAAAGAATCCACAGCTTGTTTTTTGAAAATTTGGTTTGTTTTCCTGTTGCTCTTGCCTTGTGCATCTGTAGGCAAGCTCTTGGGGTGAGGAAGCCAAACATACCATGATTAAGCAAGGCTGTTGGGGTCAGGTGTAATGCCAAACTGTTGTTAAAACAAGTTATTGCTCAAAAACCAACAATAAACCATGGCTTCACATTAAGGTGTGTGGCCAGAAAACAAACTATGGTTAGTCTGCTGGGTAAAATCAAACAAACATGCGTGCACACACATGCACACACTTTGGCTAAACAAGCCATTGTTTAGGCATTACATGCAAATAAGTTTTTTAACTGTTCACAGTACCAGACTTCAGTTCCTCAGGAAAAAGAAATAATTCAGAAAAACTGTGCACCTACTTTCACAAACAGGGAAGTTATCTTCTCTGAGGTGTTGTAATAGCGTGAAATACTGTGGATCATTTTGATAGCATGTATGAGTCCTGGAATAGCATCTACCATGGTCACCTGAAATGCCAACAAGTGCAAATTCTTCAGTGTCATCATTTATTACTATTCAGTATGTATTAAGAAGTATGATTTTGAAGGCATAACTCACAAACTGTTTACTGAATGTTAGGATTCAGTATCATTAGCTTATGGCTTGGAAATTCCTTTGCTAAACAGAAGCGTATCTTTACAATAAGCAAAGTTTTTGTAACTTACAGGGTCACTGTTGTATAGAGGATCACAACATTTCTCAAGACTGTACAAGTACTTCACATTGTCTTTGGCTTCATTTGCTGCATCCGTGATCCGAGTGTCCAGCTCTCGCCAACTCTTGGAAAATTAAAATTAAATAGATTAAAAGATGTAAAGGCCCAGAAAAAAACCAGAAAAAAATTGGGGGGAAAGCGGCTTTTTTCTGTGTTTTTCCAAAGCCTTTTTTGTGGGGGGTTTTGGAAATATTGGAAAAATTGGAAAAAATGAAGAAAAAATTGATTATGGAATGTTTTATTTTAGCATGATGAATAAAATCTTTCACTGAATCTTGGTCCCCCCCCTTTTTTTTCTCCGTTCTTTGTATGGGAATGGATGCTTTGTGTCTGCTTGACACTGTGGAGGACTAGCGGAGACATAAATAATTTTTTTGTTATTAATGTTGATGGTTTCTTCTGGGGTTTTTTAATTGTTTCTTACCTGCTCCTCATAAACTGGCAAAACAAAAGAGGTTCTTTACAGTTCAGATGTTCCTTACAGTTTAGCATCTTATAGATCCATTTGTTACCAAAAAAAGTAAAAAATTTAAAAAGTAAATTCAATTTGTCATAATTGTTTGAATAAAATGTACTTTTAATATACCAAATGTGATAATTTTATGCCAAACCAACTTGTACATAATTACATTTGATGTTCCTGAAGTAACAAAGTGACTTTCAATCTGTAAAAAGTGCTAATATTGCATTTTTTAAATTTTCTGAAAATTTCTGTTCTTTTCTGGGGGGAAATGGGGAAAAAACATTTTTTCCCCATGGCTTCATATTTTCCGGAAATCTTACATCTCTAAAAGAGATACAATTTATTTCTTGTAATAGCAAGAGAACACATCTCTCACAGTCAAAAAGTTGTTAAAAAGAACATTTCATAAATGTTTTGCCCTCGAGAATGACAGATAATGAACAACAACCCCATCACAGGCCAAAGAACCAGAATAGCTCATTCAACAACAGCCATAAGAAGTTTGACTCTAGAGCAGCCTCCCACACCCTAATGCCCTCCAGATGTTTTGAATTACAACTCTTGTCATCCCCAACCACTGGCATTCTGGCTGGGACTCATGGGAGTTTTAATCCAATATATGCAGACTAGGTTGAGGAAAGGTAGTCCAGGTTCTGAAACGCTACCACTTATCAGAGTAGTATCAACATATATTTGCCATTTGCCATTCTCTGTAAATTGCCACAGGTCAATTTGTATTTAAGCGTTTGATAAGGGAAAGGACGTGTCATTCACTTGATTGTATCAAAGCCCACAGAACAAGTTTTCTATTGCATGTTTAAGATGCAAGCTAAGGCATAGTTTCCTGAGCTGATCTTTGCAAATTGTACAACAGTTATATATTTTGTAATATTACATTGTTCTGTTACTGGAATGTTGTTCATTTTATTATGAGCTGCCCTGTGAGCTTACTTGGTAGAACGGCTCTATGTGTGTATGTGTGTTACATATAAATCTATTTTTTTCTGATATTTTACTGTTGTATTACTGGAATGTGGCACATGTTATTATAAGCTGCCTTGTGAGCTTATTTGGTTGAAGGTCTCTCTGTATGTGTGTGTGTTACTATATACAAATATTACCTTTAAATGCAAAAGACAGCTGTTCTCAATCTTATGATTATGCCAGCAAATCCACCACCACACACCTTTAGAAGTTTGGATTTAGCAGCTGTAAGCACTCCAAGCACAGCCTTCACATCTGAGGTCTTGAGCTGGTCCAGCAGATAATTAAACTTGGACAGTCGCTTCTTCCAGTGATCCAGCTCTGCTCGTGGCCCCAGGTCATCTGCTTCCTTCCGTAGCTGGTTATTTTCAGCAATGACCTACAAGTCACATGAAAGGTTGTTATTCAGATATGGGAGGAGCTAATTAGTCTCAATAGACTAGTACTGTGCAAGCTGCTCAGTTTGTAGCATTAACATCTTGAGTTCAATTGGTGGCCGAGTCCTTATTGCTAACCAAGCTAATAAGAAAATGACAGCTTGCTTGAGCGATGCATTGTTCTTCTAATGGATTTCCATTATAGCTTCTTTTGTGAAGATATTAGCAGTAACAGTCAGTGGGGCACCTGACCCCCCTGTACCAGTGTCACTGTGGCTTACCAGGAAGGAGAGAGGGACAGACAAGGTGGTGAGGTTAGTGCAGTGCAAAAACACCAGCAGAGCCAATCTGGTACTCCCACTGGCGCATTTGCACTGCACCAATCTCACCATCACCTCTCCTTCTCCCTCTTGTAAGCCACAGTGGTGCTGAAAGCAGGTCAGATGCCACCACTCCGCTGACCACCACTGCTAGTATCTTTATGAAAGACATCATAACGGAATTCCATTAGAAGAAAAAAGTGTGGTGCTCAAGTAAACTGTCACTTTATTATTAGCGTGCTTAGCATTAAAGAGTTGGCATCCAGCTGGACTCAAGCTCTTAATGTGGAAGGTCAGGTAAGTACTACAACCCCAATGACCACTATCGGATACTAGACTTGAAAACTAAGAGTTGTATCCATTGCTCCATGCATGTAGTCCCACTGGCGTGACAGGACTTCTATGTCTAACTCCTGCATGCCTTCAAAATCTCTTCCAAAGAGTCCCCCAATGGTCCAGAGCTGATTTTGAGGGTGCAAAGGGGGCTGGAGGGGACAGAAGAGGAAGCTCCAAGATGCACACAGACATCTGTTGTACCAGCAGAGCTGCGGCCCAGGATACGGTCTTAAGAATTTATACACACTTGTGGTTTATTCTTAAAACAATGACAGTCACCCAGTCTAAGCTAACATATTAATACAGACATTAATGGGTAACTTATGTCTAACCCCCCCCCAAAAGAAATATTTTATACCACAGTTTATTTTATTCATTCATTCAATTAAATTTCTATCCTGCCCTTCCTCCCAAAAGGGCCCAGGACAGCAAACAATAAAACAGCACAACATTTTTAAACAATTCATAGCAATCTAATATCAATGGATATTATTTACAACCCATTATCATAACCAAGAATAACATGCTTATACATCCAAGAGCACATTCAACTAAATGAAAGTGCTAGCACAAGGATTGCCACTAGCACAACAGAATGGCAGAGCAAGGACATTTCATCAGTTACCCTGGCGATCTTTCGTTTCTGCCCTGAAAAATACTGAAACTGCCTTCCCCCTCTGCCATATCATTGAAAACATCTAGGTAGGCCCTTAGTCTCATAAGAATAAATTACAGGGTTTTTAAAAAAATAAGAACACAATGTATGCATAGCTACATCTTCACTGTTGTTCATTGGCTTGATTGTCAAAACCATCATTCTACTATTTCAGTACTTGAGACTTTTTTGTGAGAGGATGACAGTGACTGGTGCTATAATCCCATGTTTGGCAGCAGGACTCATGTAAACATCACCTGTTCAATTTGCTTGATCCACACTTTCATGCAGGCCTCTATTTGTTCCAGAGTCTCCATACTGTTTGATGCCATCAGGTAGTCTGCAGGTCCTTTTAGAGTTTTCAAGTCATAGGTGTCACACTTCTTCAGATTTACCTAAGCAAAAACCAGTTATTATTTTTACATAATAATTGTTATTTTAAAAGCATTCTAAAAACAGTTAAAAACTTTGTCTCAGCCAGTGATCTCAGGGTTGCCAGGAACAGTGTCTTTCAGCCATCAGATGTCTAGGTACACAGGGATGTTTTTAACATTCTCTTAAAAGTCAATAATGAGGGATACAGATGCACCTCACCAGACTGGGCATTCCACAAATGGGAACTGCCACTGAAAAGGCCCTGCCATGGATCAACACCAACTAGGGAGCCCTCAGTGGTAGCACCAACAACAAGGCCTCACCTGCTGGTCATAGGATCTGAAACAACTGATACTGGGGAAGGTGCTCACTTGGATCCCAAGCCATTTAGGGCTTTATATGCTAGTAGTAACTCCTTTAATTGGACCCACTGGCAATCAGTACATCACTTTCTGGACTGGTTACACAAGGTCCCATCAGGCTGCCCCACTTACTAGCATAGCAGCCACATTTTGCACTACCTGCAATCTCCAGGGCAGCCCCACATACAGTTCAACACAGTAGTCCAGATGGGAGGATACCAGAGGATGGACAGGGCATCCCTGTCCAGGAATGGCCACAGCAGGTAAATCAGCTCAAGCTGGGCATAACTACTTCTAGTCACAGAAGCCACTTGAGACTATAATGACAAATTGAAATCTAGGAGTACTCCCAGACCACAACCCTGTTTCTTCAAAGGAAGTGCAACTCTCCCCATAACAGTTCATACACCTGGTTCTTGGGCACGGATTGGGTTATTGTTCCAAGTATACTTTCAATATCCCAATCACCTAAGGAATCATGGCTGGGTACAGTCTAGCTCAAACATGTTTAAGTTCAAAGTTGTTATATTTGCAAGATTGAGAACCAAATCACTCTGAACTCCACACTGGCCTGTTATAGACAACACCTGAATAAACTGTATATGCAGCATACCACTGCTGGGAAACAACAATGGGCTATTGCCCTCATGTCCTGTTTGTGGGCTTCCCAGAGGCATCTAGTTGGCCACTGTAGCAATAGGATGCTGGACTAGACAGGCCTTTATTCTGATCCAGCCAGGCTGTCCTTATGTTCTTAACACATGGTTTTCAAATGATGCTCTGGTAAACCATGGGAATAAGCATGCCGAAACCCTGGAAGTTTGTCAGGTTTCCTGTAAGATCAGATAACGGTGAACAAGCTTCCATGAAAACCAGCTTGTCCAACAGTACTGGTCTTTCCCTGCAGTGTAAGGCAGGAGTAGGGAATCTGTGGCCTTCCAGATGTTGTTAGATTTCAGCTCCCATTAGCCCCTGCCAGAATGGCCAATTATCAGGGATGATGGGAGTTGTAGTCCAGCAATGTCTGGAGGGCCACAGGTTTCCCCCTCTTGTTGTAAGGCCTATAATGTATAATTAAAGGGGAATGCTGGGTACATTTTAAGGTGCATTGTTGGATTGTGCAGAGTCAGTGAGGCCCAAAGGCTTCCC
This sequence comes from Rhineura floridana, assembly GCF_030035675.1. Lineage (NCBI taxonomy): Eukaryota > Metazoa > Chordata > Lepidosauria > Squamata > Rhineuridae > Rhineura > Rhineura floridana. The sequence goes on from NC_084480.1 coordinate 188,226,907, forward strand.
TCATCCATGTGTCCCCTTTGATGTTAAAATTAGACACCTTCCAATCTCTCTTCATTAATGAACAAGGCCAACATTTGAGTACACATGGCTGCTGTCACCACCACTTCTAATCTGGGCCTGGGCTGTACCACCTGAGACTGCAGGTAGAGGCTCAGGGGCTCACTTGATTAAATGCTCTTCCTCAAAAGATTCCTTCCATATTTTTAAAATAATATCAGTTTTCCTGCCCCCCCCCCAAAAAAAACAACCTCAAGGATTTTCTATGTAGAGAATTATTTTTGGTTGGGATTTGTTTCTTGCATGGAGATGCATTTAGTCATGAGATCCCCAGCTGTCATAACTAAATTGACACTGGATCAGGGCTAGTATGTGTTCCACCCCAACAGTGTTAAATCATTAACACTTGTGTTGCACTTCCACCTGACTTAACTGTGTTTTGTAATACTAAAGAAGGCTGCCTTTGTTTCCTAAGAAGATCTAGGACAGTGAACTCTTATCACTCCCAAAAAATCTAATATAAGTGAATCTCTTCATTAACACCATCTGCCATACAGTCTCTATCCCTGTGATTTATTTTGTCCCCTAAGACTTTATTAGTATTACTGTGATTGCAATCAGTACCTTCAAAATAAGTTTTCCTACATTTTGTGATAACACTGAATTTTCTGAATCCCAACAGAATTACTGATAGCTTAATTGGAATTCAAGTTATTATTTAATATACTTACAGTGCAATTCAATACTTGAGGGTGAGGATTTGGATCTGACCAGCAGGCCAGACCCTTATCTCCCCAGCTCCTCATGCGACAAGTTTGACAGGTGTGAGAGGTCACCCAGCTGTCAATCACCTGACACCACAATGAAGTCAGGTGAACCATTTATGCCCACATCACACCGTGCAAGCAAAGGCACATCACTGTACTTTGCAAGCATTAGCAATCAGTGGATCATCACTGCTTGCAAAGTCCTAGCCACAGCACTGTTCAGCTGATTGTCAGGGCAAGCAAAGCGCTGTGCAGGAACTTTCCACTAGAGTTTACAGATGCCTTACCAGTGTCCACAAACTTCCTTTTGATCCAGCCACCTCTTTACCATATATGATGTCAGGTGCAGGGCAGATGGGCATGGCTTGGCCACAACAACTTTGTGGGCCAAATGGGGAGGCCTGATAGGTTCAATTAAGCCTGCAGACCAGAGATTCCCCACCACTACTATACATGTCTGCTCAGAAGTGAGCCCAATTTAATTCAATTAGGGTTACTTCCAGGGACGTCTGTATAGGACTGCAGCCTTAATCGCTTGCATATTAACGGCTCCACCCGATATGCATAAAAAGCTGCTACACAATCAGCCCTTTGACAACATTTTCCCTGATCAGTTACCATATCTTTCTTTATCTCAGTACGGTACCATTGATACATATTTTCTTACAGTGCTCTGTTTAAACACTTCTGCATCTTGCACAGTTAATTTTATTCTGATACTTAGACAAGCAGGCCTACCTTCTCCATCAGGCTCTGCTGAGCTCCTGAAAGGACACTAACAAATCCCTCCAGAGAAGCAATGAAGTCTTGCTTAACGTTAGCGCCTTTCTGTGGGACACTCAACTCTCCCCAGCCATAGTTCATAGTCTTCAGAGCTGGGATAAAGATATCCGACAGCAAGTGCTGTACACTGTTCAGCAAACCACCATGAGCTGTGTCCATTGTATTGAAAGCTACTTCCTGACAACAAAACAACAAATAGCATTACTAGTTTGGCCATTTTGTTACTTGGGATTTATTATACGAATGAAACTGCACTGAGGACTAGAGCCATGAATCATGAGATCAAGCAGATAATCCCAGGTTGTTTTGCTCCAGAAATGTCACTGTGCAAATCAAACTGGCAGAACTCGATCTGAGCTCCCCTAGATGCAATCATTTTTTGTTACGTGTTCATCAGTATGTTGGGCAAAGGAACAGATGGCCCACAGGCAAGACTGAAGTTCAGCATGACTAAAAAGGGGGAAATACTTACACGATGGATATTTTCTGTAGTGATTGCTTTGGAAGGATTCGTTCTGATAAAGAACACACATATGCCAGTTAAAGCAACATCATTTCCTTCTGTCACAAATAATTTAGGCCTTTTGCTCTTAGCAGAGTGAGGGCTGGCTCCTGCAGAGCCTCCATGTCCTGCAATGTTTCAGTAAAAAAAACCAAGATCAGTACAGCCCACTGAACAAGAGCAAAGGCACCATGTAGCCATTCTTTTTGGAAAATGGAGGAATTAACAAAGTTCTCACTAAGGTTGCCAGTGAGGGCTGCTTTACACATGCACATATGCTGCACCTACATTTCTCATCACCTGATTGCTCAACATTTGATGAGTTACAACTGAATATGTGAACCACTTCCACTGATAAGCAGCATGTTGCACAAAATGATGTGACAATTCTTCTCTCTGTTGTGTTTGATCACATATGCAGGTCATAATTTGATGCTATAGTCAGCCAGTGACTAAAATGTATTAACTCTCTTGGGAATTCATGTTCTCCATAATCACACATCAGGTTTTATCATTAGCATGTATCTATACAGGAAACAATCTGATTTGTGAAATCTACACTGAAAGATCTGGGATGTCCAGGCCAAGGCCGTTGGAATCAGTCTCGCTGGTGTATTGTTCTCCAGTATATTAATGAGAAACTTCAGTCTAGAGCTCTTCATGGATCACTTTATATGTTATACAAGATTCTGCATCTCTACACAGCATAATCAGGCATTATTACTCAAAGCTAAGACATTGTCACAGCAATTAGACACACACCCTTACAACCCTCAAGTAGGTTCAGGTGGGCTCTTTCTACTTGCGTGAGGAAGGTGTCACAGAACAGGAATGTGCATACACGCGAGCACTCCTCCGAGGTGGAAAAGTGGGGGTCAGCTGAGCCTGCCGGTGCAGGTACCTGCATGTCTGGGGCGATGGCACTTCATTGAGATCCTCCTCTTCTAGAGGACGTGCACATGGTGGCAGCAACTTGGGAGGAGAAGGAGGGGGTTGGAGGGGAGGAGTAGGGATGGGCTCCTGATCAGCCAGTGTTCCTCTATTGTAACTGGAGCTAAGGGGGAGGAGCTGTCACTGTCAAAAGTACTGATGCCTACTGTCTCAGCACTTCCTGGTTGCAACCAACTAGGACCCTCCCCCAGGTCCCATTCTGTATCTTTGTTGTCTTCTTCTTCATCATTCCAGGACCACTAAGCAGAGCTCATGACATGGGATTTGGCATAGGCATGCCATGGCCATGTTCAAATTTTATTTACAGATAACCCAGTCACATTATGGGCATTATCCATCCCTACCTATGCATGCAGCTCACAGAACATGTGCATGTGGAAGTGGATCCTCATAGGGAGTGCTCCAAGCATGAATAAACTACATGTTTAGCTCCAGGGAGGAATAAGACAGCTGACGTGCTGTCGGAGAGCTGCAGACAAATCTCCCATTACTTGTAACAGACAGATGTTGTATTTGATACTATTGACACATCCACATCATACATTTAAAGCATTCTTATACCACTTTAAAAACATGGAGAAGTCTGTGAACTGTAGTTTGTTAAGGATGCTAGGAATTGTAGATCTGTGGGGTCAGCACCCTTAACAAACTACAGTTTCCAAGATTCTTTGGGGGAAATAAAGACTTTTACATTTAAAGCATGTATTGTGTGGATGTGACCAGCGCCCAACCAAAGATTTGGGGGGAGGGGTTAAAGAGTTTAATTCACCCTTATAAAAATCCCATCCTATATGTGTAAAGAGATTGTGGGTTATATCTTTTCTTCCTAGAGATATTCTAGTAAAATACTATGGGCATTACTTTGTCTACCTTTTTCAGTTGCTTCCACGTCTTGATAGTAGAACATGACATGATGAAAGCCACCAGCAACGAAGAATTTATCAATACGCTCAATCTGTTAAAAGTTAAGCATTCAAAGTGAACAATTCAAAATGTTTACGAATGCGTTGCTAGGAGGAGTATACAGTCAACCAAGAACTAAACACCAAGATGAAATGTTCCAGAATATGAGAAGACACTTGCACAGAGTTTAAAAATCAGGCCCTTCAGCCATCTGTGCATGTTGTCAACAGTCTGATAGTGCAGCAGGGTCTGTTGCAATTTAATTCAGTTATTCCTATGTGGAGATCTATCTCCACGAGAGACAAATATTAATTGAACATTTGAATCAGTGTTCCCAGTGAGGGTACACATATCAGGAAGCAAACTCAAGTATCTGTTTCCAGATCTGTGTGTGCCTATGCAACATAGAAATGCATGTGGTCATCAAAAATGACTTTCAGAGATGGAAATTGATCCTGGAATTGGAATCAGTGTCTTGTGGAGAGGGATAATAGGACAATATTTGTCATGACCCAAAATAGAAATACTCTTGGCTGCTTGCTGTCTAGGGAATCAATCTGTTTCTGTTCCATGCCAGTTTAGTGTGTGTCCATTGTCCATTCATAAGTCTGTTCCATCCCACTTCTGAATTAATGTCCAATATTTTAATTTAAAAATCCATACAAAAATTGTATTTAAATACATATTTTATCACAATGTATTTTAATATATGCACTTCTAAACATATTTCCCCCTAAAATATTATTTTATTGGATTCTGGTACTCTTTTTAGCCAAGAACTGTATCTCAAAATCCACAAAAGTACAGAATCTGAAGGACAGTTACATTTTATTAATCCCTGAGGTTTGACTTAATTCAGTTCACTTAAAAATGTGGAACTGAACAAAATTCTCCTGCATCCCTACGGCTGTCTAGGGCTACAATCCTAAAAACACTTACTAGGGAGTCAGCACCATTGGATACAGCGGGACGTACCTCCAAGTAAACATGCATAGGATTGTCCTGTAGGTCTACCTGGTTCCAACAAAAAGCTCACATTTGAAAGAGGGAAAGCTGAAGTCCCATAGAAAAGCTGTTAAAGCACAGGTTTTATTATCATTTTCAGAACACCAGTTTTGTTATTATCTCAAATCCAATAATGTGGAAGATTAATTATGGTATTATAAGCAAGGAAGACGTAAGAAGGGATGCACCTCACAGGGTGCAAAAATTATTCTAAGCTAGGCTGATTCTCAACATGTTCTAACACATAAACATTTATTATTGTTCTTGTTAGCAGTGGCTAAATGAGAAATTGCACACCGTTGGAAGTGTAGTACTCCTTTTACAATGGAGTGTTGGTGGACTAATGTCTGAAACCTGGTGCTTCTGGAAAAATTAACCCAGCAGGGTCAGCAGAGGTTGGATTAAATCAGATATGTTTGCAGGCACGTGGTGGCCTCTTCTGACTTCTCTGAATCATGCAGAGTGCAACAGGAATCCACCAGATTCTCACCTACCATTCTAGTCTGATGTTAATGGAAGTTAATCTTTATTCAGAATGTTGTATGACTTTTGTAAGTTTTGTGTGACCCACTCAATTCCTTATGTTGTTCTTTTCTCAAGATATGTGAGCTTTCATATATACCACTGAATACTGTTTGGTTGTGGGGGCGGGAAGGTTTGTTTCTTTGTTTTCTAATTTGTTTTTTGATCCTTTACACATACAATTGAAATCCACAGGTAATCGCAAAATATAATCCATCCGAAATGATACAAAATATATTGAAATCATATTTAAAGGAATTAATTAAAGAAAGTATTTTGACAGTTTGTATCATGGTGTCTATTAAATGGCTTTAGGGCACTGTTTTTCAGCCTTGGGTCCCTAGATGTTGTTGGACTACAACTCCCATCATACTTGGTCATTGGCTACACTGGCTGGGGTTGATGGGAGTTGTAGTCTGACCAGAGCTTGGAAAGTTACTTTTTTGAACTACAACACCCATCAGCCCAATCCAGTGGCGATGCTGGCTGGGGCTGATGGGAGCTGTAGTCCAAAAAAGTAACTTTTCCAAGCTCTGAGTCTGACAACATCTGGGACCCAAGGCTGAGGAACAGTGCTTTAGGATATTATTATCCATTCTCTTGTGTAACTATAGTTTTCCCCAGCAAATGACAACTGGGAACTTTTGGACATTTTTTTCAGGGTTTTGGTCTAGAGATAATGAAATAGTGTTCACCCATACACAGTGAGTACAATGCTGGTCTAAGAAGCATTGCCCTGACTCTCAGTTGGAGTAATTTACCCTCAGTGATGTCATTATGTCACTAGATCTGATTGGCTATATAGCACTGTGACATCATCACATTCATGCTGTGATTTATGTTGAGACATAAACTGTTCTATATCGTCCTGGAATCCTAATCAGATGAATGATGATATATAAATATTTTAATAAATCCTGACTCACTAGGATCATCCATTCTCAGGAAGATGACCCAGAACCTAAGGGGGGAGGGTTACAAAAGCAGCAATAGAGAACAAGCAATGGCAGGAAACAAGCACACAAAGTATTTGAATAGTGAAGGGATTCTTCAGGAACCATTTTTTCCCCACAGAAGCACTACATATAGCAAAACAAACAAACAAAAATGTTAAAACCCTATATGTAGATTCTAAACATTTTGCCAATCAACATGGCATTGAATCATTTCTCCACCCAGCAAATCTATGCCTTCTGAAACTATACACGTCACCCTACCTGATTTCCTTCAAGGATAGCATCTTCCACTTCAGCTTTCTCTAGATCCACACAGGAAGCAACAATCGACAATATATAATCATGTCTGCCATCCAGGTGAGCACGCTTGGCCTCTTTCTCCTCCTTCAGCTTTTGCTGTAAAGGCAAAGTCTCAATTACATAATCTTATAAGAAGCTCCACACTTCTTTCCAGTCACAGCATTAGAAGCTCAAAAATTCCTGATATATATGAACCGATCGGTCAAAAACCCCTCACCATAGCCTCACTCTGTGCTGCTAAAACCCAAGTGCGGAACTTCATGTGATATTACTGAGGGAGGAGGACAACAAGGGGTAATCTCAGGGTTCCCTGGATAAGACTGCAGTCCTAATATGTATGGAATGATCAATATACATCTTGGGGGATGACACGGGAAACTGCCTTCCACCAAGTCCACCGTTGGTTCATCTAGCTCAGCATCGTCCACAGCTGGGATGGAGAACCTCCAGGCCGCAGATCCAGTAAGGCCTCTCCATTTGACCTGCAAGGCTATCTTGACTAAGCCATGCCCACCCGTCCTACACCTGATGTCATGTATGACAGCAGGTGTGGGGCAGGTGAACATGCAGCTGAGCTGAAAGAGAGTGTGCAGCACCCGCAAAGCCCTGTGCATTTTGCAAGCTTAACAGTCAACTTCCCACAGAGACAGGATAACTGCCCAGCTTGCCAGGCTTTCTATCCTAGTTGTTTCCCAAATTAAATCCAAGGAAATCTTTGGGAGCCCATTTTCTATAGACTACCAGTGTATTCCAATGACACCTAAATATTTGCTCAAGTAGGCTCGCCTCGTCATGATATGCCACACAAGAAACTATGGACACAATCCATCATCATTTTGTGTTCATGGGAGGAGATCCACAGGGAAAGTTTATAGAGTCCTCCCCACAGTCCACTAGCCTGGGTGAACATTCTACCCTGTACACAGTGTGTCAACAATGCAAGACCATGCAGCAGGTATCCAACTACCCACTCCTCTCCAGGAGGCCTGGTTTGCCCGTTACTCTTCCAAAACAATATAAGCAGCCTGCTAAGGGGTGGCTTGGAGAAGAGAGGGGTCACATAAAATATTTTTATGTAGCTTCCAAAGTCCTCACATTCATGGTAATGACTAGGCCGACTACAGTGCACCTCGCAAAACATACACCCATCCGAGGGCCAAAGAGACAACATGGGGGAGGGATAAACACACTCCCTATGGCAGCTACTTGGGACTTACTACATGAATAAAACTGCATTGAGGACTAGAGCCTTGGAACATGATAAGATCGACCATATAATCCTCTCTTTGGGCTCCCTTTGGAAGGGATAATAAGTATATACATAAATAATCCTTGTGGCTCTCCAGGAGAATTTTGTCTCCCATCAGCCCAGGCCAGCATGGCTAATGGTCAGGAGTAATGTTGTCCAAGTACACCTATAGGACCACAGGTTCCTCATCCTTGCCTTATGGGCTCTGCAGTGCACCTGCAGGAGGGGATTGATTTTATGCCTTGTTTTCTCAGCAGCTGACTAGATAGAATGATTTTTTCCACGGCAGATTCTAACATCCTGATTTCTCAAAATGACATATAAGTTGGGTTTCAATTGTCATTCCTGAATATGGCTTCTTGAAAACGCCTCACCAGGGGGTTAGAAAACAAAAGCCAATCATTTGATAAAGCAACCAGAATGACGGAAAGATCTCATTGCACCCTGGCAGCAAATCACCTTCAGCCATTTGACAACAGCAGCAGCCAAAGCTGCTAAGCAACAGGTTACCCAAGCTGCGGCAAACAAAACATTACCAAGGGGTGTGCCAATTTCTGGTCTCAAGCTATCCCTTTCAGTTGCGGCTCCAGCTTCAGAAAACCAACAGGGGAGATGATGCCCTTGAATATAAACATGGTAAAGGAGAGGACGTTTAAGAATTGGCATACTGTTTCTCACAGCAGCCAGACAGGTGCCTCTAAGAAGCCTACAAGCAGGAAAAAGAAGGCAACAGCTTTCCCTGTTGCTTTTAGAGCAGCTGGGGCTGATGGGAATTGTAGTCCAAAACATCTGGAGGGCACCACCTTGGCAGTTTTAGAGGTACCCAGCTGTTCACATTTAGCTGTCCTGGCCAATATATTGTTCATAGACTTATTTCAATGAATTTCTCTAAGAGAAAAAAAAAGGGGGGGCTGCAACTCGCCAATGAAGGTATTGAAACAAAAAGTCATCCATCATGTAATAAATAATACTCCAATATCAGATCATGAATCAGAAGATATGATACCATAATGATTCCAATATACACAGCTCAATCCATCATCTGTGTAAAGTATCTGAAAACAAGCTGTCATTTCATATCTAAATATCTTATATAAGGTGCAATGATCTATCCGATGACCATTTTTTCTCACTCAAAATACATAAATCATCACACTCCATAATGGATAGAAGGTTCATTCATGTGGCAATAATAGAAATTATACACTAATAATGACCTGTCACTTTTCTCCCAATGGAAAAGGGAAGGCTTTTTAAAAGAAAAAGAAAAAAGGAGCTTTCCATAAGACTTTACCATAGAAGGACAACAATATGTTTTCCAGCTTCTCTACACCACTTCCCCTCATGTAGAAACATAAGCTGAATGCAAGCATATGCCACATTAAAAATAAAAACAGCCCTAAGCAATCCTGTGCTTTTTCTCTTCCTGTATTTGCTTCTCATCTTTACTATTTTAAATAAATAAAATAGTTTATGGGCTTGGCAATGTGTCTATTTATAAAAATACATTTATGTCACAATTTCACGTAAATATCTATGGTTTACAACTATTTTATACACACACACATTAAAATATTTTAAAATTTAAAACCACAAGTCATCAACTATTACAGAAGATGTTTTTTTGTTTACTTATTTATAAAATGACATGTTTGGATTCTGATTGTAGAATTTTGAACTTAGAATGTCCCCCCGTACCTCTCCCCCATACTTTGAGCACTGTTCCACATGTAAGGTCACTTCCAAATGACCTGCATATTGAGCATTAATCCTGATTTGCTTGCACAACGTTTGCAGGGCAGGTTATAAGGGGTCCTCTATTTATTGAGCGTTCATTCTGATTTGTTTGCAGGAAAGTTATATGAAGTTGCATCATGCAATTGTTATCCCTTAGCTCCCAGTCCATTTTCCTCTCACTTTCCTTACTGCAAAAAGTCCATGGGGGCAGGGAGTGGTTTGGTTCACAAGAGCACCAAATCCATTTTAATAGGACAACCTGAATTTGTTGGTTGGTATGCAGTTGAATCCCGCCCTTAGAACAGCAACAATCTGGAAGCTGCCTCTGCCTCTTACCTTCAAAACTCTGGTGATGCTTTGTTTCCAAAGTTGTCTCTTTCCAGTTCTGAACATTTTGCTAACTGAAGTTTACAAGCTGGAAACAAACTGTTAATTTTAAGTCAGAAAGACCAGCATCTGCTTTGTTGCTCCAAATCCTTAGTCAAAACCTTTGGAGCAAGATAATCTCTTAGTTAACAACGGCCAGGAGTTTTCCAAGTTATTGTTGATTTAGAAATGAGACCACTCTGTTCATAACTGGACTACATCTGAACAGAGCCTGACCCAACCAGAGAAGTCACCCAGTGTTCTAGAACTTAGGAGTTTCAGCTACAGAGGCAAACTCAACATAGCTTTGGTGTTGTTATGGTAGTGTTGACTTATGAAACTACACCACGAGATTTACATATCAATCTTGGCAGCCAGTGTTCTAGTGCCCTCTTTACCATGCTTTATCTTTAGTCTTGCTTGTTCTTCGGATTGTGGGCTAACACATTTTTGCTGTGTCAGGCAAGGACAGTCAATGGCTTTAAAAGGCGTCAAACCTTAAACAAGTTTAATTAATACAACCTACAAAGAGAAGTCTGCTATCTGACTTGGAGTTCCATGACGGTGACCATGATCTTTCTTAATATCTTGATCTGCACTACCCTACAATCTAATACTGGTATATAATTGTAAATACATGACTATTTTATTAATAATTCTGGACTTTCGGAGAAAGGGCCAGAGTTCAGGGGTAGAACGGCTGTTTGCTGCATGCAGAAGGTCCCTGCTGTCTCCTGGTAGGGCTGGGAAAGACTCCTACCTGAAATCTTGGAGAATAGCTGTCGGACAGTGTAGACAATGCTGAGCTAGATAGACCAATAGTCTGATTCAATATAAGGCAGCTTCCTATGTTCCTAAATTCCTGTACAATTTAGTTTATATACCTGATGGCTCTGGAGACATCCTCAAAGCTTGTTTATACAATTAGGAGGGAGGTCTGGGTACCCTTGGGAACAGATTTTGGGGGGCACGAGGAGAGGGAGAGGAGAAATAACTGAAAATTGCCTCTCTCCTCTGTTGGATCTTCTTCTATCTGCAGATCATCGCCATTAGATACTACCCAATATTCATATCATACACTTAACAAAAATTATATCTTACTGCCTGATATCATACTTTCTCATCTTCAAACAACAGAAGAGCTTGTAATTGGGAAACTTGCTGTTTTTTCCCTATACAACACATCCTATGTGGATGTGAATGTGGATTTAAGAAAGTTACGGGCATCTGTTGGATAGTGCCTTAGATGTGACAGATTCACTAAACTTACATCTTTTGCAATCCTAAACATATCTACATAAAAGTCCCAATGAATTAAATAGGGCTTACTCCCAGATAAGCAGGTACAGTCCTGCCACAATAGCACCATGTTCAGATAACAGTATATCCCAAGACGAGGGGTTAAGGACAAACACCAGGAGGAAACTGCCCTCACTCCCTAGCCTATATCATCACTTGTTATTGCATACATGGACCTTTCATGAGTTATGGACTGATTTATGTATGTTGTACAATAAAAAATGCTACTGTACATAAACATAATTATATGTTTAATGTACTTTAATATTACACGAAGTGTGATTTTCAGATTTTGTGCTTATAAAGATGGAGAATTTGAGCTATTTGAATTTAAATCTTCATCACATTGTATATTTTGATTCAGAGGACCTCTCTAGAAATCCTTTTTATTGTGCATTCATAATTATTTGTGCTCATGCTATTGGGGCGATCACACACAATCCGGCCTGCAATACTGTTTGTGTCTCCAAAGGTTTTGGGGAGGTCACACTGCTTCATTTCCAGTCAGTGCATATTCTGTAACTTCCTGCTGAAATCCCCTAACTTCTTATGCCACAAATGTTCTGGTCTATTTTTGTCCTGCTTTTGTTGCTCTACAGCCACCATCACTACCACTCAACAGCAATAATGTGGTAGTATTCAGGAAACCATCTCAGAATAACTAATAAAGAAGACTAAATCCACCCTTAATGCACTAGTGGCTAGAATATATCACAGAATAAACCCACCATAAAACACCAGTCTGGAGGGGTCCATAAACTGATGTTGCAGCATTATTTGTTACTTAATATGGCAATTTTTTTCCAACTACCTTGTTGGTGGGTTGCAGTAATGCTGCTTTTTTCAGCAGTCAGTATCTATTATCTAAGACCACTAAATGAAGTCTCAATGTTGAGAGGCAGTATACCACAGAACATCAGATGCTGGGAACCAATAGGAAAGGTTGTTGCCTTCATGTCCTACTTCTGAGCTTCCACAGACTTTTGATTGGTTCTGTTAGAGTACAGAATACTAGGCTAGATAGACTTTGACCTGACCTAGTTCCTCTGTTATTATTGGTGACAAGCATTTCCCTTCATATTCATATGTCTGGGTCAGCATATTTACTTGGATCTTTGGAGGTAGAATACCTTCCTAATGTGATCATTTTTTCCTATCACTCAAACGATCACGTAACCCTTTAACGTTGTGCAAACAAGTGCCTATTCTATCCCCAGGCTTTCTGTCAGGTTTTGCCACATCTGACTTTCTGCTCAATACGTATCTGAATTTCTCTTTAGTACATGCTTTATTGAACTCTATGACTCTTTTTCCTGTTGTTTTCTCAGGTCTCTATTTTTCAGACCACTCTGCTTTGTCCACTTCTGTGGCTAACTTCCTGAGCTATCTTTCTCCTTCACCTACGTAACATACAGACCCCTTCTGATCTTAACCACTATAGCTTATTCAGAGACCCTATTGCCATTGCTCTCTGTCTCCACTGCTTTTTCCAAGACTGCTCCTTCCCTCAAATTCACATTTCTCAGTCTGTTTACCCTGTGCACACAGACACACACACACACCACCTCTGGCAAGCTGCCTTCCTGGCCTTTAATTTTCTGACTTCCTGGAACTTCTTCTCAATCCTCACTGCTCAGCCTGCCTCACAAAGCTATTCCCATTCCTAGTGCCTATGTGAGGTTTCAGTCCCAGCCAAACTGACTACTGTCTACAGGATTTGGATGTGAAACATTGGCAGGTTTGTTCCCTGAGCAGTTGAAATATTCACAAACACTGTGTGCCATCACACCAGCTCAGCTAATCAGTGTCAAAGAGGTAGTGGCCCTAACACTCTTTCAGGGTAAGAATTCTACATTTCCAGTATTTGGAGAGTAGTCTTGCAAACATAGAAAAGAGAGAACCAGTAGTCCTTCTATTTAGGCATAAAATTGAATTGGTTCATGCTGTGCAGTGCTGTGATATTATTGTGCCAGAACGAACAGCCCACTGCAGTTAAAACCAGCTTTCCTTTAAAAACACACAGCCAGCAGGATGCCACCTACCATGGTCGCTAGAATACACTTGAAAAGGAGTACATTTCTCTTGCCCTGCAAAATGTAAAAAAACAATGCTGTGCTGCCCCCAAGTGGCAAATACTATAACATAAACTACTCTGAGCTGCCTTATGTGAGCAATAGTATATAAAAAACACTTTTTGCAAGCATTTTAAGAAAATGACTTAATATTCATTTGTGATCTGAAAGTTATGGTTTAAGCTTTCCATCAGTCTACAAAACTGTACTGACACGGGAGAAAATGCAGTGCCTATATATGTAGAGAAACATTCAGAATTTCTATAGATGGGTTTACTAGATAGAAATATGGGTTTACTAGATAGAAATGTCAGGCTGTGCCCTTGCACCAGAACAGGGGTAGCCAGATTGGTGCCCTCCAGATTTTGTTGAACTGTAGCTCCCATCAGCCCCAGCCAACATGATGGGAGACATTGACTACTGCTGCAATAGGGACAAGATGTATCTGACCTATGTCCAATTTAAAAGTAAAGCTGGATATACAAGAAGACTTTTGACCATAATTACAAACTGGAAGAGAATATGAAATCTTTTTTGAAAGGAGCTTAGATTTAAATCAAGTCACACTCTCTGAATGATACATTAATCTAGGTAGCAGTCACAGATTGCTCAGAGCAATCTCCACCACCACACCATCCTAAAACAACTCTGTGAGGTAGGTTAGGCCAAGAGCTGGTGGCTGGCCCAATATCACCTAGTAAAGTTTGTGGCCAAGCCCAGATTGGAACCCAGGCCTCCCTGGTCAAATAATCTATAATCCATCACACTGGCTGCAGTTTTATGTTCCTGCTAAACTTTCTGTGGTACTCCAGACTGGCCTAGATCTGCCCATTTTCAGCATAGCTTCTCAACTTCTATATTTGATTCCAAGCAGATGAATTACACTGAGGGCCATTTGCTTGCCAGAATAAAAATCATGGTTTCCCCACACTCCCACCCCCAGAGAACTGACAAGTTCAATTACAAGGATGTCGTAGCATATTTCAGTGAAGGGAAAGATTCATGGATCATGGTGAAAAGGATCAAGGATATAATAACTGTTAACATTGTGATAAAATCTGTGAGTATTTGCCGATTATTTCCTTATATCTCAAGATGACAATATTTATTCATTTTTTTTTGGTGTTTTACATCAAAAATATGGGGCAGTCAGACATCACCCATTTGTAAGCAACAAAATTTGTACCTTTGAAAAGAGAGGTGTCAGGGCTTGGGCATGTGTGGGAATCCTGCCATCCACCTTCATAGGAAGCCCTCAGGACAGACAAAATAAAGTACTTCTTCATATAGTACATAGTTAAACTATGGAATTCACTCCCATATGAGTAGGGTTGCCATATTGCCCGGTTAGCCGGGTTTTTCCCGGATTCTATGCATGCCACCCGGCGCCCGGCTAGCCCTTTAGGTGGCCCAGATTCTCAGCTTTAATTTAAAAAAAAATAAGTTTCTAGGTGGTCCGGTTCTCGAGATATACATAAAAACGTCAGCCGCCCCCACGACTGTTAAATCTTTCTTTAAACAGTACTGTATAGCACTTCGTAGCTTTAACCCCGTCCGTTCAGGATTGCAGCCAATCAGGGATTGTGTTTCAGTTTCATTGACCTTAGGCAGCGTCTAGAAAACAAAATGGTGGTTTCACCCCCTGTTTATCTGAAAATCTCATAAATTGGGTAAGTATATACATTTCAGTTTTTTTTTCCTCTTGTGTGCAGGAGTCAGATCTTGGGCAGTGTTTTGAAAACTTTCCCAATGCTTGCTTTTTGTAAAAGCAATGCTAATCCCATATGCCCAGAGTAAATCCCATTGAATTCAATAGGACTTACTTTTGAGTAGACATGGTTATGAATGTGCTGAAAATCAATGGGACTTTGGAGTGAATGTAAAAAAGAATTGTGTTTGTGCCCTCCAGTCCTATTTTAAAGCAAGTAGGCAGGGCTTACTTAGGTATTACAGTTTTTATTCTGTAGGAAAGTAATACTGATTTTTTTAAAACTAATACTGATTTTTCTGCAGTGACCAACTGGTTTGACAATAAACTATTATATGGGCTGTATGTATTTGTACATCTGCAGTGTCTGCGTGTGCGTGTATGGAATCTTTCCGACACCCCTGTGAGGTAGGGTTGGAAACCAAGGCAGCTCACAACAAGAAATAAAGCCATTTAAAATCCAATAACCATAAAAACAAGTATAAACAGTTGCAAAACAGCATAAAGTGGCATGATTCGGAATTTTGGGTTGTGTGAATGAAGTTGCTTATCACTTGAAGTTGCATTTCTGTCCCTGTTTGAGTAAGCCCCACTGAATACGCTGGGACTTGCTTCTGAATAAATAAACCTAGGATTGCACTATAAATATCTTACAGTTTGTGTAAATAATAAATATATTTGATAGTCATGCTTTTATATAAATATTTCTTCATTTATCATATTTTTGGTTGTGAGATGCTTAGTTTTCTGCCTTACTCATAGGAATCTTGTTGTGGTTGGTATGGTATTAAACTTAGGAAAGTGTTACTGCCTTTTGTGTTGTTGTTTTCCTGTTTGCATTTCACTTATCTTTAACCTCACTCCGTTACAGCCATAGAAGCAACAGCAGCATATGCAAGATAATTAACTCCCATTAGTGATAAGAACAAGAATTTATAATTATTATTTCAATTAAAACAAGACGCTTATCAATACTTTGAAGAGGACCAGATATTTATTTTCTTTCTGAGCCCAGGACTGGGTCTTTCATGATGCCCGGGGGGGGGGGGGAGCAGGAGAGTAGTCCATAAGACAGACATCCTGGCATTGGTAATCTAATTAGCAAGGTATGTGTGGGGTTGTTGCACACTTCCAGGCCCAGTTTCAGTTTGAGTATGGAGGTGGAACCTGTGTAGATGTGGTTGATCAAAGGGAGAAGAAATTTTGAGTTAAGCAAAGCTCTGCTTTTATAAAACCTAAGAAACATACAGATACTTTGAATGTCTGAGTGCCTGCACCAGTGGAATACTGGAGGAACTTGTAAAGCTTGCTGCAACAGTATTTACAACTGAGCATGTGGTGTGAAAGACTCCTTTTCCTAACATTTTGGCTTCTTGTTTTTCTCCACCCACCACATCTTTGAAATATATCGTATATGGTTAACCGTACTGTTGCCCTGACTTACTTTATGTTTGTTGCTATTTTGTGTTTTTATTATGTTTTTATATTGATTGTGTATTTTTATTGTTTTTATTATATTTGTAAGCTGTGCTGAGCTCTGTTTTTAACAGCAAAAGGGCAGGATATAAATTCTCTTAATCAATCAATAAATACTCCATAGTGTTGGAAACTAGAGTCTAGGCATTTAAGGCTAAAAATGTTGCTTTTAAAAAAAAGATTTCTCACATCTTTCCCCAGTTTTTGGTGGTAATTCCTAGGCACAAAAACAAAACAACTGGACAATCCAAGTATTAATATGCATAATATGCAAATTAACCTGCCCGGATTTGTGGAACTGGAATATGGCAACCCTACATATGAGGCCCTGATGGCCACCAACTTAGATGGCTTTAAAAGCGGATTAGACAAATACATGGATGATAAGGATATCAGTGGCTACTAGCCATGATAGCTATGCTCTGCCTCCAAAGTTGCAGGAAGCATGCTTCTGATTACTAGTTGCCAGAAACCGCAAGGGGATAGAGTGCTGTTGTGCTCAGGCCCTCCTGCTTGTGGGCTTCCCATAGGTATCTAGTTGGCCACTGAAGAACAGGATGCTGGACTAGATGGGCCATTGGCCTGATCCAGCAGGCTCTTCTTATGTTCTTAATTCAGTCTAAAAACAGTGGCCTACCAGAGAGGGAAAAACATTCTGCACATGCCCACAGGCACATTAGTTTTACTTCTTCAATAGTGTCTGTGTTGCCTTTCTAAGCACAAAGCATCACTAAGACAATGTGCAGTCATATAAAAACATGGTAAAATAACACCAGTATCCACAATATTAAAATGAAAAGAGCAGCATAAAAACACTTCAGACCAGCAATCCAATAAAGTCAACAATATCACATTTTTAAAAAAAATTAAAACAAAGAACAGTGGCAATTTTAAAATCCAGCCCACCTTCTTTAACTAAAGGTGAATTTAAATTACAAGGTCTTTGTTTTAGGCTGACCTAAAACAAAACAGGAAGGGAACCAAACATACCTCTCATGGGAGGGAGATCCACATACAATAATACCTCGGTTAACGAGGTACATGTGTTCCTGGACTTTAATTCTTTAACAAAACCTCTGGTACCAGAGGCAGGAATAACATGGAAAGAATATGGATAGCAGTTCAACATATTTCAGCAAATGTTTTATTCTAAACTAACAATACACATGTCTGAAATAAAAAAACGAGTCAGGTAAGCCTTGCATACAGAACACTTGAAGGCTTCTTCCAAAATGCATCCAGGGATGCCTGCCTTGCCTTTTTTTTTCTTTTATCATGTACCATTTTGCTACAGCAATTTAAAGCTTTGAACACAGGTCTCCTCTCCGTACGCTCAAGCAGGTAGGCAAGGGGCAGCCACCAGCACCACCCTGTGCTTGGTCTCTTTCTTTTTCTCTCTCTGCCATCCTCCCCTACACTTGAGCAGGGCAGCTAAAGCACTGTTTACTGCGGAGGCGTCTGCGCCACCTGGCAAGGAGTGCCATTCCAGACATGAGAGAGTTGCCTGCAGCAGCCACAATCTGGTAGACAAGGAGCCACATTGGGACTATGCCAGAGTATGTGCCACTCCCCACACACACACATCCAAAAAAGACTTTGTTAAAAGGAGCTTCTTTCCTGCACAATTTGTTAACTGAGGAATTACTGTATATTGGGCTATCTGTCTCTTGTGTTTGCCAATTTGAGTGCTCATGCTAGTGGGCTTGCAAACAGGGACTCTATAGCTGATCCTAAGGCCCAGGTAGGTTCATATGGATCCAAGTGGTCCTTCAAATAACATGGTCCCAAACTGTTTGGGACTTTAAAAGGTCAGTATCAGTACTTTAAATCAAGATCAGAAGCGGTCAGACAACTAGTGCCAGCTGATATAGAACTGGTGCTCTATTCGGCACTGGTTAGGCCTCATCTTGAGTATTGTGTCCTGTTCTGGATACCACATTTTAAGAAGGATGCGGACAAATTGGACAGGTTCAGAGGAGGGCAACAAGGATGATCAGGGGACTGGAAACAAAGCCCTACGAGGAGAGACTGAAAGAACTGGGCATGTTTAGTCTTGAGAAGACTGAGGGGAGATATGATAGCACTCTTCAAGTACTTGAAAGGTTGCCACACAGAGGGCTAGGATCTCTTCTCAATTATCCCAGAATGCAAGACACAGAATAATAGGCTCAAGTTGCAGGAAGCCAGATTTTGACTGAACATCAGGGAAAATGTCCTAACTGTTAGAGCGTTTCAACAATTGAGCCAACTACCTTGGGGAGGTGGTGGGCTCTCTAAAACTTATAGCATTCAAGAGGCAGCTGGGCAGGCACCTGTTGGGTATGCTTTAAGTTGGATTCCTGCACTGAGCAAAGGGTTGGACTTGATGGCCTTGCAGGCCCTTTCACATGTTTCAAGCCTCAGTTCTAGAACTGAATAGCAGTTTCTGGGCTGAGCCCAGATTCATCACCATTTCTTCCGTGGTTTGTACTGGAGCTAATCTGAGTGTTCTTTACTGAAAGGACATGACCAAAGACAGAAATTAACTATTCAGTTTTTAAAAAATAGTGCAATTCAAGGAGAAAAATGTGAAGCCACAAGAGCAACAGTACCTGCAAGAGATTCCCCTGCCCCCTCTACTGATAACCATTGGCACCTGAAAAATAATTGGAATAGATAAAATACTGGAGATAGGCTTCTAAGGACTGAAAGCTGAAACACTGAAACAGAATCACAGTTAGTAGGATAAAACAGGGGTTAAATATCTAAGCTACACTTTAGCTCAACTGACCTCAGGAGAGAATTATTCTGGATTATCTCTTTAAAAAGTCTGGTTCCTTTGGGGTTAAATGAGGAATTGGATTTCTCTGAATACAAATGAAATCTACAAAAAGGGTACTATATGAAAGTTGGGCTGATTTACTACAACTACTGAGTATGCCAGTTACTCTCTGCAAGTATTTGCAGGACCAGCTGTATTTGCAAATGCAGTAATTAAGCAGCTGAGCTGATCCAAACTTCCAATATAGATAACAGCAGTATCAGAATTTGGTCTGTGGTGTTTGTTTTGTGTGGAGCTGGATAAAGAATTTGAACTGCGCAGGCAGAGAAAAAGAAACAGATCTCCATTGGTCAGTACAGGGTCTTATCTTTGTTGTATTTGGGGAGGGCGAGAGAGTTTTATGTTGCAGCTGGCTAGCAATAGCATTTGCTTTGTTTGAGCTGCTTTACACAGATGCAAGTTTTAATGTTATGACAATTTTTTACTACATATGTGAAGTATGTTATATGGAATGTGTTCTTTAAAAGTGTTTTGCCATATATTTCTATAAGTCGCAGACCACAATGTTGTCTCCATGTTATTGATTTTAGTTTGTTTTAATGTTTGTAGCTCCTGAGGAAGGATTACTCCGAAACGTGTTGAGCCTCAGTAAATTTACCAAGCACCAGAGCCTGCCTCTCTTTCTTGTCCATCACGTGGTGCTTTTCCCTTTTGTTTCTGCCAGCTCTACAGGAGTGCAAAATTGCTAAGAGCAGACCTGATAATGAAATTGATCTGCGCTTTGAAAGACAACAGCATTACTTATGAGCAACTGACTAACATTAACTAATAAAGGTGGCTTTTAATAAGCCATTGCAGACAACCTGAGTTTAAAGGCTGGGTTGCCAGAGGCTAACCAAGATTTGAGAGACAAGGGTCTTGTATTAAGAAGTGCTCAGCCAAGGAGGAGAGTTGGTCGGGTTCTTGGGAGACAATTGTGGAACTCATTTGGGAGTGTTAATTGCAACAGAACTTGCCCAGATCAAAAAGAAAATTAAATGCATTAAAGGCAGCTCAGTGGTACTACCTTTTCTGTTCTTTAGATCTCAAAACCACTTTTTCTTTGACATTTGTCTTAACTCTGTAAGCCCAGTTCAAGCTCTTTTCGGCCACCATGGAATCACGCTCCAACAGCAACCCCAAAGGCTACCAGCATACTTTGCAACTCAGCCTTCCCCATGGAGAGTGGGTATGTGACTCCTGTGATTTATTGCCACAGCTCAAAAACTATTTGTCACAGCCCAGGTTTGTGTATCTTCTGGAAGTAGCATACATTTTTGATTTGGGTGACCAGGGATAGGACAGACTAGGGTAAAGTTGTTATAAAATTGTTGGCCCACTCTAAGCCCTTAGGACGTGGAAGGCACATCTGATTACATAAACATAAGCAAATTCACCATGTAATCCCAACAGCAAGGTATGGAGATGTTGCCATAGAAATAATGCTGTAGCTCAGGGGTAGCCAACATGCTGCCCTCCCAGTTGTTATTGGGCTGCAGCTGCCAACAGCTCTAGCAAACATGGCTAATGATCAAGGATGATGGGAACTGGAGCCCAACAACATCTGGTGGGCACCACATTGGCTGTGCCTGCTCAAGCCTCTCATCCCAGCACAGAGGGTGATGAACCACACCACAATTCAAGAGAACTTTCATGACCATAACAGTGCACCACAAAAACCGGGCTGAGGTTTGTACCCCAACTCTTATTTTAAAAAAATTTAGTGCACATTTTAACATACTTTTACCATGCAATGCATTCAACCAACATCAGGTTAGAGTTCTCCTCGGTCTACTGAATGCACTGCCTGTAATCAGCAGGTAAGAATTTCCACCATCATCACCCCAACCTTTTACAATCATGCACAGATTGGGCTTGGAATTTTTAAACAAAGAAAAAGATGACCACAAAGGATGGATGTTTCCCTTCTCCACTCTATAGTCAACCAAATCTTTCCAAACAGGAATATGAAAGGAATTCCCGCAGATTAAAAAGTACATTTGCATTTTTCTTCCCATGTGTTAATAAAAACAAACCACCTTGGTTGTCATCTGGAAGCATCTGAACTGTTACTGCCTGTGGGAGTTTTTTTAGGAGAGGGCAGGTCAGAAACTTTAAGAACAAATGAGATGGAGAGAAAGCTAAGCCTTCCTACCCACCAGCCATATGGGGAAGGAGTGGGAATCATGACCAGGACAGAAGAACCCCCACCCTGCCCAGCTTTAACAATTCCCCACTGGCCTTGCTTTGCACCCTCCATAAGTGCTTTTGCCTGGCTTGAACTGTGGGAATACATCTCATCATAGTGGGGATGACTGTGACTAGATAACCTGTTTGCTTAATCGGTCTCTGTCCAGGTGCTAACTGTTGATGAACTCCAAAGTCTCTGTGCATGCTCTCTCTGGTTCTGTTTGTCATATTGTCAACTTCCTGGAGCTAATGCTTTTTAAAAATGTATATTCAGTGCAATCCTATCTATACTTACACAGAAATAAATCCCACTGTATTCATTGGGACATATTCCCAACTAACTATGCACAGGGTTGCAGTCTTAACCCAAGTCACATCCACACCATAGATTTAAAGCACTCTTATACTACTTTAACAGCCATAGCCTCCTCCAAAGAATCCTGGGAACTGTGGTTTGTTAATGGTGCTGGGAACTGTAGCTCTGTGAGTGGTAAACTACAGTTCTGAGGATTCTTTGGGGCACGCCATGACTGTTAAAGTGGTATAAATGGTTTTTAAAGGTATGGTGTGGATAGGATTCAACTTCACCCATCAAGCTTGCTAGGTGACCAGCAGTCACCATATCTCATTCTGTCTCTGGGGTCCCCAATGTGGCATCTGTGGGCACCATGGCACCCTCAGATACCCCCTTCGCTGCCCTGCCACTCCCAACTTTTTTACAAAAATAGTGTTCCGAGTCTGTTATTATTTTGCTTTTATGTTGGTGTGTGAGGGGGCCGTCTGTATTGTCTGTGTTGTATTTGTTTTGGAGTGTGTGTAGGTGTCTTGCCTTGGGGGAGCTTCTGAGCATTGCCAATTTTTCTTCTATGAAATTGATATTTTCTGGTGCTCACAACAGTTCCTTAGTTTTCCAAGGTTTTGAACTCCTAGGTTCAAAAAGGTTCATAGGTTGTTATGAGGATAAAATGAAGAAAAGCCACATAGGCTCCTTGGAGGAACAGTGGAATACAAATACAACACTGTCCTTGTCTGTGATGCTAACCCATTTCATAGTGTGAAGAGCAATTTAAACAGTCCTAACCATCTGGAACTCATTTGGTTTATATTACCTGTGCTTCTTTTTTTAATGAGCTTGTTATTGATATATTGCTTGGTCAGTCTAACTTATGCTTTGTTTGCAGTGTTCAATACTGCAAACTGATTTTTCTCTACTTTGACACTTTGTCACCATGGTGCTGTAGCCTCTCTCTGCAATCACCACAAAATGCTATTTTAAGTTTTCCATATTTTAAAGACTTTGTTGCATCACCTTTAAAGGACGAGTCTGCTATTTTGTTTCCACTCACACCAGCAAAACTATGATGAATTAGATTCCACTGATCATGAAACATCAATTTCTGATGGTCTCATCTACACACACTCAACCTAAAGGCTTTGCCATTTCTCAGCCAGATATGTTGCTGTTTTATTTGTTGTTGTTTTGCACAATTGTGACTTCAGGAGATATTTCTACTTTCACACTCCTGGGTGGATCATTCCCATGTTACTCACTTGCCTTTTTCAGCATACACTTGTCTAAGGCATTCATTAAAGACAAGATACCCACTGAGCACCGTGATCCCCTAACATTTTCATGAGACGAGGGCTAGATCACACAGAAACTAAAACGATGTGTTAATGTGGTTTGAGTGATTCCATGCAGACTACATAACATGCTGAAGCAGTTATACGTAACTGAACTGTCCAAGTACCACTTGGGGTACTCCACTAATCCTCAAGTCTCCATAAGAGAGCTTTTAATTGCCTTCTTCTGGAAGTACAAGACTTTGATCCCGGCAACTGCAAGAAGCCATCCTACTTCCAAATAAGCACAATTATGATCACCTTCTTCCTCCATATCTTTAGCCTGCATCACCAGTGAAATGTACTATCATGGCAGCATAGTCTCCTGTTCTGAGTCGCTCCTTTTTCATGCATTGCTACCTGTACTGTCCATCCTATGCTTGTGAGGATTTTGTGGATCAAATCTTAGGACAGAACAGTCCATTATCCTTTGAGCATTTTATCAACAAAATCCCATATTATTTTCAGTCCAGGTATGTTTTTCTTTAACTCATTTCCACATTTAACATTTTGCACACTTCTAACTTCACTTGAAAGTCCTGCCTTCCCTCAATTATGCTATTCTTTCCTCAGCTTTGCACCTGTAGCACTGAAGCCTATGAGTGGCTGGGCTGGAGAGATAGCAGCAGGTTCTGGGAAACTCCAAGGTTTATGAAAGTACAAAAAAAAAAGCTAGAAAACCCACCAAGACCAACCCCCCCCAAAAAAGCCCATTGAGAGTGGTGCATGTTCAGTGGCCACAAAATGGTGACTGGGGTCAGGGGGGGAGAAATCCAACTGGGAGGAGAAGTGGAATGGAGTTACGAGGAGGGCATGGCTTGCTGACAGTGCAATCCTATACATGTCTACTCTGAAGTAAGCTTCATTGATTTCAGTGGGACCGATTCCCAAGTAAGTGTTATAGGACTGCAGCCTGAAACACTGAACAGAAGCACTCCACATTGCAACATTTTGTGGTAGGCCCTGCCCCACTTGAGCAAATGTAAAACTGAAATGGCCAGAAGACTCCTTTATATTGTATAAGGCCAAATGTTTGCATAAATAGTACAGGAAAGCTCAAAGATCATTTAGTTTTGTCAAATATTCACCTCACTTGTATCTTGCCTGCCCTTGCTCCAGGAAATTCAGTGCACATGGGTTTTATCTCATTTTATCCTCACAACAATCCTATCTAATAGTTTAGGCTAACTGACACTACCTGGTCAGTTACACCCGGCAAGTTTCATAGCCAAGTGGAGATTTGAACACAGGCTTCGCTAGTCAAAATCCAACCCTCTGGTCACATTATGATGGCACCCCCTTTTTGCATCTCTACCATTTTCCTGGGGGTGTGGGGTGTGGTGGGGGTGGGGGTACATGCTTGCCCTCTTACAATAGTTGCACGTAGCTTACCATCTGTATACCCAGATCTTCTAACATCAGAAGAGACCCAGAAATTCTGGATTCAGCATCTAACTTCCTTCTTTGCAATCATGTCTGCTTGATCATTTTTAACCAGAGCCATCCACATTCAAATTATAGGCATTGCTATAGCTGGGCCAGAGCCAAAGGAAATAAGCTCTTAAATTAGCAAGACACTGTTCCTTGAAAGCAAATAATGTGCACACCCATTTAGCGCTATTTGGCAACATCTAGCTGACATCAATCCCCTTGGCAGAATAAGGTTTCTAGTAACAGAACTGGCAAGATGATTCAAAAGCACCAGCTCAGTTCCCAACAAGAGATACTGTACTAGGGATAACCAATCAGCAGCTCAACCAATTTACCATCCATCAGGATTTCCTGTCTGGCCCTGCAGCTTAACGTTGGATCTCACAGCTACTTTCTCTGAAATGAGGACACTGGCAATGCATCATTTTACTCAAATGTGTTTTTAAAACACAAAACAAAAACTTTACAAGGCTTTCACTCTGAATTCTAGAAATAAAATAAAGCAATGGCGATTTCCTGAGGTGCCAAAATTTAGATGGCTCTACGTCTGCCTTTTGAACCTACACAAAAGCACCCCACAGACAAGAAGTTGATACTTGCAGAGCTTGGAAAAGTTACTTTTTTGAACTACAACTCCCATCAGCCCCAGCCAGCGCCATGCTGGCTGGGGCTGATGGGAGTTGTAGTTCAAAAAAAGTAACTTTTCCAAGCTCTGCTCGCAATACACACAAAGCTTTTCTAGGGCACCACCAGCACACCTACTTACAAACAGCAAAGGAATATTCCAAGCAGATAAGATGGAGATGCTGTTGGTGGGTGGGTGGTCTGCCCAGGGATGTGGTGTTCACTCTAAATGGGTAGCATTTCTCCTGAAGGAGCAGCTGCACAGTTTGGGAGTACTTTTAGATCCATCCTCACTTCAGGTGCCCAGGTGACATCTGTGGCAGAAAGCACCTTTCAACTGCTGATGTTGGCATACTGTCTGCAGCCCATTCTGGACAGAAATAGGCTGGCCACAGTTATTCATGCTCTGGTGGCATCACTATTAGAAAACTGCGATATATTATATGTGGGGCTGCCTTAGAAGGCTACTTGGAAACTTCAGCTGGCACACAATACAGCAGCTAAACCACTGAGAGGAGCTAGCCCCACAAAACATCAGTATATCTCTGCTATTCCTGTTCATCTCTAGGTACAATTCAATCTGCTGATCCAAGCCTTTTAATCCCTGTGTAGCTTGGAGCCCCGGCATCTCCCATATGAAGCTGTCAAATCATTCAAATCATCTGGAGGCCCTTCCATTGGTGGTCCCTTTCAGCAGCAAGACAAGGGGGGGGGGGCAGAAGGTATTTTCAGTAGTGGCACCACAATTGTGAGACATCTCTCTAGAGACATTCACCCAGTACCCAAATTGCCTACTTTGAGGTGCCAGGTCAAAAAAATCTTATTTGTTGCTGATGTTGATATTTATGGTTGCTCCTGAAAGTTTACAGCTCTGCTGGTTTATAGTTTTATTGTGTTTCTGCTCCATGTAATAAGCTCATGCTTTGTATGCTGTCTTCTGAACTTCTTCAAAATTAAAAAGCTAGGTAGGAAGAGTTTAAACAAAACAGATATTCTCCCTCTTGATGTTGTCCATTTCTATTATATTTCCAAGGCTGAAGCACTGACCTTGCAGTTTCCTTCTATTTCTGTTGTTCATTCTGTACTCCACTGGCCTTACATGCACTGGGCTGCAGCTTAACCTAAGGTGGGTTATAGTAGCAGCACTACCATCATGCAAATCGGAGGAGGAGGAGGAGGAGGAGGAGAAGATTATTATTATTACACTTCTGGACTAAAGCTGGGTCCTGGTCTGAAACACCTGATCCTGCATGGTATATTTCACCTCTGTTCAGCAGATTTTCCTAGCCCTTACAATCCGAATGCAAATGGTAACAGGAGGATCCAGCAGCTTGGAGAGGTTCCAACTGCAGCTATTGAAGATCATCTATATAACACACATGGCAGCTGAAGACCTGCAAAGTACGATTTGCCCACTGAAGTGTTTTGCTCCATCTAGAGCCTGCCCTACCATCAGGCAGAGTGAGGTAGCCACCTCAGGCAGCTGATTTGGGAGTAATGAAAGGACAGCAAATTTTCTGTTATGTAATTTTTTATTATTATATTTTTACTGCAAGATAAAGAGGAGAGATACTTGTGGAATTTTCTGTCTACCAGAATAACTTGTCTCATCTCTGGATCTATGCATCTATGCATTTGCTGCTCTGCTTCAGGCATTTTCCAAGAGGGGGAAACCAAGCTGGTTTACCAAATCAGGATTCACCAGATGTGAAACCTTTGAACACAGAATAATAATGAAGTGTACCCTAGAACATATGCAGAATGCCCATACTTCACCACTAAGTAACAACCGCCAGCCCCTATAAAATGGGTTTCTGGGAAAGAGCTTCCAAATTACAAAGAGTAGCTGCACCACACACACAAAAATTAGGGGGCAGGGCACAGAAGGAGCAATGTATATTTCTAGGTGGGCACAATATACTAGGGGGGAGAGGGCAAGCTCCTTCTTTGGGGTGCCGCCCTGATCACAAAGTATGATTTGCAAGCAACCAAGTTATGACACCTCGCACTGTTTAAAAACAAGAGCCAGTGTGCTGCATTGGTTAGAGTAGGACTGAAGAGATTCAGATTCAGCCCCCAGCCTCAGCCATGAAGCTCACTGAGGGCTCTTCCAGGTGGCCTGTTTACTGGCCATTCATCCTGATTTGCTTGCACAAAGCTCGCACAAAGGTTAGACTAGGTCAAGTCTTTATTGAGCATTTGTTCTGATTTGCTTGTGCGGTGTTGATGTCTTCCCATGAATCATTTGTTCATTCCACACGTTTCAGTGCCTTTCCCCATCACTTTCCTAACAGCAAAAAAAATCCACTTTGTTTTTAGAGAATCCGTGGCACTAGGGTGACAAAGCACTTTAATCCATTTTAATTGCACAAACCTACATTTCTGCCATGGGCTTCAATCCCTCCCACAAAATACTGACAGTATGGATGAGACCTGGGTGAGCCTGAGCCAGTCACCTACCCAGTCACTCTCAACTTGACCTAACTCACAGGACTGTTGTGACAATTTTTAAAAAAGTGCAATTAGGAAGCACATGTCACTACTCTGAGAACAGCAGAGGTTAAAACCTCAGAGAAATAGAGTGACCAAAGTAAAAGACTCCAGAACTTACTTCTTTTAACATGTTTTAAAGTGTCTCTCTCACAAGTCGTTCTGGGCTACACTTTGCACAATGTAGCACATCCAACTCTCCATAGCTGACATTGCTCTAACGCGCTCAGTCTTTTGAAATGTTTTGTTCAAACAGCTCTGTGCCATTTTCTTTATTACTGTTCTTGTTAATTATATCCCCCCTCCTCCCTAAGGGAGCCCTGGGCAGCAAACAAATGATACAAGCTCTCGAAGCATCTTTCAAAACATCTTTAAGAACAATTCCAATACAGATGCAGATTGGAATGAGGTATCTGCTTAAAAGGCTTGCAGAAACTCAAAATTTTATTCTCTTTCGTTCTTAGTATGTGAACATTTCTGAAGGAGAGAAAGTTTTTTAAACAGCTAACTAGTAGTGCAATCCATGACAACTCACAAGTAAGCTTCATTGGGTTCACTGGGACTTATTCCCAGGTAAGTGTCTACTGGATTGCAACCTAAAAGGTATTCTGTGGGTACAGCTGCTCACCCCTGCATGGCAAGCACCTACAAAAACAAACGCTCTCCTTTTCCATAGCGATTAACAACAAGAGAACTTGGGGGCAGAGGAGGGTAGACGCAGATTGCCGGGGGTGAGAAGCTGTACCTGCAGAAATTCCCTCTTTTACGTGCCTATTAAAGATCCAGGAGCATCTGGTCACTGCCAGCAGGAGAGGCGCTACAAGAAGAGTGCTCTGGCTGCCTTTCCTCCAAGAACCCTCTAAAGCAAGGAAGAGGAGAAGCGCTCCCCGCCGCAAAAGTTGCGAAGCGCTTCAGGCAGGACCAGAGCAAACATTCCCACCTGCATCTCCTTGACGTTCTCCATCGCAGCGATGGGCTGAGTCGGCCTGGGGGGATGAGAGCGGGAGTCCCCCTTGCTCGGGCGGGCGGCCGATCCTTGGCGATCCCCTTCCCCCTTCTCCATCTCCGGGAAGCGGCCTTGGAGAGCAAAGCGCCTCCCGCGGCTGCTGCCCACTTCTCGAAAGTGCCCGCCACCCGGCACCCCCGGGCCTGTTTGCTGCCGCGGCCGTTTCTATGGCGAGCCTGAATCCTTAGATACTTTGCAAGGCGGCGGCGGCGGCGGCGGCGGCGGCGGCTGCCGCTACTCTTCCCTCCCCCTTCCCCACTTTACCATTATTATTTTTTTGCCTGCCTCTGAGCTTTCCCTCCCCACAGCGTGGTAAAAGCATCTGCAACCTCAACGTGTCTCCCAAGCGGCCTTAACAATAATAATGTCTCCTACCTCTGAGCTTTCTCTGCCCACCATGTTGCTGGCGAACCCACAGCCTAGAAAATGGCCAGGCTACCAAGCGCATTCTTGGAAGGTTCCGCTTCCGAGAATGCCAGCAATGCGTGGCCAACATGTCCACGCTGCCGCTGCTCCCCGCCGGTGCACGGCCGCGGCCACCCGTCCAGTCACCCATTTGCTCAGGGATGCGTATGACGTTGCCGGGGAATCCAAACTTCCGACCTTTCGGGAGCCTTCTGAGGAAGTCTCGGGCTGCTACAGGTGGAGGCTCTGAAGGCGCACCCCACCTCCCCGCGTGCCTTTTGGCCTGTAAGCACAATCCAGCCACGTCAAACTTTGCACTGGTTAGACTAGAGTGGGAGAAGTCGGCATGTATTTCAGTCTCGTCTGGCGTTGAATCAGTTGCACCTCTGTGGGTTCCTCACTCTGCCTGGAAGGGAACCTTTATGTTCAGCCATGGAAAGAAAGTGACAGCCATCTTGAATACCTCCGTTCAAAAATATGTGGAAGCGCACAAGGTTCTTCAAAGTACTGTTTTACCAATACTTTTTTTTTTCATCTTGAAAGGGGGCAGATTCATATTAATTTGTTTGCCAAAGAACATACACACACCACACTGATTCCTGACAGGATTCCTGTCGAGTGCAGAGGATACTGTGATGTGTTCAAGGGCGCATCCTCAGTTCCTGTAGCTAGGCATCATCCTGCATGACTAATAACCTACTGACTGATAACTTAGCAGATCGCAAACCACGTAGAGAACTTTTGTTTCATTATTATTGTGCACCCTTCACCAACAGGTCCTAGGACAGGTCACAGAAATTTAAAATACATATTAAACACCATTAAAACACACTACATTCACAGGAGTAGGGTGGGTCCTGAAAACATTCAGGTGCCAAAGGCTAGGGTAAAAAGGTGCATCTTTAGCTTTCACCAAAATCAGTATTGTGAAGGTGCCAGATGCACCTCTACAGGGAGGAATTTCTACAACTTAGGGGCTGCGACAGAGAGAGCCCTCTCCCAGGCCACCATCCCCTGAACGTCTGAGGGTGGTGGAACTACCAAGAAGCCCCCCTCTGCTGACAGTAACACCCAACAGGGTCTGTAGGGAAGAAATAGGTCTCTGAAACAAGTAAACGGTGTATAAAAATAAATACCCCAGGGTAGAGTTATTATTATCATCGTCATCTGACCTTCACCCAAAGGTCCAAGGGCAGGTTACAACAATTTTTAAAACATAATTAAAAACAGTTAAAAGCAACCTAAACAACATCACAGAAAATAGCATGGGCCTTAAAAATATCTCTCTCAGATGTCGAAAGCCAGGGGTAAAGCAGTGCATCTTCAGTATTCACCTAAAGTTGTACAATGAAGTTGCCAGAAGTACCTCAGTGGGGAGGGAGTTCCGCAGCTTAGGGGCTGCCACAGAGAATGTCCTCTCCCGGGCCACCCCCCGAACTTCTGAGGGTGGTGGAACTACCAAAAGGGCCCCTTCTGCTGATGTCAGCACCCAAGAGGATCTGTAGGGAAGGAAGTGGTCTTTCAGATATTTGGGACTGAGAGCCAGTGTGGTGTAGTGGTTAGAGCAGCCTTTCCCAACCAGTGTGCCTCCAGATGTTGTTGGACCACAGTTCCCATCAGCCTCAGCCAGCATTGCCAATGGCTGAGGCTGATGGGAGTTGTGGCCCAACAACATCTGGAGGCACACCGGTTGGGAAAGGCTGGGTTAGAGTGTTGGACTATGACCTGGGAGACTAGGGTTTGAATCTCCACACAGCCATGAAGCTCACTGGATGACCTTGGGCCAATCACTGCCTCTCATCCTCAGAGGAAGGCAATGGTAAACCCCTTGAACACCACTTACCATGAAAACCCTATTCATAGTGTTGCCATAAGTCGGGATCGACTTGAAGGCAGTCCATTTCCATTTTCAAGTTGTTTAGGGCTTTAAAGATTAACTTGAACACCTTGAACTGAGCCCGGAAATGAACTGGCAACCAATGCATCTCTTTTAAAACAGGGGTTATGTGAGTTCTAAAGGGAACCCCCAGCCAGTCACTTGGCTGCTGCATTTTGGACCAGTTGAAGTTTCCAAATAGTTTTCAAGGGCAGCCCCATGTAGAGCCCATTGCAATAATCCAGACTGGAAGTTACCAGAGCATGGAGCACTGTGGCCAAGTCTTCTCTGTCCAAAAGGGACTGGAGCT
Organism: Rhineura floridana; assembly: GCF_030035675.1. Lineage (NCBI taxonomy): Eukaryota > Metazoa > Chordata > Lepidosauria > Squamata > Rhineuridae > Rhineura > Rhineura floridana. Next base: position 188,258,255 of record NC_084480.1, read on the forward strand.
GGCAAAATAGCTGGAGCTGGAAAAGGGCACTCCTAGCCACTGAGGTTGCCTGAACTTCCAGTGACAGTGTTGGGTCAAGGCATACCCCCAGGCTCCGGACCTGTTCCTTCAAGGAAAAAGCAGTCCCATCCAGAACAGGCCGTCTTCCCAACTCCTGAACATGAGAACTCTGGACACATAACACCTCTGTCTTTTCAGGATACAGCCTCAATTTATTGGCCCACATCAACTGCCTCCAAGCACTGGTTCAACACCTCAACTGCATCTTCTGTTTCAGATGGAATAGAAAGGTAGAGCTGGGTGTCATCAGGATATTGATCCCACCTCACTCAGATCCCCTGATGACAGCTCCAGTGGTTTCCTATAGATGTTAAATAGCATGGGGAACAAGATGGAACCCTGCAGAACACCACAGGATAATTCCCATGGGCTGAACAGCAGCCTCTCATAACTACATTTTGAAGCGGTTCTGGAGGTATGAGCGGAACCACTGAAGGCCCAACCCCCACCTCCTCAAGACATTCCTGAAGGATACAGTGGTCAACAGTATCAAAAGCCAATGAGAGATCGTGGAGAATGAGCAGAATCACATCCCCCCCCTCTCCTGACAAATGTCATCAACCAGGATGACCAAGGCAATTTCAGTGCCATGGCCAGGACTGAAGCCAGACTGGAATGGATCCAAGTAATCAGTTTCCTCCAAGCATGCTTGAAGGTGGACCGCCACCACCTTCTCAAGAAACTTGCCCAAAAGGAGGATATTTGCCATTGGGTGATAGTTAACATTTATAGGTCCAGAGGGGTCTTCTGAAGGAAGGGACACACCACTGCCTCCTTCAAGTCAGATGATATCTCCCCCTCCTCCAGTGAAGCATTAATCACTCCCTGGACCCACCCATTCAATCTCCTATGGCTATTTCTCAGCAGCCAGGATGGGCAAGTGTCAAGGGGGCAGGTGGCGGGCTGCAATTTTTCAAGCAGCTTGTCCACATCCTCAGGCTGCAATAATTGAAACTGATGCAATAAAGGTGAAACAGGCAGTGCTCTGGACTCCTCCGTTGGACTTGCTCTAACTGTGGTATCCAACTCTATCCAAATCTGATCAATTTTGTCCCTAAAGTGTGTTGCAAAGTTGTTTCAGCAGGCCTCCAAGGCTATCAGAGCAATGCTCTCTTGGCTAGATGGCAAAAGCCCATTAACCACTTGGAAAACATCTGCCAGCTGGCTACTTGCAGACACAATGGTGGCAGAGAAATAGGCTTTCTTCGCCACTGCCACGTAGTAGGCATAACAGTGCAGCCTTACCTGTGTTCAGTCAGGTTTGGACCGATATTTGCATTACCTGCACTCCAGCCCCTGACCCTCCTGTTTCATTGTATGCAGATCATTGGAAGAGCAAGGTGACCTACGTGCTCCATAGCAAAGTTGGTTGCCTCATTGGAGCATCCTATCATGTAGTAAGGAGGTAAAGTTACATATCAGATGGAGATGTGTGATAAAACATTTCTATCAACTCAGATAATTGTCCCAGGAATTTATCTGTGATTGTCCAACTAAGGACAACAATACATCTGATTAAGCGGATGCTAGTCTGTGAAAGATAATGCCATAATAAATTTGTTTTAAAAATATGGGCCACAGGCCTGATCCAGCAGCCACTGATGTTCTCACTGCACACTCTTTCAGGTTCTATAATGAGCACACTCAGGGCTTATTTGTGTGTGATGGTACTCACTGGTACAGAGTACCAACACCTCTTCTTTGGCTAGCTATAGCGACCATTGGGAACTGGCACCCACAGCACTTTTATCAAGGTATGAGTACCGGAACCTCATTTTTTACAAAAATAACGCACTGAACACACTTGACATTACAGTAGGGCCCCTCTTTTTGGCAGCCCGCTTTTCAGCATTCCACTAACACAGTGGCTTTCAATTTATTTATTTATTTATTTATTTATTTATTTCATTTCATTTCTAAACCGCCCATAGCTAATAGCTGTCTGGGCGGTGTACAAAACAAGATTAAAATACAATATTAGAATAAAATCAGTAATAAAAAGCAACAAAATTAAACTAAAACATTAAACATAAAAACAATTAACATTAAAATGCCTGGGAGTATAACCAGGTCTTAACCTGGCGCCTAAAAGAAAGAACCGTAGGCGCCAGGCGTATCTCCCCCGGTAAGCTGTTCCACAGTTCGGGGGCCACCACAGAAAAGCAATTAGAGTAAGGCCCCACTCATACTCCGCTTGTTCCACTTTTACCGCATTTTTCAGGCGTCGGGCACCATTCTATTGAATGAGTTTCACTTTTCAGTGGGTTTCGCTTTTAGGCAGGGGTCTGGAACATAACTCACCATATGAGTGGGGCCCTACCGTACTTACAAACCAGACAGAGTCTGAGCTGGTGGCCCATAGCCCATTTGGACTTGCAGGATCAGCACCATAACCCAAGTCTTTAGGGAGCTTTCGTATGCTACATTAAGAAATGCATTTAATACACAAATGTGTTGACATAATTAAAGGTTTTAGGGATATTAGTTTAAAGAATCCAGATTGTCCAGTAGCAGTGGTTACATGCAGGAGCACATCCAATCACAGCTGTATATTAAAATGTCAGTGTGGTATACAAGACATAGTGTTAGACTTGGACTAGAGAGACGTGGGTTCAAAGAAAACCCCACTAAACCACAAATCTCACTGACCTCAGGCCACTCACTATCCGTCAGCCAAACCTACTTTATAAGTTGGGTTTGGTGAAAGATTGGCAAAACCATTTACACTGCCCTGAATTCTTGGAAGACTGATGATACATGCAATGTAAAACAAGAGGCAAATTATTTCCATTATCAAATTGGGCTTTGTTTCTACCTTCAAATATTTGAAAGAGTTTGCCTTTCCTGTTTGATACCAGTAGATAGCTTTCCGTAAGTTCCAAAACATTTCAAAGGCTGCAATCCTGAACCTACTTACCTGAGAATAAGTCCCAATGGGTCTTTCTTCTGTGCAGACATGTTTAGGTTTGTGTGTGATGCAGGGACAATTGGGGTGCTTCCAGACAGTGGTGGTGTGTATGCATGTGTAACGCTATACTAGGACCAGCCTTGTTCTGGGGCAATTGTGTATTACCTATTCTCATGTGTTAACAAAAACAAACCACTTCTTGGTTGTCATATGGAGGCATCTGAACTGTTACTGCCTGTGGGAGTTTTTTGGGAGAGGGCAGGTCAGAAGTTTTAAGAACAAATGAGATGGAGAGAAAGCTAAGCCTTCCTACCCACCAGCTATATGGGGAGGGAGTGGGAATCATGACCAGGACAGAAGAACCCCCACCCTGCCCAGCTTTAACAATTCCCCACTGGCCTTGCTTTGCACCCTCCATATGTGCTTTTGCCTGGCTTGAACTGTGGGAATACATCTCATCATAGTGGGGATGACTGTGACTAGATAACCTGTTTGCTTAATCGGTCTCCTGTCCAGGTGCCAACTGGTGATGAACTCCAAGGTCTCTGCACATGCTCTCTCTGGTTCTTTTACTTTTCAACCAGACTTGACCCTCTGCAAAGCAGAACACATGGCCACCAGACCTATAATAATTAGACTACTGATTAGGCACAGGCTGCTGAACTGACACTTCCCAGTCCCTTAATCCTTACTTGCCCTGGCAAGGCTGCATATGCAGCAGTCACTGCTGTTGTCCTTACTCTTATGAAAGCTTAGCTGGCATTGCCTCTTGATAGCCTACCCTTCTTGTTGCCCAGTCATTTATTTATTATTATTTATTTAAAGCATTTTTATCCCGCTCTTCAACCAAAAAAGGCTTACAAATGTCAATGATGAGACAGTCCCTGCCCTTAGGCTTACAATCTCAAAAACACAACCTAAAAGGAAAAGCATTACTAGTTACAGAACTCTTCTCTGGAATGAAAATATAACCAAGAGAGGAGGAGCCAAATGTTGCTGGATTTTCAGCAGAGCTGATGGAGAAGCCCTGTAGTCCCATCTCTCTTCTATAGCTTGATGCAATGGCTCCTGTAGATGACAGCAGCTTGATGGAGCTTGTCTCTGAGCCAATGGTGGTTGGTGCCCATTGTGACTGGGAGGGCAGAAGGCAAGGAGCCAAAACAGGAGATGGAGCCAGAGCCAAGGACAGGCAAAGCCAATCCTTCCCATTTTATCCCCATCCTCTTCCCTGCTGAGTTCTACAAGAGCCACATGGAGGAGGAGGAAGAGGAAGCTAACAGGCAGTGCTAGGCCTTTGACTGATTGTCAGGAGGAAGGCAGCATGATGGGGGCCAACTGTGGGCAGACAGGTTTGTGGGGCAGTACCGCATTTGCCATAATGGGCTGGCCTCTACTGCTTCCAGCAGAGCTGATGGGGAAGCCCTGCAGTCTCCACTCTCTCCCTCTCCTATAGCCTGATGGAATGGTTGCGGCAGATGACAATGGCAATGTAGATGATTTAGGGTCCAGGGAAGGACTATGCTTTCTGGCTGGCGGTGATGCATCAGACATTTGTCTGCACCTGTCAGCTACAGTACAAGCTCATTAGAGAAAACTAAGTCTTAATTCTCTCTCAAACAGTAGTGTAGTAGCAAACTGAGACGTTCAGGGTCCCTTCATGTTAGTCACAGCCACACCCCCTTCCCCACCCCTGCTGCTACCACTGCTGTTTCATGCTGCAGGCTGAGAATGAGATCCTTGTCTTCTCCCACAACAACAGAGCCAATAAGCATAAAAGAGGAGAGCATTAGCTACTAGAAGTCTTCTCAGCGGCTAATTCACCTCCTTTCACTCTGGCTCCAATTAGCAGGAAAGGCCAAAGAAGCATGTAAGAAGACTCTTCTGGGTGACTGACACATTCCCTTTTCATAAGGATTGGCTCATAGGATGTTGGAGACTTAGGGACCCTGCTCCCAGAAAAGTAAAGGGTCTAAGACCCCTCACAACCCTGGACAACTACACCCCTGCTCTCAAATTGGAAGGCCAGTGCCCATATATTAGCCTTCCAATTCCAACAAGCATAGAGCAGTAGATGCATCCAACACAGTGGCTTATTTGGAAGCAAACGTGGGGGGGGGGGGTGAAAGAGAATCATGACAATGTACAGGCCAATAGGTTTTTCAAGGCAGAAGCTTCATCAGATGCGTAATTATTAACAACAAGTTATAGTGTGCCTTTCTGGTATAAAGCAAGAGGGGACTTAGAAAACAATTAAAACTACATCAAAACAGTATCCAGCTTTAAGCTGGATTCCTGCATTGGGCAGGGGGTAGGACTTGATGGCCTCACAGACCCAACTCTGCTATTCTATGATGCTATTATTCAAGGCACACTTCAGCTTTTCTGAAGGCACACGTATCAAACAACTGGGAACCACTGGCCTCTGCCTCTTAAATCTTGTTGTTAAGCCAATCACAAGTCAGTTTACCTTTCTAAAAAACAAAAAGTATGTGTTATTTCATTTCTTTCTTTTTTAAAAAAAATCATGTTATCAGGGGAAACTCTTCAGTTTAGGGACTTCACAGACTAGCTACTAGAGGGGGAGGGAGTTCCCAACTCAAATCATTCTGTAGCTATGTCACAGTAATTCATTACCACAAAAGCAAACAGTCTTGCAATTCCTGATTTAGTGGCAAGAGCAGCCCTTTTCTGATGTTCTTTTAATGGGGGGGGGAAGCGGGATTGCACTCACTGTCCCTATTTCCTGACGTATGTTCACTGGAAGTAAATAACCTAGCCTACCTGTGCATACTACTACTACTACTACAAAATATAGTAAAATAATAATAAATACAACTCCATCAGTCTGTATACATTGTTATAGGGCACCCTTGCTCTTTCAGGGTTTTCAACTGGGCAAAGTAAATTGTACGCACACAGTTTCGCTTCTGACCTTCAACGAATGCAGGCCATAGGGACAGCGAGCATTGATCCTGCTTTGCCTGCCCAGCACAGATACACTGAAAGAATTTTAGAAAAGGCCTAGTACAATATTCAGCTCTTATTTAATGAAAGAAGTGGTAGCCTAGCTATTGAAGGATAGATTTAGTTATGTGTCCTGCTTTCTGCTGCCCCAGTTCATGGGAGATGTGCTCTCTGCAATTGGTGGAGGTGGGGCGGGCACAGTCTTCAAAGAACTGAAAGACAAGAAGAAAATACAGATATTCACAAAAATAGCAGGTCATTGCTGCATGGGTATTCTGGCCACTGGTCCATAAATCAAGAAACCAATGAAGCCTTTATCCCTGATTGACTAGCAATCCTCACCCAACAGCAAGAGCACACTCCTTTCTGAAACTAAGAACGGCTCTAAGAAAAGATAGCAACATTTCAATTTGTGGGACAATTAGTGGTGGTTGTTTTCTGGCTAGAAGCATCGATGTTTGGTGAAAATGTATTTTGTTGTTATGTGCCTTCAACTACATTATGACTTATGGCAACCCTATAAATCTGTTTTTGAATATATTCATAGGGTTTTCATGGTAAGAGGTATTCAGGGGTGGTTTACCATTGCCTTCCTCTAAGCCTATAGCACCCAGTACACTAATACCTCGCATTAACGTACGCAATGGGTCCAGAGTGAGTACGTAAACCAAAAATGTACTTAAAGTGAAGCGCTACCTTTTTTCACTTGTGCCGCCACTGTGCCACCTCTCCTTCACATGGAGCCTCAAAGCCCCGTGCTAAAGCCTCTGCTGCTGCGCCTCAGCTGATCGCAATTGCGCCTCCCAGCTGATTTGCAGTCGCGTCTCTTTCCACCCCCCCACCGAAAGAACAGGCCATTACCAAAGGTTAAGTTTCCATTCTTGTGAAGCGAAGTACGTAAATGGGAATGGTGCTACTGTAAGTATGTTCGTACTCGCGAGTGTCCATAAAGTGAAGGTCCGTATAGTGGGGTATTCCTGTATTCCCAGGCAGTCTCCCATACTAACCAGGCCTGACCCTGCTTAGCTTCCAAAATCAGACAAGATCAGGCGTGTTCAGAGTAGTATGGCCATAGGCAATGAACATGTCTACTCTTTATAAATGTTTCGATAGATAGGGAGAGGGATAGATATGGCAGGTATCTACTAGTGTGTGCTACTCTTGGTTTATTATGGGTGTGATTCCACATAATCTTATACCAACAAGTTTGAGGGTTGCACATGCAGTAGCACATAAGCTTAACTATCACCAAGTATATTATAGGGGGACTGTGCAACATCTTTCACAAGAGCAAGACACTCTTTGGATCCATTTGTCATGCTACACTAAGAAGAAGGTTCCTACTAGTGCAGTGGTTGTGGGAGCAGGCTGCCACAATTGGATATCACCCTAAAGATATAGAAACAGAAGTGTGCATGTGTGGAAAGGGTGGGGGAGTAGCGACATTCATGACGTTCATTGTTGTGTCACACTACACCCACTGGTGTGAATGAAATTTAGTGTGACATGGCAGTATATGGGTCAAACAGCCTCAGTTCCATAAGGCAACAGGTACTGCAGTGTGAAAGGAATGTTAAAAACTGGGACAGAAACTCCACCATTATAACTAAAACTAATGCAATAAACCCAAATCTGAATGCAGGCTAGGACCTGGGAGACCAGCATTTAAATCCCCATTCAGCCATGTAACTCACTGGGTGATCAGAGCTAGTCACCAGGGCTGGCGCCAGAGGGTGGCCAGGTCAGGCCCTGGCTGAGGGTCCTTTGGGCTCAAGGAGCACCTGAAGGGCCCCTCCGTAGGGTGGGTGGGTAGCGCTCCTTTCCGCGATCCATGGCAGCGTCGGCTCCCAACCCTGACATGGTTTGCAGAAAGGGAGCTCCCAATCACCCCCCCACACTACTGCACAGGCCCGCAATGCCCACCTGCATGCCACACCTACCTCTCTCTTGAAGTAAATGGCAGCTGCGCTGTGGGTGCAAGCCCGCCATCAACCAAGATGGTGGCCAAGGTTTCCCTAAGGGGCTGATGCCCCTGCTGCCATCTTGGTTGATGGCAAGTATGCATGCACATAGCACAGCACAGGCAGCATTCACTTCAAGGGAAAGGTAGGTAGGTGGGGCGTGCATGTGGGTGTCGGGACCTGGGGCAGGCTGGTGCCCAAGGGCCTGGGCATGCCTGGCACCAGCCCTGCTACTCACCCTATTTCTCAGCCTAATCTACCTCATAGGATTGTGACGATAAAATGGGGAGGAAGAGAACTGTGTACACCACTTTGAGCTCCTTGGAGGAAAGGTGGGCTATAAGTGTAAAAATAAATAAATATAAGTTAAAAAGATCAACCATCACAGGCCTACCTAAGAGAATTCAACAGGCACATCACCACCACCACCAAAAAGGCTTAGCTCTGTGTACAGCTATCAGCTGATCTTTGATTACAAAGGCACCAAGAGCAGTCATTAGGGCTGAGGACCCAAACTGCAAAAAGACAGTCTCCAATATTTGCTATAGTTATTTATTTAATTAATTTATATCCCACCCTTCCTCCCACAAGGAGCCCATGGTGGCAAGCAAAACACTACAAACACTCTAAAAAGTCTTAAAAACAGACTTTAAAATATATTAAAACAAAACATCTTTAAAAACATATTAAAACAAAACATTTTTTTTTAAAAAAAAGCTTTAAAAACATCTTAAAAAGCAATTCCAACACAGATGCAGATTGGGATAAGGTCTACTTAAAAGGCTTGCTGAAAAAGGAAGATCTTCAGTAGGCCTCAAAAATAAAACAGAGATGGTACCTGTCTAATATTTAAGGGGAGGGAATTCCAAAGTCTCAGTGCCACAGCACTAAAGGTCCGCTTCCCATGTCAACTTTCCTCTTTCAACAAGCCTTTTAAGTTGAGACCTATCCCAATCTGCATCTGTGTTGGAATTGCTTTTAAAAAACAACACCCTTTTTTTAACTATTTGTTTTTTTACCCTTTTTTAAAAAGATGTCTTTAAAGTTTTTTTAAAAATTTTTTTTAATGTTGTTTTGTTTTAATGTATTTTAAGGTCTGCTTTTATGATGTTTTAAAGTGATTTTAGTGCTTTTGTTTGCTGCCCTGGGCTCCTGCTGGGAGGAAGGGCGGGGTATAAATCAAATAATAAATAAATAAATAAATAAATAAATAAATAAAATGTTGTATGGAACGGACCTCCTGATAAGATTGTATCTGCCCTCACCTGCAGGGAGCAGTTGAAAGATTGTCTTACTCCTTATAGGTAGAGCTTTAAAGGTTCAACACAAGCACCTGAATTGTGCCCAGAAAGTAATCTAGTCTGTGCAGCCTTTCCCATGCAAGTCTGATGTGGTCCCTGCAGCTAACCACTAGGGCTGAACAAAACCCAACTCCCAAAATTGGGGGATGGGGTGGTTCTGGGCGGAATTCTCCAAAGGTTTCAGGGGCTCTGACCATTAGGAGCAGAGGTCTTGTGCTGCTAGCCTGGCTGACACTTTCTATCCCCCACAATGCCCCAGTCATTCTAAGGTACTGTGGGGGAAAATATAAAATCAGAGAATTGGATGAGACCTCAAAGGTCCGCTAGTCCATCCCCTTGCCAATCCAGAAACTCTGCTGTGACAACATCCCAGATACACCATCCAGCCTCTGCTTATAGAATCAGATGGTGGATGCCACACATACAAAAAAGGTGAATAATATTCAGATAATCAGCAAAATCCCCTCCTGGGGTGGGGATGGTTGGGGAGAGAAAAATGATCATAAGATTATCTTCTGAGAAATGTCAGCTCAGCTGTACTGCCAACTGCAGAATCTGAAGTTTCCAAACAGTCCTTAGGGCAGCCGCATGCTACCCTTTCATACACTGGAAAGAATAATAAGCGATGAGCAGCCAGATGTCATAAGTTGTGCAGGTATCTGCCAGAAATTGCTGCTCTTTCTCAATGAGAAGAAGAGCACATAGAGTAGCAAAATCAGATGGTTGGTCTCTAGAGTTATTACATCGGGCCCAGTGGAGGAGATCTAGCAAACGTCTTAAGCACTTAAGCAAAGCGTCTTAAGGGGATGCCACAAAGTCCTTCCCATCATCAATGAGCCGAGAGACTGACATGTCTTTGATGTTTTCCCGGTATCTTTTTACAAGGAAGGCATGCAGTTAAAGGCAGTCATATATTTATTTATTTATTTATTTATTATTTCAATTTATATACCGCCCTTAGCAGAATAGCTCTCAGGGCGGTGAACAAACAAGATAAAATACAATATATCATCATAAAAAATCACAAAAACATGTACAAACAAACAACAGAAAGCACAACAAAAATGAAATACAACACAAATTAAGAAGGATACATGTTAAAAGTAGAAAGATTAAGAAAATTAAAAGATTAAAATGCCTGGGAGCATAAAAAGGTCTTTACCTGGCGCCGGAAAGATAGAAGTGTAGGCGCCAGGCGTACCTCTTCGGTGAAATAGGCATTGGCCTGAAGAAGTTGGGAGTGTGAAAGCTTAGCCAAAATGGAGCTCTGTTAATTTGCTTTATGGTTTCCCCATATTCTGCACGACATTAACGCTGCATAGAAGCTGCCAAGAGGAAACAATGCTCAATAGCCACACAGCCTTTTTGAATGATAAATATATCAATTCATTTTTCAGCTTAGACTGGGTTCATCCTGAAGGAATGCGGCTCTTCCGCTTGATCCAATGCTGCCCCCAGAGACATTTCCTCCCTCCGATGCCATTTTGAATTTAAAATTGCTCTATTCACATGTTTCTGGGGAGGTGTGTTTGTTGGTCATGATGCATGGATGCAATCAGTAACCGGGAAGCAAACACGCTGCTGTTTTTGTGGCTAAGGAACAGAAACGCTACTTCTCTCCCTTTGTGATTCATCCTAAAAATGAATGACAGTACCTATTTTGGGGGGTGGGGGAGATCTAGTACCACTTGTGCCGTTTGTGGATAGGAACAAAGTCCTTAAAAACTGCATGTAACCAATGCATGTCTATTCAGAAGCAAGTCATACAAAGTTCAGTGGGACTTACAGGAAAATATGTAAAGGACGGCAGCCTTAATTCAAACAGAAAAGGGCAGCTCAGGGTAAGCCAAAGACATCCAGTGGGTTTGGGAAACGGTACTCACTGTTTGGAGAAACCTTGCATCGGGTCTGCCCTAATACCAGGAAGCAGCGGGAGTCAGGAGAACTGTCTACAGTGATGGTACCCCCCTCCGTTTCCCTTGCAGAAGCTGACTGGGCCATCTGCTGAATCATTCTTCCAACACTTGTGATGGGTCGTTGTCTTCTGCTGCACCTGAGGGCAGCGGGGTGTGTGTGTGCGTGTGCAGGCAGGATATGAGACACACAGCTCTGTCCTCCAGTTCCTCACTGCCACTGCCCACTTTTCAGTAACTGCTGCCAGAGTCAGACCCTTCACTGTGCCTAATGATAGGGTCAGCCCTGGGAAAGTTCATCATAGTTTCTAAACAAGATGAGACACATTTTCAATTAATTAATTAATACATACATATCCCAAAGAGCTCGTGGCATACAACGTTCTCCCCCATTCCATGTTACCCATGATTATCCTGACAACAACCCTGTGAGGTAGGTTAGACTAAAAGTTGATGATTGGCCCAGTGAGTTTCATGACTGAGTACGGATTTGAACCCTCATCTCCCAGGTCAAACACTCTAACCATTACACAACTCTGGCTCTGCTCTGACCTTCCTGGTTATACCTCTGTCCTCTCAGCACTGTCAAGCACTTAACTGTCAAAATAATTCACCCTCCTTAAATCCTTACAATGGTTTCCCCATTACTTTCTGCATCTTCTAGCACAAACCCTTTTCTTTAAAGCTCTCCACAGCCTTTCATACTACTACTCTGCTTATGACCTTCAGTCCTTCAATTCCACCACCCTTAACTGCCACAAAGTTTCCTGCTCTCCTATATAGTTCCTGCACAACTTTTAAAGATACAGAAGACCTCTTTGAGGCTGGGCCTGGCCTCTAAGAGGTCTTCTGTATCTTTAATAGTTGTGCAGGGGTAAGGGAGAATTCCACCTTGTAGTTTTTCCCATTACAATGTTGCAAGAAAACCTGCACTTGGCTGAATTTTCTCTTCTCTTAAAGATACAGAATCATTCTCAGGCCCTGAGCCTGGCAACCCTAGGAACAGATTTAAAGCTTCTTCTACATTAGAGCCACCTTTCCCTATGACTTTTGAACACTGAGCACAGTGGTTTGTTCTAACTATAGGTAATTAACAAACCAGGATATCAAACTATGACTTGATTCTGATTTGTTTTGACTAACAATACTACAAACAAGTTCCTCAAGTTTGGATATCACAGGGAACTGTGGTTAGTTCTCAAGTAGATAGTCTTAGTCTCATCTTTACACAAATGAAGGGGGAGAGGGAATTCACAAGGCCCAAATTCCTGCAAGATTGTTCCTATAGCTTTAAACCATGGCATGCTTAGGACTGCAGCTGAAGGAGTTCTGTGCAGATGCTGGGTTGTTCATTAGACTACAAATAAGCTTGCTTTCACCCATATACTCCGGAATAATATTGGCTCTTCAAGAGCTGTACTCCTGTCAGTAAAAGTGAATAGCAAAATGACATTAATATGCATCCTTAGTCTTTGTATGAGATATTTCTTTCCAATTCTAAAAGTAAACTGTATTAAATACCTATATGGGATGACAGCTGAAATGGTTTGAGCTCCCAATCTCTCTCTTTTTATTTAGATAGACATTGGGTATTGTTAGCAGTTGGCATAGCCTGGTTGTACAGACAGAGGCTTATTAAAGTATGCACTTTACTACTTTGCTATGCACACATTTTATGCAGCAGGGAGAAATGCCAGTTTTAGAGATTCTAATGTGATACTGAAGTATTGGCTTATCCAGGAGATAGCCAAGGTCCTTTTTTTCCCTTGTCTTTTTCCTGTGTTTGGTATATTGTGAAAGGCAAATGGTGATTACATTAAATAATTTAACAGAATAATTACAACAGTATACTTTTTTAAAAAAGGTTTTTGTACCTGCAATGAAGGTTGTATTTTGAGCATCCAGAAAAAGATTCCTGTGGGACAATAATCCTTCAGACAGACTGTGGAAAACTGCTAAACTATATTAAATGCAAAAAGAGGCAATACACTATTTTGACATGAGGTATCCATACCGCTTAGTTAGGAATGCTACATTTCAGGCTCGATGAACACAATAACTACTGATGTATTTCTGATAACAATATGAACTGTAGTAGGGTATCCACTCCACAACTGGGGCAGCACACCATGCTGTAACATCCATCACATGCCCCAAATTTGCCCAAATCTTAAGCTGCCATACTGTGGACAAAGCATTGTCCACAGAGCAAAACAGGATGTCAAAGGTCTTTTTGTGACTACTACAGTACACATGTGGGTGCACATCATTTCTATTATTAAATTCCAACAAAGGGTTAAAGGGGAGGGCAATTCTGTATAGTGCAGATACTATAATTTTTTTGTGATGGTAGTGGGGAGTAACTATAAGCATTGTGCATAGGAATGCATTGGACTGTTACAAGAGTCCTTGATGACAAAAGCCTGCATAGAAGGTGGTGGGACTTGCATCTGTTACAACATCATCCCAAGTACAATGACCTTTCCCCATTCTAGGACAGTAATTTTGAAGCCTTTGACAGATCAATCCAATACACCAATTATGCCAGAGGAAGGGGAGGCAGAGAAATATGGCCGCCATTCCCAGGAGGGGAAAGGAAAAAACGTACAACACAGAGTATCCAAAAACAGCATGAAAATGGCAGACATGCCCTAGCATCCCTGGAAACTCTAGCAAAGGCCACCAATCAACCAGGGACCATGATGCCAACATGCCATCCACCCACAGTCACCCCACAGCTCCTCAAATCCATTGGCACCTGGGGTGACACAACCAGCAATGCCTACATTGGGCATCCTTCTGGGCATCCTTCCAGGTAGGGTTCAGTGGGGGGAAAGGACATGGGAGTTTGAGCCCCAAGCAGGGAGAAAGGGGGTTGTCTCCATGTTTGTTCCAATCCATGTATCTGGATTGTAGAAGCTTCTTCTCTGTAGCTAACACACAGGCTCCCCTTTTGTGCTGATAGGCTCCTCGGGATGTCTGTTGCAGTGGAGGTGGACTCGGAGATGACAGGGAGAACAAGGGAGATGAGGGAAAGGGAGTATAGTGGTGAGGAGGCATGGCTATGAGGGGCCTATCATAACAGTCATGAAGGGACCCTTCACTTCTGAATTTGCCACTACACTACTGAGAAACAAAAGTGCTCATGAGCCACTGCAGCCCTAATCCAAATTGTCACACACCCCAGCTCTTTTGGGTCTGGAGGAGGAACACTGTAGGAAATGCATTCCTGTATCTCCAGTTTCTCACATAGTTTGTCCTTAAGAAGTGAGGAAACATTGATTTTGCTCATAGTCATTGCTAGTTTGCCTCAGGTAAATATATAGGGTATCCTTTTATGGATAGAGTTGTGTAACTTGAAAGCTCAATCATATGAATCTAAGGATACAAAGAGTCTGTAAAGTGTCCATGATTGCCTCTCGTATTTTCAGAACTGGTCATTCTGAACAAGGAGTAATTATGTTTTTATCTTACCTCCTAAAGTCTGTGGGTTCCCTTTTATAAGAGTGAAATCTTGAGAGGCTAGAATTCTGTTGACTGCGAATGCTAGGCCAAGAAAACAGACCAAGGCAAGATAGTCAGATGACTGAGCTTCCCAAAGCTCCATGTTGTTTCAGTGATAACATTTGATTAGGAGAGCTGCATAGAGCGTTATTTAATTTTTATGTAGTCTTGAAGTGTATGAAAAAAGATACATATTCATCATGTGGATGACTGTTCTGCTAGGCTAGGAAGAAGTCAAATCAGTGTGTGCTTCCAATTTTACTTGATCAAAGATTATATTCATGGGTTTAAAATTCTGGCTTTGCTCTTGCATTCCAGTATGCAGAGTGTATAAGCAAATAGACAAATTAAAAATGAATTGGAGTTTTCAGTTCCCCTTCTGTGTAGCTATCCCATGTGAATTCAAATGGAAAAATGAATGAAACTCTATTTAATGAATGCTGATCTAGGGAGGAATACTTTTAACAGGCTGGTGTCAGTGGATGTTCAGATTTATTTTCTGCTCACTCACCCCCCACTGCCCCAACCCATAAGTCATGCAAGAGTCAGACTGCTGAGATTCTCAATACATTGCTTTGAAACAATGGCAACTACTTGAATTGTGCATCCAGTTCTACAATAATATAGTGAAGTCAGAGAGACCCACTGCTTCTTTTGGGAACACTCAACACTGGAGAAAGTCAAGGGCCTCCTCACGTGAATGGTACTTTGTATGAATATACAGATTCAGCTCAACCAGGTGGGAAGGGAAGAAGGTGGCAGAAATAGGTATAACCTTATTCACGTTACGTACATGTAAAGCATAAATATGCTTTCAGCCTGCAGGTTGGGAATTTGTTCCTCTACGTTAAAGATTCCCTGTGAGTAGAAAACTAGCACAGCAGGGAAACGGCTGGCCCAAAAACTTTCTCCCTATTTGCAGGGAGTTTTTTTTTTAATGTGGAAGGAGCATTTAAAAAGTCATCCCCATCATTTGCAGTCTATAAAATTCTGTGATCTACAACTATCTGGAGTGATCTATACCAATCTGGAGTGCAGTAAAACTAGTTCTATCAGCCAGAAGACCTGGGAGGCTGGGGGGGTAGAACTAAGGCTGCAATCAAATATATGTCTACTCAGAAGTTCCGTTGGGTTCAATGGGACTTACTCCCATGTAAGTGTGTATTGGCTCACAGCCTTAACCATCATTGCCACTCCTCAACATTTCACTTTTGCTTCTGCCAGCCCCCTCTAGAGAAGAAATGAGAGGTCCAGCTGTGAACAATTGAGCCAGTGAGAAGATCCCACCTTTCAGATCTCTACACTATATTTTAGCCAAGCTGCTGCGGCACCTTGGGGGTGAGCAGGGTTAGGGGTCACTTCTGTTTCATTTTTTGTCCTGTTAGTTGACTTTTCCTTGTTTATCTTAAGTCTAAATTGTTGTATTGCAACTACACACACATTTGCATGCATCTTACAGAAGTGTTCACATAAATGCTAATTTGGGGAATTAGCAATGCTATCCTTGGGATTGTCAATTTCATGTTCACAAACAGGATTGCATTGGCTGCAGGTATGTTGCTTATCTGTGGGGGTTAATAACTGTTCTTAAAATGCTTTTCTTTTTGTTGTTGTTTCATTATTGTTATTTATTAAGTTGATACTCCACCGTTCCTCCTAGTGGGAGCCCAGGGCGGCATGTTTTGTTGATGTGTTTGCCACCCTGGGCTCCTTTGGGAGGAAGGGCAAGTTGTTGTTGTTGTTGTTGTTGTTAATAATAATAATAATAATAATAATAATAAAAGTCTTGTTTTATTTTATATTGGGTTCTTTAGAACCCTTTCGATTTGCTTATAAGTAGGCAGATTTTTCCTTGAGAAGAACACATTTGGGTGCCTTTTCTCCGAGGAGTAAGCACAGCTCAGAGGCAAGGAACGTGGTGTTAATCAGCTATCAGCTTTGAAATTGGGAAATTGCAATTCATATTTTTATCATGTTATTATTGGTTCATATCATTATTAATCATTAATTGACTTAAGCATATTTCTAAAGCCTTTTCCAATTGGTTCATGTTATCATTCCCATTACACCATTAAGTTCATGTAAATATTGCTTCATTACGTTTTCAGTGTTGCTTAAAGTTGTTGTATATCCAATATTATCTTTCTATTGTCTATCAGTTCATTATCTCATAATACCATTAGGTTTTGTGCATCAATAAATCAGTGTATTTGTTTCAGTTATAACTTGGGGGTTTGCGGTTTGAGTCATGAATTGGGTTTTCCCCCTTTCCTTCCACTGGGTCACTGCTTAGCAAAATGATTGAAAGTAATAATAATAATAAAATAATAAAATTTTATTTTTGAGTCGCCTATCTGGCCGAATTAACGGCCACTCTAGGCGACGTACAATAACAAGATAAAATACAATATAAAAACCATAACAACAATGTTCAATAATTAAGCTACCCACTCTTACATGTAATCAGCAGCATTAAAAACTAACCCACCCCAGAAACCCCATAGGCCTGCCTGAACAGCCAGGTCTTCAAGGATCGGCGGAAAGCCGTCAAGGAGGGGGCATGGCGGAGATCTAAAGGAAGGGCGTTCCAGAGGGTGGAGGCCACAATCGAAAATGACCTCTCTCTGGTCCGCACCAGCCTAGCTGTTTTAACTGGTGGGACCGAGAGAAGGTCTTGTGTGGCTGATCTTGTCAGGCGGCATAATTGGTGATGCTGGAGGCGCTCCTTCAGATAAACTGGGCCAAAATCGTATAGGGCTTTAAAGGTTAACACCAGCACTTTGAATTGGGCCCGGTAAACAACTGGTAACCAGTGAAGATCTATTAATACTGGAGTGATATGATCACGGCGACGGCTGTTCTTTATCAAACGTGCCGCCGCATTCTGTACCAGCTGTAGTTTCCAGACTGTTTTCAAGGGCAGCCCCATGTAGAGCGCATTACAGTAGTCTAAGCAAGAGGAGACCAGGGCATGTATCACTCATGGGAGAAGATGGACAGGAAGGTAGGGTTGCAGTCTCCATATCAGATGGAGTTGATACCAAGCTGCCCGGCTCACTGCTGATACTTGAGCCTCCATAGATAGCTGTGAGTCAAGAATGACCCCGAGGCTGCAGACCTGGTCCTGTATCCAATGAGGGATGATGCAGGCCAGAATTTGGCATGAGGAACTCTGATAACATCTACTGAGTAATGGAAAAGAAAGAGCAAGGAAGGGATCTAGCTAAAATCTAAAGAAAAAGAATGAAATAAGCCAATTCCTGCAGCTGTGTATGGGGTACAGTATTTTTTCAAAAATGGCACGGAGCCTTTTGGATGCTTCTCAAAAAGTTGAAGAAAACAGGGATGCAATGTGCACCCAGGTGTAGGAAAAATGTATCATACAACCTCACCATGAATTTGAAAGGGCATTTTCACCAAAAGTCTATATTTAGACATGAGTGACATTACCTAACAAAAGACATGGGTGGCGAGTTTCCTGGGACATAGTGAGTCATACCAAGTATGTGCCATATCATAGGGCTAAGACCAACTCATGGGGCATCGCCACTCCTCTGAGCTTATTCTAACAAGGGGAGGTCACCCTTGCTGAAGGGGGACAAGCTTGGACTGCTAAGCAAATGCAAAAAGGACACTTTGCTTAATTAAGGAAGAATATGCTTGTGCTAATATTGGAGATGAATGCTGGCAGAATTGTAGCAGAATCCCTGTTGAAGGAGCACACTTTACCCTGGAATCAATCACGCTGAGATTCTGGCTTTAAGAAAACAATAAACTGGCATTTAAATACATGCTGATAGGAAAGATCCCTAGTTCTGGCTAACTAAGGTGGAGATGCAATAAGGCATGCTTGTTCGTGCATCTCAAGAGAAGAAGGGTCCAAAGAGTAAGAGATAAAGGGTCAGGTCAGCAGTCCTAACAGTATTAATATAGCACTGGAAGGTAGACCAAGAGAGGCTAGACAGGAAAAGACAGTCTAGGAAGCATGGAGGTTCCTCTCTCTGTCTACTCTTTCCCAAGCAGACACATCTGTCTTCGGTGCAAGCTGAATTGCATCCAATACTTCCAGCAGCTTGCTGGTTGCCTCAGTTCATTTGCCAGAAATTATTAATGGCCAAGAAATGATCATAGGCATTGTTTGTATTAGGTATGGTATTGTATAATGGACCCCCTAGAACCCAATTGCAACCTACTGCTTGAGGTTGGCATGTGCTGAAACCAGCACTGGCTTGCACTCATAGGTGCAGGGAGCCTTTGGTCTTCCAAATGTTGCTACAACTACATCATTCCTGGCCATTGGCCATGCTTGCTGGGGCTGATGGGAGTTGTAGTTCAGCAACATGGGGGGGGAGATCCCTGACATAGAGGCTTTCCCCGATTTACCACAATGAAGCTCTCATTGCTCAGAGCAAAGTCAAATCACGCACACAGTTCAGGGGCATGTATAGAATTCCAGCTGAACTAAGCTACTCAGTAACAGACTTCACTGTAGAAAACCAGCATATAACTAAAATGAACTATCTTTAATGAGTTGATCAGCTCTCCGTTTCCCAGGACATTATGAGAAAGCAATGCTGCTTTGGACAAGATTGCCTAGTGTTTCTCTGCCACAACATGATGGAGCATCCCTGTAATGATAGGAATTCAAAGTAGGAAGCAGTGTTCCACAAGACATTATATGGAAGAGAGCTGCAGTCTCTCTGAATCTGGGTTGAAATTACACTCCAGTGGGTAACACTGAGCCGGTAAGAAAGACTGCAGATTCAAAACTGTAACAGGAACAAATGAAACAGTTTATTGAAGCACCATGCTCAGGGCAGAGACAGTAGAGAAATTATAGTGTGACTAAATAATATATTATTTCTATTATCTGTGTTCTATTAATTAGCCATTTGAGTTACATTTATTTAGTCACACTATGATTTCCACGCTGTTTCTGCACTGAGCATTCTGCTTCAATAAAGAGTTTAATTTGTTTCAGTTACAATTTTGAATTTCTGGTCTTTCGTACCAGTTCAGCTTTACTCACTGCAGTGTCATTTCAACTCCAAATACAGTCAAATCCAAATTTCAAATGCAGTCTTAGGGTGGATATATACCCTGGAAATATTCATCTAGAGGTACAGACACCATGATGATGGGACAGAGCTAAACAGTATCAGTGCAATTTTAACCATACGCATAGATAGCTAAAGGTTGAACAGGTGGACAAAAGAAAGAAATAAATAAAATCCAAATACTACTTCTTCTAGGTCAAGCAGCATTCTCCATTTAGAATAGAGAAGTATCAGAACAAAGGGATGTATGTTTCACCCCTTCCTGCCCACAACGTTTCTTCTCATAGATATTTGCAAATTATCATCATATGGACAATCTGTTTTTCAAAGGAGACACAAATGTTAAGCAACATTGACTCATGATGTCAATCATACTGGCCAAGGGAGACATATGAAGATTCAAAAGCTAGTATGATTACTTACTGGGAGCTTTTCTCTGAAGCACTGTGCCACAAATAGCAGTGATGTACCTTCTGATTGCACTACCGCTGTTTGTGGAGAATCTGCGCATCAGGTAAACCATCATAAAGGCTTTTCAGTTGTTTCCCTAAGAAACTATGTGTAGCCAGAACCAGTAAGTCCACTCCCTCCACTGCCACAACTGTAGAACTTAGTCATGCTTTTGTGCAGCTCTGCCAGTGTAATCTGGGCATCCTGTTGATTTGTAACCAATTCATTGCAGTCATTTAGTGTACATTGCTCATGACCATCCATACATCTGAGACTGGAAGAGGGCAAATATGCCACATGCGATACCATGAGCACACCAAAACAGAATCATCATTACTAGACACCCAAAGGCTCTGAAATTTTGCACAGCCCCAACCATTTACAGAAGCATCTGGTTATTAAAGATGTGTTGGTCTGTGATGCCTACAAAACGTGATACAACTAGGGATGAACTGACACTGGGATGGGATTGGGCAGCATTTGATTAAAAACGCAGCTCCCTGTAAAATGTGGACCCCATTTCAGCAATGGTATTTTGAGGGGGGAGGTGAAACAGGACCAAAATGTTTGCCCAGTCAGAGTGAGGACAGGAAGAATGACCAGCAGTCTGGTTCGGCTTCATTATGTTGTCTGATTGGCTATGTCTCCGTGACATCCTTATGACTATGTGACTCTAGCTCAGTGGTGGCTGATGTCCATTGGGACTGGTAGGGCTGAAGGCACCAACAGAAGGTGGACCCAGAGCCAATGTTAATCAGAGCCAACTAATTCTAGTTTCGTTTCCATGTTCCTCTTTGCTGAGTTACAAGTGCAACACTAAGACCAAGGAGAAAGAAGCCGATAGGCAGTGCTACCCCCTGGGCTGGTTGTAAGTAAGAGACAAGCAGGTGGGGGCTGGCTGAGGGCAGCCTGAGATTGGTGGGACAGTGCCCCATGCACTTTGATGGAGCAGCCTTCACTGCTACAACTAGCTGGAAATGCCAAACTTAATTTTATAAGCCACTATCTGAGATCAAGGTTAACAGAAGTGTAGCATCTTTTCTAACATTCACAACATTATGCGTGCCTAGTATGTACCACCTTAGTCATCCCTTTTTCTAAACTAAAAAGCCCCAAGTATCATGGGCCCTATACAGAACTCCTGGCAAAGTGAGCAGGAGGAGGAGGACTGGGACCCTGGAGGGAGCCCTAGTGCTCTGCAGAGGGTGGGGGTGAAACCAGAGAAGACTTCGTTAGTCTGGTCAGAAACAGCCCCACTCCCAAGTTGCCACCAGTTGTTGAAGAAATGGGGCCGGTCAATGAATCTCCTCTCACCATGGCTCCCGAGTCCATCAGCCCTGAACTGCCCCCAGCTCCACCTTCAGGGAGGGAGGGACAGGCGGTGAGACCAGAGGAGGGGACTCGGTAGGGAGGAACAGGCTGTTTCGTGTCCTCCTTGGTCACCAAGGACATGCCAGCAGTTGCACAGGCACAAACAGACTGGGGTTGCTCCCCTGTTCATTTGACAGAGTGCCTTCTAGCTTGCCCAGTCCCAATCTGAGAGACAGTTCCTGCACAAGTACTGAGCCCACCCTGCCCTAGTTAAGTGGTCCCAGGAGGTGTCTCAGATTGCTGCAACAATGCATTTGCTTGAGCAGCCATGCCTACTAATCCCCTGTAATGTTGTAGATAATGCAATATCTGCAGGCTGATCTATGAAATACTTTGGTGCTAAATTTCACATTAAACACAATGGGAAAAAGCACACCAATGCTTCGATTTTGATTCCAACGGAGTAGGTCAGGACACCAAGTAGGACACCACCCTGGACTATACGGGTTGCCCTTTTCTACATCTTTCCCAGCTGTAACAATAGCCATGTTGAGATGCGATGATGTGGGTTTATGATGGACTATCTTCATCCCTCAATTTAAGCTAGTCTTAATGGGTTGTTTTTTTAACAGCAGAAGCTAACATGGGCGTAGAAAGAGTTTAGAAAATGGACAGTAGATAGAATTACTTTCAAGGACAGTCATGGTCACTCTCCTTCAAGCCCATTCCTATCCACCTAGCCAAAAAGTTAGCATCGTAACTCCATTCAAAAACTTTATCCACCCTTAATTACATTGGGCAGAGTACACACTTTTATCTTTAAGTTTCTCAGTTTTGTGGATCATCATTATCATATTACATAAAGAAAAAGATTTGAGGGAGGAGCTGGTTGTGGGTGAAAACACCCAACAGGGGTCTTCCATGCTGTGCCATGTAGCCTACAAGCTGAATAATTTGTTGTTGTGGTAAGAAGTGATATTGGCTGGAAATGCATTGTGTCCGTACAGCACTCCAGAGTGGTAAGTCAATTTAAGGCAGCTCTTTGCATCAGACACCTCTCCAAGGCAGCACCAGATTATCTCATAGTGGCTGCCATGGTTTCAGACATCTGTTCACTGCCTAATGTTGAAAGAGATGAGGCACACACATCATGTAGAAACCTGATGATCCTGAATTTTTATTGAGTGTGTGAAGAAATCCTGTTTGTTTGAATTGTTTTAATGGGTATTTTGTAGCATACTCTGACATGTGCAGTGTAATGTATATTGTAATAATGTATTTGATGTGAGAAACTTTCTGTCTGGTCAAGTGAAAGTTAGTTTAACTGTCACATAGGGCCTTTGACAGCTGTGAGTTAGAATTCTTAGTATGAAGAAGAAGGATGGAAGGTATGCATGTTTTGATTGGTAAGTGCCAGTTTACACTTTTAGAATGTACAATCAGTGTGATTGGTTGAGGTTGGACAAGAGAGGCCAGAAGGGTATATATATGGCTAGGTACTAATCAGCAGTGAATTAGTTGGATTTGTTGGTGTTCATGGAGACTGTCAGAAGAAAAAGACAGCAAATGAAGACCTGACAGACAGGTAGTGTAGCTTGGTGGCCAAAGAATTGCTGGGGATAGTTGAATGGCTTGGCTTAGGCTGAAGAGACAAGGGGAGACACTGTCTCCAGCGCTGAGGAAGAAGTGAGAAGCAACTTGGAATGGTGGTCCTTGGCAACTGTTAGGAGTACGAGGGAAAAATTCTAAGGCAGTACAGCAAGACAAAATTGCACTTCAATAGCCCAGTATTGGAAAAAGAGTCTTCCAGCAGAATCCTGTTAACTGGGGTTAAAGGGCAATTTGGTCAAAATGTTTTAATAGGGTAATCGGCAGCTTCCTTAAAAACTGTCCCAGCTGAATATAACGTATTACTATTTAAAGCAACAGTAACAGGTTAACGAAGTGTATACTCATGTAAAGATACAGTACTATTTTAAAGCATACAGATAAGCATGTGCAGTTAATACTCTTGTGATAATTGAACAAAAACACCTTTGTTAAACATAGTATCGGTATCTGACCAGCTTTGTACCACACCTGTACCAACCCCTACCAGGTTATTGGTAAAGGTTCAGAGGGAGTAAGACTGAATGATGGCAGTGGCATGGATGTAGGAGAACCACTGGAGAGCGGGAGTAGGTTTTTGTTTTTTAAAAATAAGTAAATACCCCCCTTCCATCCTTAGAGCTCTGTGGTCATCTAGCTCAGAAAGTCTCAACGACCCTGTTTTCAGTATCCTTAGTTGCTTTAACTAAATCCTAGGTGAGCTCTGCATGATCTGTCTTCCTCCTGTTCTTAAGCCCAGCCATCCTCTGCGTATTGGTCAGTGGTGCCGATCCCTGCAAAATGCAGGGTTGAAGTCACTGCCCATTAGCTGATAGGTGGCAAGTTCAACCCTGATGGATCAGCTGCATGACTGAGGTCCACATGGACTGAACAGAGGGCTGAAAAAAACCCTTGCACTGTGGTTCCCAAGTGCCAACAACCAGAGGGCTGTTGGATGCTTAGGAAGAACTGCGTAAAGGACTTTGACAGTTGGGCTGTCCCACCCACTTGTCAAAGTTGGCGGTGCCAGGTAGGGACAGATAGAGATCTGGCCTGCCAGGCTGAAAAAGTTCCCTATTCCTGGACTACTTCTATCTCTATATTTATCCTAAATGTTTGTCTAATCAAGAATGTGTATTTGTAATACTGAAAATATATACTTAGTCCACAGTAAGGTTTGTAAATTAAGAGTTCAATTTCTACACTATATTCATTCCTTTAACCATTGTAAGCTATTCTCATAGTAAAATATTTGGCAACCCCAAAATTTCTTTTCTAGCACTTATCAGTGTAGCATCACTTACCCTTCTGATTCTCCCAGGAAGCACTTAACAAAACCTGCCTGTACAGGCTTTTTTACCTGAACAAGTTAGCAGAGGTAAAGAAACTTGTTCTGCAGGCTTCTTTTCCACCTGAAGGAACTGATATAATTTATAAAGGAAAGCTTCACAGAATCTATGATTTTCTGCATGATAGAAAATACAGCCCTTGTGGGATTCACTATTCATTGCTGTCTATTTGTAAAATTGTCACAGACCTGCTGAAATCAAGTATTCCAGTTTGTACAGAGTTCGCCAGGAAAACTTGGAGCTGTGAGACTATGAACTGCCAGACAGGAAACAGATGAGAACTGGTGTTATTATTCATTTTCTCCTTCATTTACTAGTGAAGTATTAAGTGCTTTTTGCTCAAATTGGTATTGTGTACAAAGTTACTTTCCTATGGACTTTGTTCCGTAACTTATTCTGTTGCATTCTTCTGTCACACTCTCCCCTTCTCTAGCAGCACGCGTTTACTAAATAATCTACCTTCAGTATGATAGCCAAGGCAACATCTGCTTTACAGGACAAGACAGACTACAAAAGGAACTGTTTTAGTTCAAAAAGGTTGAAGGATGCCAGGTGCTGACATCAGCCCTGGCTAATAGAGTTCCCAGCTTTCAAACTGGTGTCTCCCTGAAAAATCACTTTGATTTGCATTGGGGCAGTGCCTTTCTAAACATGTGAGTATTGCACTTGTTATGTTTTAGCCCCTTGCCACTGGTCTAGATGTTAAATATCTGAGCACGGAGCAGATGTAAGAATGTGCAACAGAGACAAGATACAAATCTGTCCATGATCACTGATGCTGTGTTATGGAGCGCACAGCCTAGCACAGTAGGCAAGGTCTATCTTGCACTATTGTTCTAGTTTATACAGGGGTGGGGAACTGGATCTGGCCAGAGACCACATTCTTAATTCCCCCACCCCCAAAGGGCCAACTTTGACAGGTGGGTGGGGTTGTCCACCTGTCAAAGTTAAAAGGGGCTCCCTTTAACCCAGGGGTAGGGAGCCTTTTTTTTTTTTTTTACTGCGGGGTTCATATCTTTATCTGGCCCTACTCTGTGCACCAACTTCTTTCTTTATTATTTCTTTATTAGATTTATATCCCACCTTTCCTCCCAGTAGGAGCCCAGTGCGGCAAACAAAAGCACTAAAAACACTCTAAAACATAATAAAAACAGACTTTAAAATATATTAAAGCAAAACATCCTTTTAAAAAAAGCTTTAAAAACATCTTTTTTTTAAAAAAAAGCTTTACAAACATATTAAAAAGCAATTCCAGCACAGACACATACTGGCATGTCTCTACTTAAAAAAATAATAATAATAAGCTGAAACTACTTAAAAGTCTTGTTGAAAGAGGAAGATCTTCAATAGGCGCTGAAAAGGTAACAGAGATGGTGCCTGTCTAATATTTAAGAGGAGGGAATTCCAAAGGGTAGATGCCACTACACTAAAGGTCCGCTTCCTATATTGTGCGGAACGGACCTCCTGATAAGATGGTATCTGCCCTCACCTGCAGAGCACAGTGGGTATCGCCTGGGTATATAAGGGATATTCAGGTATCCTGGTCCCAAGCTGTATAGGGCTTTGTACACCAAAACCTTGAACTTAGCCTGGTAGCTAACAGGTAGCCAGTGCAATTCATTCAGCAACAGGGTGACATGTTGGCAATAACCTGCCCCAGTGAGCAGTCTCACCACTGCATTTTGCACCAGCTGCAGCTTCCAAACCAATCTCAAGGGTAGCCCCACATAGAGCGTATTGCAGTAATCCAGCCTGGGGGTTACTAGTGCACGGACAACAGTGGTCAGGCTATCCCAGTCTAGAAACAGCCACAGCTATCTTACAAGTCAAACCTGGTAAAAGGCACTCCTAGCCATCACCTGAGCCTCTAGTAGTGACAGAGACGGATCCAGGAGCACCCCCAGACTACGGACCTGCTCTTTCAGAGGGAGTACGACCCCATCCAAAGCAGGCAACTGACCAATTAGCTGAACTCAGGAACCGCCAACCCACAGCGCCTCTGTCTTTCTAGGATTCAGACTCAGTTTATTGGCCCTTATCCAGCCCACCACTGAGTCCAGGCAGCAATCCAGGGAGCAATCCTCCCTTCCGAGGGAGGCAAGAATGGTCCCCTCTTTACTGTCCTTTCATCGACAGGTGAAGACTTATTCCAGCAGGCTTTTGGAGTAGAAGGTGTTTAGGACAGGACTTCTAGAGGTATCCCATATTGTTTTACGGTTTTATCACATTATTCTTAAATTGGTTTTAGGTATTTTTAGGTGATACTTAATTGTTTTAATGCTGTAATGAGTTTAATTCTATTTTAAATGTAGATTTTTATATGTCCAAATTATATGTACCCATTTTTAATTGTAAGCCGCCCTGAGTTCCAGTTTTGGAAAAAGGGTGGGGTATAAACAACAACAACAACAATAATAATTGCACAGCCTCTCCTGATTCAGATGTTACAGAGAAATAGACCTGGGTATCATCAGCGTACTCCTGACACCTTGCCCCAAATCTCTTGATGACCACTTCCAAGGGCTTCATATAGATGCTACACGGCATCGGGGACAAGATGGTACCCTGCGGCACCCTACAGCACAACTGCCAGGGGCCGAAAGACAATCACCCAATACTATTCTCTGAAAATGACCTTGGAGATAGGATCAGAACCACTGTAAAACAGTGCCTCCAATACCCATCTCAACAAGTTGGCCCAGAAGGATACCATGGTCAATAGTATCAAAAGCCGCTGAGAGATCAATAACAGGGTTGCATTCCCCCTGTCCTGCACCCAATAGAGGTTATCCATCAGGGTGACCAAGGCTGATTCAGTCCCATAAACAGGCCTGAACCCAGACTGGAATGGGTCAAGTTAATCTGTTTCATCTAAGAGTACTTGCAATTGCTGCACCACAACCCTCTCAATCACCTTCCCTAAAAGGGGGTATTTGCAATCGGGCGGTAGTTTTCACAAACTAATGCATCCAGGGTGGGCTTTTTCAGGAGTGGTCGGATCTTTCAGGGCAGCTGGAACCACTCTCTTCTGCAACAACGTGTTGACCACACCCTGGATCCACTTGGTCAAACCCCCTCAGCAAGCTTTAATAAGCCAAGAAGGGCAAGGGTCAAGAGGGCACGTTGCTGGCCACATCGTCACAAACACCTTGTCCACATCATCAGGCCACATCAACTGAAACCAATCCCAAGAAGTTGCAGCAGACATTGCACTGGATACCTCACTGGAGACTACAGTAGATGTGGATGAGGCATCAAGATTGCTACGGAAGCAAGCAACTTTACCCTCAAAGTGCCTTGCAAACAATTCACAGTAGGCCTCCGAAGGGTCAAAAACTCCCATTTCCTGGAGCTGATGTCAACAGACTCCTGACAATATGGATTGGCAACAACTTAAGACAGGTGGATGGGGCAATCCATATGTTAGTCACATGACATCACATGATTGACAGGTGGGTTTCACCACCCACCTGTCAAAATCCCTTGCATGGGGTTCCCAAGCTTGGGAACCACAGCGCAAGGGGAGTTGCCCCTATGTTTTGGTAGCCTCCACTCACTTCTCTTTTCCATCCCCAGTGCAAGAGGTGGAAGGAGGAAGCATGGGGATGCTCAGAAAGCCCTTTGTGCATCTCCTCACATTTCTCCTTTCCATCCCTGATGTCGGAGGTGGATAGGAGCCACACGGGGAGGCTTTAAAGAGCAGCACTGGGAGGGAGCAGCAGTTTCCTCTTCTTGAGCAAGGCACACTTCTGCTGCTCATTTTAATCTCCTGATTGTTCCTTTGAAGCCCCACCCATACTTGCCCAACATCTGATGTCATGTATTATGTCAGGTGTAGAATGGATGGACTTGGCTTCTCTCAAACAGCCTCATAGGCCAAATGGGGAGCCCCGGCATGCCAATCAGCTGCTTGGCACAGCAAGCCCCTTTGAAGTTCATTTGCAGGCACGGTTTATAGTTTGCAGGCAAACTATCAGGTGTTGGTAGATTCTTCAGCAACTACGTATAAAAGAGAGTTGGGGAGGTGGGAAATGTGTTGGTTCTTTTCCCTCTTATTTCCTTTCAGTGGATTTAGAACAAGCTAAATTGATATTTAAAACAGAAAATAAAAAGAAGTTGCAAGAGCTAAATTGCTAAATGTGTCCCATGTCCCATGTGTGCCAGGCCATTGTCTGAAGACATATGAGGCCAGCACCTTGCTGAAGCTAAGTGGGTCTGGGTCTGGTCAGTGCCTGGATGGGAGACTGTCTTGGAACCACATGTATGCTGCCCTTGGGTTCTGTGATGAAAGAAAGGTGGGATATAAATGTAATATAATAAATAAATAAGTGGGCAAAGCTGGACTCGCTGACAGCAGTAATCAGCTGACAGCAAGCCACCTTGGCTGCACTAGAGAGTACCTAAGGGAGCACTCCCTAGTGCAGCTGATGGCTATGGGGCTTGCTCTCAACACTGATCAGCACTGATAGCAAGCCATCATGGCTGCACTAGGGAGTTCCCAATGGGGAATTTCCTAGTGCAGCAGATTCCCCACAGCAAGCCCCACTTTGTCTGTTTGCAGGTGCATTTTGGATCTAAACCACACCTGCAAATGGACTTCAAAAAGGACTCACTGTGATCTGATGGGGAACTCCTTACTGCAGCTGTTCCCAGTGGGTTTGACTGGTGCTGTTAGTGAGTTCTGCTTGCAAAGAAACCATTTGGAGCTCACTTTATGCTCCCAATTGTTCCTTTGTAGCAATGTCCTTACCTGCCCCACACTGGATGTCAGGTATGAGGCAGATGGGCATGGTTTGGGGGGAAAGGCCTTGGGGGCCAAACTGGAAGTCTTGCCAGGCCTAATTAGTCCCACTGACTAGATATTTCTCACCCTGTATAATATCCTTAACAAAAAATGCTCTCTCGTTTTCAGTGGGTATAGGACAGGCATTGCAATGAATATAAAATAAAGAAAGGGGGAATCAGCAATACATAAATATAGATATAGCATATATAGACAACGTATTAGAAGTATGACATCCAAGATAAAACTGTACAAATAAGCAAACCTTTCAAAATATAAGAAGCTGCCTTATGCTGAGTCAAACTGTTGGTCCATTTAGCTCAGTATTGTCTACACTGACTGGAAGCAGCTCTCCAGGGTGTCAGGCAAGGTTTTTTCTCAGCTCCTACGTGGAGCTGCCAGGGATTGAACTTGGGACCTTCTCCATGCAAGGTAGATACTCTACCACTGAGCTATGGCCCTTCCCCTTATAGGAAAAATGGTAGGAAAGTGCCAAAATCACAAGATGATATCCTCAGTGTTCTATGGCAAGCTGGTCCATCAGTCTGAACACTTTTAAATCAGAAGCAGAGCTGGAGCAAGTACCACTGGAGAGTTCAATACCATATATGTATAGTTTTTCCCCCCTTGAAAAATCACAGTAGGGAGCCACTGAAAGTCTGGTGTACATCTCTCTCCATGGCTACACCCAGACAATCTTCCTCTTAATGTTGCATGAGATCATCTACAAATAAAAATGTAGTAAGGCTGCCATATGGTCTGGCTTCTTATATGAAACATAAAAAATTAACAGAAGAAAAACCCCACAAAAAAGGCTCAGTACACATTTTCCAGCGTGAACAATGAAGAGAGATTAAAGAGACCTGTGTTTTGGAACGCTGAAGTGCACTGTACAAAAAAAAAATGTTAAAAGCTCTGTAAATGTTTTTGTGGTAGCGAGGAGAACAATGCTGCAGGGATGTAAAACTGCCAGTCCTTGGAAGGAGCAGGTAAGGTAGAATAACAAGTAGCTCCATTCCAGTCTTTTATTGAGACTATTGTTATGAGGCATGCTTGAGCTGAGCATGCACAAGGCTTCGTAAAACAACTGAGGGTCCACACCCTGCTAAATAGTTTGATCCATATATATGGCCCAGACATATGTTATTAATTATTGGCTCTGAATTTGTTCCCCTACACCTCCAAATCACTGTATATCAGGTGTTGGTAGACTCTTCAGCAACTACGTATAAAAGAGATTGAGGGAGGGGGAAATGTGTTGATTCCTTTCCCTCTTATTTGCTTTCAGTGGATTTAGAACAAGCTAAATTGATACAGAAAATAAAAGAAAGTTGCAAGAGCTAAATTGCTAAATGTTTGCTGTGTCCCATGTGTGCCAGACCATGGTCTGAAGACACATGAGCCAGTCTTTGCCCAGTCTCTAATCTCCCCTTTGGGGGCAAGGTGATTGAGAAGGTGATGGCTGCTCAGCTCCAAGTTTTCCTGGATGAATCGGACCATCTAGACCCTTTTCAATCAGGCTTCAGGCCTGGTCATGGGACAGATACTGCCTTGGTCGCCCTGCTTGATGACCTATGCTGAGCATCAGACAGGGGGCGTGCATCCTTGTTGGTGCTGCTGGACCTCTTGGTGACTTTCGATACCATCAACTATGATATCCTTCTGGGCCGTCTAGTTTGGATGGGATTGGGAGGCACTGTTTTACAGTGGCTCCGGTCCTACCTGACGGACAGGACCCAGAAAGTGGTGCTGGAAGACTACCGCTCGGCCCCCTGGCTGTTGGCCTATGGGGTCCCGCAGGGTTCCATTCTGTCTCCCATGCTCTTTAACATTTATATGAAACCACTGAGAGGTCATCCGGAGATCTGGAGTACAATGTCATCAATATGCTGATGACACTCAACTCTATCCCTCCTGATCGCGGGGAACAAGTGCTCATCCTAAACTGGTGCCTGGAGGCTGTGAAGGGCTGGATGTGGGCTAACAAACTGAAACTTAATCCAGACAAGACAGAAGTGTTGCTGGTCAAGGGGATAAGTGTGTCAAGGATAGGGTTGCAACCTGTTCTGGATGGGATTGCACTCCCCTTGAAGGAGCAGGTCCACAGTTTGGGAGTCCTCCTGGATCCTGCCCTGCTGCTTGAATATCAGGTGGCTGCGGTAGCCAGGAGTGCTTTTGCCCAATTCAAACTGGTCTACCAGCTGCGTCTGTTCCTGGAAGCAGTTGAGTTGGCCACAGTGACACATACGTTGGTGACATCGAGGCTTGACTACTGTAACACTATGTGAGGCTGCCTTTGAAAACGTTTCAGAAATTACAGTTGGTTCAAAATGCAGCAGCCAGAATGTTAACTGGAGCATGGCGCAGGGAGCATATCATCCTGTGCTTTATCAACTCCACTGCTCCCAGTTTGTTTCTGGGCCCAATTTAAAGTGCTGGTTTTGATCTTTAAAGCCCTAAATGGCTTTGGACCAGTACACCTAAGGGACCGCTTACGCCCATATGTACCTGTCCAGGATTTAAGATCATCTTCCTTTGGTCTCCTCTGCATGCCTGGAATGAAAGATGTTAAGACTGAGAGGCACGCGGGAGAGAGCCTTTTCAGCTGTGGCCCCCAAGCTTTGGAATACCCTACCCCAAGAAGCCTGCTCTGCTCCCTCCCTGATGGTTTTCCGGAGATTTTTGAAAACCATCTTGTTCCAGAGAACCTTTGGGAGGGACTGATGGGAGAGCCTGAGACTATTTTTACAATTTTAATGTTAATTTTTTAGTCATTTGGTACCACTCCCCCTAAATATATATGTGTGTGTGTGTGTGTGTGTGTGTATTGCATTTTATTTATTTTAATTGTATTTTATTATTTTAATTTACTCTATTTTTTGTGTTTTTTATTGTGTACAATTTTATTATGTATGTGTGCGATTTTATTGTAATCCATCCTGAGTGCCCTATTTTAGGGCAGAAGGGAAAGATCAAAATATTTTAAATAAATAAATAGAGGCCACCACCTTCCTGAAGGTAAGCGGGTGTGGGTCTGGTCAGTGCCTGGATGGGAGACTGCCTTGGAACCGGATGTATGATGCCCTTGGGTTCTGTGATGAAAGAAAGGTGGGATGTAAATGTAATAAATAAACATACAAACAAATAAAGAAATGTATCCCATAGTCACAGGGTCTGACTTGGTCTACCCTTAATTGTATGTTTCATTTAACACTTTTATCAGTACTGAAATAGGGAAATGGGCTGCCTTCAAGTCAATTCCCACTTATGGTGACCCTGTGAATAGGGTTTTCACGGTAAGCAGTATTCAGAGGGGTTTACCATTGCCTCCCTCTGAGGCTAAGAGGCAATGACTGGCCCAAGGTCACCCAGTGAGCTTTATGGCTGTGTGGAGGGATTTGAACCCTCGTCTCCCAGGTCCTAGTCCAACACCTTAACCACTACACCACACTGGCTCTCGCCGAAATAGAGAAGAGCCATTTTATTAGCTCATTTTAATGGTTTACCTTCAAATCTTTTAGAAGGTAGCTCTGCTGCTAGAGTTCTTTTAGATATTACCCCTATTATGACACTGAAGGGGAAATGGTCACCTATGTGTTCTTTTACTGTAATTATTATCAGGGGGTTGGGAGTATAATCAGTCCTTGCATGACAGTGTTTTCAGGCCAATCTTTAGAAACCCTCTTGGATATTTTTCTTTAGGGTTCCAAATGTATTCATTATTTGGCTGATGGTGATAATCTCTCAGTGGTGTTGCCCTAGGCTGTACCGGGAGCAGCAAACAGCTCTCTATTTTATATACTGGGGAAAGATGCATTACATGAACTTTAAAAAGGTCACTTATACAGTCAGGTATGTAGTCATCCAGGGTTTCAGCGAGGCTTAGACGCCTTACTTTTTTGGGAGCAGGATCCCAGCAGGGTTCCTGTGTCTCCAGCATCCAATGAACCAATCAGCATGAAATGGGTGTGTGTTCACTACTGTTAAGATACTACCTTGTCCTTTCCTGCTGATTGCAGCCAATCAGAGTGAAAGGAAGTAAGTTAGCCCCTGAGAAGATTCTTTTCAGTAGGTAACCCTCTCCCCTTCAGCAGTGGCATAGGATACAAGCAAAATAGCAAATCCAGTTTCTCTGTTAGTATAAATTTATTCTTAATTTTGTTGCCTTGAAATCTTGCTTGTCAGATGTTATTAAAAAATACCTTACCTCAAATTTTATGTCCAGGTTACTACAATGAGTGATCTAGACAGAACAAGCTGACAAGACCCTTTATAGGGTAAAGACCATTCATAAAAACATTTTTAATACTCCAGATTTTTCTTAACATTTTATCCTTCAGCCAGAGGCCTGTAGTAAAGGCTTAGGTGCTATCCTTGCACAGGAAGGAACATCCCCTTCTGTATTTAACATAAACTACTCCCCAATGAACAAAAACATTCCACCATAAAATGAGAGATCCTAGCCATTTTTACACTACATTACCTTTGAGGTTCTCCATTTAGTCACTGACCATACCCCCGCTTCAATGGGTGAAAAATACTAACTCTTGCAGCACTTGGTGGCTTGTACTATAGCCCACCAGAAACACTCATGAAATGCTAATATTGTTTTTTCTTTTGTCAAAGCTCTTAGGATTATTCTCTCTTGGTAGAGAACCAACACGGCCAGATGTCCTCCTTGTGGGGTGTCTTGGGGTATACTGCCACTAGATGCAGCAGGCTATCCCCATACTGTCACCACTGAAGCTTCCTTGGATTGGTTGTGAGGCCAATGGCTGTCAATCAGCTGGACAGCAGCTAGTGGGTCAGCTCATGCACTAACCCAGAAACTGGGGAGGAACACAGCTGATATAAGCTCAGTAGAACAAGAGGCAGGGGTGCAAAATAGCACCGCTGAATTTAAATAGAAGTCAGTACTACAGAAAGGAGGAAGATAAAAGGAGATAGCAGAGAAATTGAAGCTATTCACCAAGGTGGGTTTAAAGAAATAGATGAAAGGCAGGGAGGGACTCATACTGGCTGGCTGGGGAAAAAGAGGAGCAGGAAAAGTAGGCTGAAGTGGATGGAAGCTTGAGATAAAAGGTAAGAGGTAATGGAAGGATGAGAGGACTAAAGAGAAGCATAAGTGGATCAGGAATAGCCTACTCACTCAGTTGCTGGGGTTGTAGGAGGTTCCTTCCCATTTGGAGCTTGTGAAGAGCTGATAGAATACCTACTGAGCCTACAATACAAAAGGGACAAGCTATGCAGCACTCGCCTTTGACAGCAGCCATTCCATGAACATGGAATATTTATCTGCATGCGCAGAGCTGACCATTCTTGCCTTTAATTAACTAAAGGACTGTAAGTGACCAGGAACCCAGAGAATTAACATGGCTTCTAATAAAATTTCACTTCAAACAACTAATTACATTTCTGTATCATTTTGACACAAGTATCAACATGTGACTAGATGCTTTGATGTGTCTCTCTCCCTTGACCACTTTGCAGCGGCCAACATCCAATTTTAAGGAATTGGTCAATGTCAATAATGGACTTAAAAGAGGTGAATTTACAAATAATGCTGCCAATTCCCTTAGTTGATATTAAACATTGATGGAAAACTTGAGGCCTATCTTGTCACCAGAAATTGCAGTCCCTCTCCTCAATCTTGGTTTGAAGTAGGATGGGGATCCTGTGGCCCTCTCAGTGTTTTTGGACTGCACCTCCTATAATCACTGACCATGCTGGCTGGGCCTGCTAGGGATTCAACATCTGGAGGGCCACAGGTTCTTTATTTCTGATGCTGAGTTCAAAAGTAAATGTCCCTAGTAAAAGCAGCAAGATCCCTACGGTTAAATAAATCAGATTAGCAAATTGAGTTTTTAACCCAGCAAATGAGTAGAAAACCTCTGAAGAAGGAAAAAAAGAGAATTAGGTTAATAAATTTTGGAAAGACTTTGGGCAGGCTGTTATCATTCAGCAGGTGGCAAAATTCGTAAACGTTGTTGTATCTCTCAGACTTGTTATGTTCGCCGGTTCTTAGTTTGTCACTCTTTTTAATCTGCTTTACCGAGTCTGTGATTTGGAATTTGTGTAAATGATCCGCTGACAGTAATAAAGGAAATGAGCATTCCACGGTACCTGCTCCTTGAAAGAATAGCTTTTTAAAAGTAACTTTAGAGTTATTTTTAATAGGGAAATGCAGAGGACTCTCGACCGGTCTCGCTAAGTTTCCTAATGTGGGGAACCACGCCTTACAATGGCCTCCCCCAGAAAGAGGGCGCTCTTTACTCCCCTCAGCCAATAAGGCGCATAAAATGCATATTCAAACGTCTATGTATTAAAGGGGATTTTCCTGCTCGGGCTTCGGCCGTTGCTTAGAATATGGCCTCAGCCAATAGAAAGGCGCTCTTTTCTTTAGCTCTGCGCTCCAATCGGCGCTCCCGACTGCCTCTTCCTGTGCAGCCTGCCGAACGTTAACGGAGCTGTCCGGAACTTCCCGAGAGGCTGTAGGTCCCCTCTCTCCCCCTTCTTCCAATGCTGTCCTCTCTCTTTCTTTTCCCTGGGCGGGGAATTGTCTCCCTTCCTTCCTTCCCTGTTCCCACCCACCTTTGCAATTGCAATCAAAATGGAGGAGCGGGGCGGCTTCTGCACCCTTCCAGGACACTGTTGTTAATGCAGCTGCTCCTGCCTGGCTCCCCAAAGACTGCAACACCCTTCTTCCCGCTTGCGCGCCTGCCCGACGCCTGCTTCCATTCTCTTTCTCCTCCCACCGGCTTCCTCCTCCTGCCCTGATTGCAGCCCCCTCCTTCCCTCTCCATCCATGCGCCCTCCCTTCCCCCTCCTGCAATTGTCTCTGCTTTTTTTGCTCCTGCATGCATCCATTGCTTATGCATGCGCTGTACACCCTGCCTCTCTGGAGGGGCTGCCGGGGGCTCTCCTAGAGCTGTGATCTCTCCGTGCGCACACCTTCAGTCGTGGTCTCCATCTATTATTACAATCCTTGCGCTGCCTGTGCAATCGAGCCGTCCATCCATCCGACCAGCCGTCCTTCTCTTTCTTTTCCCTCATTTTCCTTCTCTCTCCCCCCCTTCTCCGCTTGCACCATCATCATTATCACCACCCCCACCGTGTTTCTGGATGGATTTCTTCCTGGGTTTTTGCTAGAAGGGGAAGCCGAAGATCTGGTGGCGATTTTTTTAGGTATTTCTCCCCCCTCCTGCTGCTGTCAGGATCCAGGCAAAAACACTGATCAGAGTGGCGGTGGCCGTGGGATCAGGTCCAGAGGAGCCACCGACCGCATCTAGCAGCCATGAGCGGTTCCACGACCGCCTCCTCTACCAGCGGCAACGCAGCCGGGGAAGGGGCGGAGGACGCTGCCAAGGATTCCGCAGACATCGCGGCTTTCTTCCGATCGGGTGAGTTCTCCGTTTTGGCAAAAGAAAAAAAGGGATCTGGCAGAGGAGGCCTTGCAGGGGAGAGGGGCAAGGGAGATCTTACCCCCCCCCGCGTCCCTATGCCCAGGGAGTTGGGCCGGTGGCGGTGTGCGCTTTTGAGTGTTGGTGCCTAAGACCAAACGCTTTCCTTGTCCGAGATCTAAAATCCTGACTCAGGAAGCGGCTCCCTTTAATTTTACCGTGTTATATGCTGTCGGGCGTTGAAGGAGAGAAATGTTCCGAAGACACAAGAGAAGCCATGTGGATAACTGTAGGCGCTTCATAGCGTATCTTTAATACCTAATAGACGGATCTGGTGGATCCCCCCCCCCATTAATCTTCAACAAGTTCGGGTATCTTATCGTCTAATTGTAATGATCATTCTTCATAACAGCCTCACCTCCCCATGAAGGCTAGATTCTCCTTCTTGCTAAAGTCAGCAGAGAAGAGTATAAAAGGCCAGGCTTTCTGTGGACTGTAGCATGTGCCTCGATGCCAGAATCCACAGCCTTTGTCACTGTTTCTAGTCACCTCAGCTGCCTGTTAGCAAGGAATGGCAACAAACCCACACCCCCTTGTTTGCCTTCGGGGGGTGAACATTGTTTTCTTCCGTAGCCTTTGCTATGTCTCTGTGTGTTTATTTCTATTAAAAGAAGAAGCTTCACTTCCCAGCCACTTCTCTCTCCCTGCCTGCCTTTGGGGTTCTAAAGCAAGTATTGGAAACCAGCATATAAATAGTCTACAAAGGCGGCTAAAATATAATGGGCTTCATTTGTACATTTTTGGGGGGGG
Source organism: Rhineura floridana (assembly GCF_030035675.1). NCBI lineage: Eukaryota > Metazoa > Chordata > Lepidosauria > Squamata > Rhineuridae > Rhineura > Rhineura floridana. The sequence goes on from NC_084480.1 coordinate 188,295,613, forward strand.
GCTTTTTTCAAATCTGGCGTAATGAGTGGCAGTTGATAGCCTTTGTGCGTTGGTGCTGGCAAGGTTAGGGTTTTCTAGAGGGCCTGTTGGCAAAGGAACACTTGTATCTTGCATAGTTAAGCTGTAAGGAAAATACTTTGACACAGGACAAATGCCAGGAGCTTCTCCTTACATGGTCACTCCAGCTGTTGTGGTAACCTTCTTGTATCCTATTACAGTGATGGTAAAACATTTTTTTTTTCTTTTTATAAATTGCTTGAGATGGGGTAACGACTGCGAATGGGAAGCACAATGGATAGGATGTGGGAGGAAATAGGTTCTTCCAAAACAGACCTTTTCCAGAAACCCACAATTGAGAAAGAGAACTTGTATTTCATTGATGCCTGTCAGGTGTGTATCTGTGTGGCTGAAACTGCCAAGTTACAGTGTTCCCAGTAGACCCAGTGCTTGCGACCAGAGGAACAGTGGCTATATGGAGGTGAAGTGTCCTAAAGCGTGGGAAGCAAGACCTTGGAGAGGGCTGGTGTGTTCTCTGGCTTACAGCTGAACTGTAAATGCTTTCTTCCCTGGAAATTGGGGGCGAGGACAACGTAAGAGGAGCCTACTGGATCAGGCCAGTGGCCCACCGAGTCTAGCGTTCTGTTCTTACAGCGGCCAGCTAGGAGAGAGGTTGCTGGGATAGAAATGGAAGTCATTGCCATCCCTTTGCTACTTTGGGATGAGGAGCTAATAACTCTCTGGAGCAAACATTTGTCAGCCCTGTTAGGACAAATTCAGGCAAAAGCTAGGAGTCTTTTTCCGAATTCAGGAGGTGAGAGATATCTCTGGATGAAAGAAGGGAAAGGAGTTGGGGCTGCCCTTTCCATTGATATCTCTGGATGAAAGAAGGGAAAGGAGTTGGGGCTGCCCTTTCCATTGCTTGCCTGCTATGTCCCCTGCTTCAGGAAGGCAGAAGGGGGAAGCCCAACAGGAAGCCTCTGACTGACTGACAGTCGGATTCCTTCTGAACACCCCTTGAGCCAAGTGCAGAGAGAGGGAATCTCTCTCTCTCTCTCTCTCTCTCTCTCTCTCTCTCTCTCTCTCTCTCTCTCTCTCTCTCTCTCTCGTGTGTGTGTGTGTGTGTGTATCTATCTGTCTTAGCCTATATGCTGCTCATCCTCCCCCTTTGAAGGAGGAGAGAGAGGGGGCAGCCAGCTTGATAACTTGCTTCATCTGAATGCCTTTAAAAGGACTGAGCCTAGCAAGTGGGGGGGGAGAAGAGGAGGGAAGAAATGCAGACTCATTGCTGGAAAAATGAAGGGGTGCCTGATTTAGGTTTGTATGTTTCTCTCTACTAGCGGAGTGGGTGTCGAGGGAACCTAGATAGAGCACGATTCCGTGGAATAAGTAACAGTTGGCTTGCTTCTGCCCTCCTTGACAAAGAACTGGGGGAGGGGTATGGAGAAGGAAAGGATAAAGACCATCAGTAATTGGGTCTCCTCCCTCACTGCCAGGAGTGGGTTATGGTGAGGGGTCTTGCACACAAGTGTGATCAGAAGCTTCTGAGCTCAAAGTCCCTTAATCTGGGCAAAATATAATCCATGAAGATGGTGGCTGGGTTAGACAGGTGGGTGCCTTTCATGTGAGCTTTGTTTTCATTCTCTGAAATAGTCTCCCAGGATAGACTGCATGGATCATGTTTCTCAGAAATCCACAATCCCTGTTTGGTGTTGCTCCCATGGGCAGCGTCAAGATGCAAGGGGATCCAGTTCTGTGTGGCTTTAGGGATAACTGTCAGCCAGGCAAAGTGCGCACAGTGTAATTTTGCTTTCCTGGGCATTGTTGTTGTCACAAAATTTGGGTGAGAGTTGCTAGCTAGCACACTTGCAGCCTGATCAAGCTTGGTATTACTCTTGTCTAGGTTTGGTCTGTGTTGCATAACAAAGATATTCCATCATGTGCCATTGACATTCAGTACTGGGGGTATGCCAGTATATGCTAGCTTCTGTTCAAAATAGGCTTCCAGATACACTGGCAAAATGTACTAGCCCGTAAAAATTTTATTGGCCTGCCTGATCATACATACCTGTTTTGGGCTGAAATCCTGTATCCCAGGTGTGGGCAACCTTTTGCCCTCCAGATATTGCTGAGCTACAACGTCCATCATCCTTGGCCATTGGCCATGCTTGCTGGGGCTGATGAGAGTTGTAGTTCAGCAACATCTGGAGGGCCAAAGGTTCCCCACACCTTCTGTCCAGAAATAAGCTCCGTTGAATTTAGTGGGATTTACTTCTGAGTAGACATGTATATCATTGCGCTGTTGGTCATTTTGGCTGAAAAAGCCAATGTCTGTATGACTTCCCTGCCAGGACACCTAGAGGCGATTTTTCTTGCCTCAGATAAGCAACTATTTGGAAGCCTGGTTTGAAATGTATTATGCTCTGGTGGTTTTGCTTCGGGTTGTATCTACTTTCTGTTTGTTACCCAATTGGAGCCCTTGGAATGGTTGCAGTAAAAGTGTAAATGAGAATGTTGGTAGTGAGAACGCTGGGAAAATGTGAAAGGCTATACAAATACAGGAGATAATTGACAAATATTTCCTTCTCTTTGAGATCCATTCGGGCATGCGGAGACACACTGATTCGGACTGTCTGTGCAACACATTTTCCTCTTCCAAGGATATGTTAAATTTCATTCTGCCTAAGGCAGGATTTTTTCAAGAGCAGTTTCAAAATTTGAGGTGGCTTCTCTGACAATCAGCCAAAGACTAAAAGTTGGGAAAGGCATTAAAAACAAACACACATCTGTGTGGGTAAGACCTGCCACAGTGGACTTCAGAAGGTATGAGTGATAGATGTCAAGTGGGGTGAAAAGTACAGTGAGAGGAAACTGACAAAAAAGGGTGTATTGGAAGGGATCCCTGGGGCTGGGGGAAAAGCAGTACATCAATGGTGTTTCAAGCATCTATGTAGAAATGTGAAGTTGGGCAGCCACAGTGACTGGTCTTCCAAGACTGCAAGAGAGGGAGTGGGCTTTGGATTTGGAATGGTGCAGCTGCTGTTAAAAGAGTGCCTGAGTCATTGGAAAGGGTTCACTTTTTATGGCCATGGTATGTATTCACAGTGGACTGCTTCCAGTGGACTAGCATATCTAAGTAGCTCTTTCAGCCATCAGCGGAACTATAGGCGTTGAATAGGTTAAAGACCTACTGGAGGAAAAATGCTTAAGTGGAATAAGGTAGGCAGGCATACTGTAAAATGGTTTGTCGTTGGGTATAATGAATGGTACATTGTGCCAAAGAAGTCTTCTTGTGGAATCTGAGAAACCAGCTGAAATCATGCTTGTTATCAGACAGCTCTGACACACAGATTTAGGGTGTGAACTGTGTCTCGTTTAGCCTGCATTGAAGAAGTAATACAGAAAATGGCCCTTATTCTTAAAATGTTGGTCTGTTGCCCTATAGGAACTTAAAACGACAAAGGTCAGGGCCAAGCTAAATGAGATGATATCTGATTAGATCTCTAGATCTTTTCTTAAACAACCAAAAAAATAATAATAGATGGGACATCTAAATTGGATTAGGGTAAAACTCTGGGAAAGAAGGGATTAGTGGCTTTTTTTTGCTCTAAATTATCCCCGCAAACTGTTTTTGCCTCCTATGGAAAGCATGAGCAAGTTTATCCAGTGTGGCAAATAGCAGCTTCGGCATGAGTTTTGGGGCCAGGGGAGGGAAACAATTTTAGATTAAAAAAAAAAGACATGGTTGGAAAAAGGTTAATCCTTCCTCCTTTCCCAGTGCCACAGCCCTGAACCAATTTAGGAGTATCTGTAGAGCTCTGATTTCAGCTCGTCTAGTTTGGCTTTTGAGTAGTAGGCCCTGGTACCTCAAAGGAAAGAAGTACTTCAAAGCACTGCAGCATTTCCCATTTTCTTGGAAAGAGTAACTGTATTTCTTAGCATGCTGTAACTTGGGTGGAAATGTTTCCTTAATGCCTGAAATAACAGGCCCGGTAAACTGGTGGCCAAATCCAGTAGGCACAGTTAGAAAGGATGGTGTTGAGCTTATGGGCTTTAGGCTTTGGTGTATGCAGGGTTTCTGCCACTTTCAATTTCCTTATTTTTATTGGCAAAAATCAATATGCCAGATACTGCCTCCATATTAAAAAGGCAGCGCTGAAGGCATCATGCGTTGATTTCAAGTCTCCTACACAGCTGTGATGTAAACAAGGCCTGAGAAGGGCATTCTTCCCATGCCTCTTCTTCCCCTCATTCTTGCTTATTCTCTGTAATTATCTAACTTGGCCCACTCTTTCAATGTGCAGCATAACACTTCGTGGTCTACATTTTTAAAATACCTTCTAAAAATAGATGGAGGGGTGACTTTGAACCAAACTAGATCGAGTAAAATTTAGGAAGTTGTGCAATGCTAAGAGTGCTTTTACTGTTTCTGTGAGTAACTTGAACTACTTTGAAAGCAGGGGTATTGGGGGCTGCATTCCTTCAGGGAGTAAACTGTCGGGGGCCTCATGCTGGTTGTGGTTGGGGCCCCTCCCATTTCTCTTCCCACCCCTCTCTCTTTTCTTCCTCAACCCATCTGGCTGCCTGAACAGGGACAGATCGCTCTTGCCAGAGGTCTGACTGAACTGAGGGCTTGCAGAGGGCTTTCTCCCTCCTTCCCTCTCTCCCTCTCCTTTGATTGTTCCATCCATTTCAGCTTTTCCTCCTTCCAACCTTCCTTGTATCCTTCTGGGCTTCCCTCACCTGCATGAAATTAGGCCAATCTAATGGAATAAGTTTATTTTCATTAAACACTTTTTAAATGCCCAAACTGGTGAATCCAGGCTTTGCAGTTCAACTATGTACTGATTCTTGATTCCTGGATATAAACTCAGTATTAACCTAGACATTTTCTAAACCACTGGCTTTTACACTTCGTACCTTCAGATAACATTGACTTTTGTCAAAGAAATCCTGCACATTGCTGAGAATACTGGGAATGGGGGAACGTTGTAATGCGCACAGTTGGATTGCATTGCAGATGGTTCAGACATAATGCCAAACCATGATGCTCTGTAAACAACCTTGACTTTTCTTCTCAGATGTGGTGATTCCCCATCTCGTCTGTTTTTCAGGCAAACCATGGTTTGCTATTTCATCTAAACCAACTACCTACTTCTGCAAACCATAGTCCACCAATCTGGATAAAATGACAAGCTATGGTTTGTGTCAAACGCAAGGTGAGCACATTCACAGAGCACCAATTCATAGTTTGTCATAGCATCTGAGCCTCCTATTGGAGGCCATACTTGTTGGACCTCAGTGTCTCTCCTGGGTGGACTAAGTGTACACCTTAGAAACACTGAAGTTCAACTGGATGGTCAGGGTCCACAAGCAGGTTACAACCCAGTTTTAAGGGGGTTGGGGCTCACACACAGGTCACAACCCCTGATTTTTAAGTATCATTTTAAGGATTTTGATATCTTTAATATGAGAGAGTCTACAGCAGAGTTTAAGAAAGGGGGGAGAGAAGGGGAGAAAAAGAAAAAGTTGGGCATGTATGGCAAAAAAAAGTTGGAGCTAAAGGTGGATCTGGGAAAGTTGAAGACTGCTACACACAATACACATAACATTTGTCTGAGGTTATTTATTGCAGAAGACGATTAGTAGTGGTGTGAAAAGTGTGAAGAATGCTTGTTGGTCATTTCTAGTCTACCAAATGAGTAAGCTTTTGAGGAACCTTGGGGTTCCCTGAAACATAATTTTGAAAGCCACTGGTATAATTGGAGCCAGCATGTTTTCCAATTAAGGAAGGCTAGCCTTTGGTCTTTGTTTCATTCTTGGTTTTTTTCCCATCAGGTCAGTTCTGTTGTCAAATCTTGAAATTATTTTTTACTATTTCTGGAACTGGTCCTTTTTGTTCACTCTTCACATCTCATCTTGGCTATTTCAGCATGATGCTGTTTGGTCTTCCTTTCTCAACGTAAACTTTTGTCCACAACAGTTCTGCCCTTAGTGGTATTTGTCCTGCTCACCATCAGCAGTCATCTCACTCTCCTCTATTCACTGACACTCAGTTTTCTCCTGTTTTCTTGTTCTGTTTCATATTTGCATCCCACCTTTTAGAGATTACAATTTCTCACAAAGCAGCTTCATACTTCTGCATCTCACCTTGAGGCACTATAACTCAGATCCTCTTTGAATTCTTATTAGATTTCAGTTTAGTTTGCTCTTTCCTTTGATTCTGACCCTATTATTGTTAAGGCAAAGATATCTTTTTCCAAATATGAACTTTTTCTTGCCTCTTCTTGTGCCTGGAATGGTTGTTCTGAACATGTTTTCACCTAACACATTTAAAAACTGAATCTTTTTGAACATAATGCCCTTGATATTACTAAGGAATTAAATTTTCCAGGAAGTCATAGATCCACTTTGCATCAAATTCAACTGTTGAATATTAATAAGTTATTTGGCAAACTCCTGATTGATTTCCTTATATTATCTCTCCAAAATACAACTGGAATTTTCTGATTGGGCTAACAAAGCAGAAATTGATGTATCCAGATAGGAAATGCAATACATTATCTACAGTTCACTCGGACATACCTCACATTAAATCTCTTTTGAGGTTTAGAGTCTGTTAAGAGATAAATAATAGGTTGTTATTCACAGAACAATTTGGCACCCAGTTTCTGGAATTCTAGAACACATTTCAGAATGGGGAAATCCTGAGACAGAGTTGAGCTCCATGTTCAGCAAAATATCATTCTGGAGCTCTTCCTAGAGTGTTAAAGGCTGAAGGTATGAGACTGGCATTTTTCAGTGCTTCCCCACATTAAACTCCCTGCATGTTAAAAGCTAGCACGTCAGGAAAGGATAATGCTAGAATCTTTCTCTGAAGTGCAAGGGTTTTTTTAATGTAGATGAGCATTCTGTGGGGATGCACTAAGCACAACCATAAACGATAAAGTGAAGGAAAAAACTCTCCACAAAATGTCATGCTAGTGTGAACGTACAACTTTATTTTGAATTTCTAGTGAATTATAAGAAACCAAAACTACAGTAGAACAAGTCTTGGAAAACAGAGATGGTGGCCCAATTTAAACTGATTTTTTATTTAATAAAAAGACGTTACAGATTTAACATAAATGTTAGGTTAAAATAAAACAAATAGGTTTACAGTAGCAAGCCACAAGTGGCTTAGTTATGAGTGTTGCATTCCCCATAGCTCATGATCAGTAATGATGCTTGCAGGTACATAGATGATACTAATGTGGAGGAGGTAATCGTCTGGAAATGGAGCAACTTGCGTGCATCAGGTTTTGAGAATATTTATTTATTGGAAATGAACCAGTGTTTTGCTTCTGAGTCAGCTAACCTCCTTTCCCCCAAAGCTGTTTTGTTAGATTGACAAAAAGCCTGGCTTCTCTGGGCTAGTAGAACTGTTTTGTGAAGGATATACCCGTCTTTGGCCTAGTGTGCATGCAACACTTAAGCTAAACCATGGCTAAGCTTGAATCAGGGCTGCTTTGTTCCTCTTGCTGCTGACTTACTACCCAGAGCTAAGCCATTGGCTTAGCATTATCTCTGAATCTAGGTTTATGGTTTGTCTCTCCCCAGAAAAACCACAAACTATAGCCATGGTTTGTTCTTGGCTTAGCACTTATGGTTTGTTTGGGGGAGGGAGACAAAGCATAAGCGCTCCTTCAGATGCAACAGTAAGCCAAACCATGGCTTCGCTCCGGGTAATGCAGTAGCAGCAGGACCAGAGGAGGAGCACAGTAGCTGCTATTTTTATTCTGAGTACACACACGCTTGCTTGGTTGTGCTTAGCCATGGTTGGGCTTAGTGTTATGTGCAAACTGGTTCCAGTTAGTATCAGACTATTTGGAAAAGTACCTGACTTAAAAATACCACTGCAGTTTTATTGCAGTAAAATACACAATTATGCAACAAAAGCAACTAGTGGTACTGTTGGCTTTTCATGGATTCTTTGGGGTAGTGAAAGAAGAAACAGCCATTTTGGATGTGCTAATAGAGCAGTGAGAATAGCAAGCTCAGTTGAGTTGTTCCCAGTCCTGTACATTATTTTCTGTCTTCTATCGCATTTGACTAGTTTCAGTACTTGCTAGCATCAAAATATTCCAGTGGGTGTCTTATTGCCAGGATTGGCCAATTTGTGAGCCGCATTCAGTCCACAGTCTTTCCGAGACCTCAGTGTCTTAATGATTTGTCAAGCACATTATGATGAAGTTATTTTTTCTCTCAGTCTCTCTTGTCACTCTTTCACTTACATAGACTAAAATGTATTTCAGGCCATAAACTCCCCTTCTGTATAAACGCACAAAGTCACTGGATATCCTGTAACTTGATTTTTCTAATCCTTGAAATGAGGATTATTTTAGGGGATTCCTGTCCTCTAAGGTTGGACTGTTCAGGAGAAATGACAAGATTATAGTCTGAACTGGCTCTTAGAGCTCTTAGTAGCAAAAGGGATGGGTTGGAAAAAGAGATGTAGAAAGGCATAGTCTGCTTGTTGTGAGCCCAGCCATGTGGTTGTTGCATCATAATGCAGAGTGGGTGGGGCTATGCCCAGAACATTGTGGTGGGGTGAATTTCCCAACAGTCTTTCTCTTGCTTTGTCGCTTGCATTGACATGCAGCACCCCTACATAGTCCTTCAGGAAAGAGGCAGGCTGCTGCTGACCTGATACTCGGGCGTTATGGCGAGGAGCCATGTACTTCAATGCAGGGCACATGCTTTGCATGTATAAGATGTCAACTTCAACTGCAGGCATCTCTAGTTAAAGGGGTTCTGATAGTGGGACTGGGAAGAATCTCTGCCTGAAGTCTTGGAGAGCTACTGCTGGTCAGGGCAGGGTAGTGCTAGATTTGGTAGGCCACTGGACAAACTGTATAGAGCAGCTGCTTGAAACTTTTGGTTGCAGTCCTGTTGTTCAGCTGGAAAATGTGAGTACTGGATAATTTATTTCTAACCTCTGTTCAGGGAAAGGTTGATAAAAGGCTAGGATAGTTTATTTTCAAAAATTCTAAATCGCTCTTCACCCAAACAGTTTCCACAGTGGTATACAAGAATAACAATTCAATAAAAGCAAAATGTAATCCATCATAAAACAATAAAAATGGAACGACAACAGCCAACCCCCCCCCCCGAAATGCACATGAGACAAATGTAGCTCCTTTAAAATGCCTGGGTAAACAAGAAAGGCTTTCACCTGGTACAAAGCGATTGTAATAGCCAGTTGAGCCTCTTCTGGGTGGGCGGTCAAGAGTAGTTGTGTCATCTTAGAAAAGGTCCTCTCCTTATTGCAAGCGTAATGTACTTCAGCAAGCAATGGAGAAAGACCTTAGCTGGAGATCTTAATGCATGTGTAGCACAACATGGAAAGAAATCTTGGGTCCCAAGCTGTGTAGGGCTTTAAAGATAAGCATCAGGACCTTGAATTGGGCAAATAGGCAGCTAGTGTAATTCTTTAAGAACCTACACCAGAATATGAACTATTTGAAGAATGCTATTGTCAAAGGCAGTCCATGCACAATGCATTATAGTAGTCCAGCTAGGCGGTTACCAGAGCTTGAATCATGATAGCTAAGCTATCAGTGTTCAGAACTGTCAAGTTCTGTCAGTGGCTGTTGGTTGTGATAGCCACAAACAAAGAACCTCAATGTTCAGAGGCCAATGAACAGATGCTGAGCATAAATAGGAGATGAGTTTCTATGTTACCTTACTTGAAAGTTCATCAAGGGAATCTTGGCAAGGGGCTCTATCTAGACATTGGAAATTACTGCTTGAGTTCTAACTTTAAAAAAGGAAACTTAAAACCAGTTCTTTTCATAGATTTGTGTTACTGTTATTTAGAAAGTATAAGATGTCTCCCCCCGGAATAGGGACTACAGTAGGGCCCCGCTTACCAGCGTTCCGTTTTCCAGCATTCCGCTGATGTGGCGGCTTTCAATGAGGAGAAATTCCCCATTTTAAGGCTGTTTTTGCGCTTTTGCGACATTTTCGCGTCATTTTTGCACGACGCGCGCCATTATTTTCAATGGGTTTCGCTTTACGGCGATTTCCGCTTTACGGCGGCAGTCCAGAATGGAACCTGCCGTATAAGCGGGGCCCGCCTGTAGTTCATGAATCGGAATCACAAATGCTTCTCCTGTTAGTGCTTCTGAAACTACAATTTGTGCTTTACCAGAAATCTCCTGCAGAGAATTATTAGCACTTTGTGTTTATATTTTTGGGAAGCATATATCTGTATGGATTCTCTCCAAAAACATTAACACTAAAACACACACACCCTGCTGCAGCGTCTGTTACCACTATGAGAAAACAGTTTGGATCTTTGGAGCAGGACTTGGGTTGATGAGCTTAACTAACTTGCTCCATCAGTGTAAAGATTATCGCTAGCACAATGGGACTTCTCTCTCTTGTACCCAGCCCCGCCCCCTCAAATCTGCTCTGGTGGGTTGGGGAAACCCGTAGAACAGGTTTAGGGGGCATGTGGGGGAGGAAGGTGGGAAGTCCTGTTGCACCAGTGGAAATCCTTGTGCTGATGGGACCCTGATTTAGCCCTACATTGGATACAGCTCTTAGTCCGATTTCTTACTGTGATGGTAAACTTGTTTCTGGGCTTGTAAAATTTCTTCAGCCTACAGGTGCTCCCATGACAGAATGTTCCTCTATTTTTTTAAAACCCCTCCACAAAGAGAATTAGATATCAGAAAGAAGGATTCCAGCCTGGTCTGTTACTCCCTTACATGATAGATCAGTGGTTTCCAACCTTTATGAGTATGGGACCCCCTTTTTAAGCTCAAAAAAATTTGTGACCCCCACATGTTAATTGTAATTTTGAAAATGGAAATGGACTGCCTTCAAGTCAATTCTGACATGCCAACCCTATGAATAGAGTTTTCATGGTAAGAGGTATTCAGAGGGGGTTTACCATTGCCTTCCTCGGAGGCTAAGAGGCAGCGACTGGCTACCTGAGCCTCAAGTGACACAGATGGTTCTAGGAGAACCCCTAAGCTGCGAACCTGCTCCTGCAGGGAGAGTGCAACCCCATCCAGGATAAGTTGAACATCCACAATCCGGTCAGAAGAACCACCCACTAGCAGCATCTCAGTCTTGTCTGGATTGAGCCTCAGTTTATTAGCCCTCATCCAGTCCATTGTCGCAGCCAGGCACCGGTTCAGCACATTGACAGCCTCACCTGAAGAAGATGAAAAGGAGAAATAGAGCTGTGTGTCATCAGCATACTGATGGCAACGCACTCCAAAGCTCCGGATGACCGCACCCTACGGTTTCATGTAATGTTGAACAGCATGGGGCTCAGAACTGACCTCTGCGGAACCCCATACCGGAGAGTCCAGGGTGCCGAGCAATGTTCCCCAAGCACCACCTTGTGGAGCTGACCCGCCAATAGGAGCGGAACCACCGCCATGCAGTCCCTTCCACTCCCAACTCAGCCAGTCTTCCCAGAAGGATACCATGGTCGATGGTATCGAAAGCTGCTGAGAGATCAAGGAGAATCAACAGAGTCACACTCCCCCTGTCTCTCTCCCGACAGAGGTCATCATATAGGGCAACCAAGGCTGTTTCCGTGTCAAAACCAGGCCTGAAACCCGACTGAAATGGATCCAGATAATCGTTCTCATCCAAGAGTGTCTGGAGCTGGCCTGCCACCTCTCGTTCAAGGACCTTGCCCAGGAATGGAACATTTTAGCCTCTGTTAATTGAAAAAATGGTGTGTGGCAAAATCACATCTCCAAGTATCCCTTTTCATAAAAAGCTCCTTGCAGACGGGGAGGTGTTGCTTTTTTTTCTTAATGCATAGATTCATCAAATTGGGATTCCCCCCCCCCAGTCTGAAGATGTACAGTCCTGTCTCCTAACACCAGTGGGTTACAGTGTTGGACTAAGATCCAGGTTCAAATCCCCACCCAGCCATGAAGTCCACTGGATGATCTTGCCAGACACAGTCTCTCAGCCTGACCAATCTCACAGGGTTGGTGTAAGGATAAAATGAAAAGGGGTGGGACTGTGCGCACCACCTTGAGCAACTTGGAAGAAAGGTGGGATAGAAGTGCAATAATTAAATAAATACATTTCAGCTGCAGTATGTGGACCCCAGCCTCACCCAACCTGCTGACCAATAATAATAATAATAATAATAATAATAGAAGCAGCGATGTAGTCATGGTGGGGATGCTAGATTGTGAAGATCAAAGGGTAGATAGATTGAGGAGGGGGGTTAGTGCTTTTAGGTCTTGGGGATGATCATCAGAACTGATGACTGGTTAGCGTACACTTGGGGAATGAGAGTGGAGCAGAAGGCAGATGCACATGCACACATACAAATATACTTGCCCCTCCTGCAAGTAGCTGCAGGCATGCATGCATTTGGGCATGTGGGAGAAGGGAAGCCCTCAACTGCCACAGCATCATGGAGAGAGATATGGGGGCGGAGTGTAGGTGGAAGAAAGGGCGGATGCTGGCACACACGCTGGCTGCCAGGAAGGAAGGAGGAAAGCAGCCTTTCCTTGCAGCCTTGCTTCTTTTTGCTTCACGAAAAGCCCTCTCCTCTCGTTCCGAGTAAGGGCGTCGTCAGCAGTGGCAGTGCGAGGAGACAGGAGTGGGTGATAGTAATTTCCCCTTCTTCCTAGTAGCTCCACCCTCAGCCTCCTTTGGCGTCTGCCACATGTTTTATAGGCAGATGCCTGTCCTCGGTGTGCCTGAAAGATGCTCTGCTGCTTCAGCAAAAGTCCTCCCCTCTCATTTGGAGCAAGGGGGAGGTGTTGTCTGCAGTGGCAGTGGGGAGCAGACAGTGTCCGGGGAGTGAAGCCTTTTCAAAGAAATTAATAAATAATTTATTTCTTTACTGTTCGTGGTCCTCTCTGGATTACTTTGCAGCCCCTAGATTGGGAACCACTGTGATAGATGATGATCTGTTAGTTTGTGTAGAGAACTAATATAGACCACTTACTATATATGTGTAAAAATACCTCAAAGCAGTTTACAGTAAGGAGTTGGACATTCTAAAATAACAAAGGGATGAGGACTAGTTTTTAAAACTTAAAACCAGACAATATACTTATACAGATAAATAACCAGCAGATAAAAACCATCAAAAAAAGGAAGAGGGGGAAAACTGGACTATAAAATTTTAAAAATCAAATGCAGTGCGCTCCAGTGATCAACAGTCAAGAAAGGTTTGGGCAAAACATACTTTTTCATTAAGTAACTGAAACACGCTATGGATGGAACCTTCTGGGTGTAGAAGGAGGAGCATTCCAGATAATAGGGGCCACAATGAAGACCTCCCTCCATAGTGCTGCTAGATGGCAGCCTGTGCATTTTGACATGGTGAGTAGAGTCTCCTCCGATGACCTCGGTGATTGCACAGGTATCCATCAGGGAAGGGGATCTGCTCGATAACCTGATCCCAAGTTGTTCAAGGCTTTATATGTTAATAACAAGACCTAGAACATGGCTTGGTAGCTAACAGTACCCAGTGCAGTTCTCCTAGCACCGGTGTAATGCGTGAGGTTGGGTACTTCAGTCAGCTGGGATTAGATGGAATCCTGTGGGACCCCACAAGGTGCCGAGGTGTAATTGCCCAAAGTTCAGGAGTGTTTGATCATAGGAGCCCTCTCTTGCAGTCTTAAGTGGTACAGATCATATAGAAGTTTAGCACATCAGTGAGAGCTACTAGCCCAGCTATCCCCAACCTGGTCCCTTGCAGCTTTTTTGGACTACTGGAGTTGTCCATAGTGATCCCAGCCACTGTGATTGTGTGGTGTGGTGGTTAGAGTGTTGGAACCCTGTAGATGAGGGTTCAGGTTCCCCACTCAGCCATGAAGCTTGCTGTGTGAAGCTTGGCGTAACCTACTTCACAGGGCAAGGATAAAATGGGGAGGGAAAGAACCATGTGCGCCACCTTGAGCTCCTTGGAGGATATAAATATAATAACAAACAAAGGGCCATAAACTATCCCTTCAGCTTTCTAGTGAAATCTTAAAAGTGCTGTTTAACAGTGCCAAGCAAGTTGAGAAGCGATTTTCTCAGGGGAAATCCTGGGAGAAGAAATAACATAATTCCTGCATAGCTACAATTGAACATAGAGGTCTACAGTAGTCTTTATCTAATTGGTATCAAGGTGCTGAATGTCACATAGGTTCAATTCAGGCATTGCACCAAACTTTGGTTTGTGCTAACTGTAGTTTAGAACCCAGATAGTGGATAGAGCTTCCAAACATAGAGTTAAGCCATATGGTAGGGTGGCTTGTCTGCTTTAGCTCTGTACTTTAAAATTATCTGCTGTGCATTCGTTTGCTGCTTTAATTAACTTTTTGTTGAAGGGGTGGTTTTTATTTTTTTTAATTAAAATCTGTATATCACTCGGATAATAATTGCTGTTGGGCAACTGATAAATGGAATAATAAATCTGCTTAGCATTTCTGTATCTGACTATAGTGGCCTCTGAAGATGGAGCAGCAGTCATAATGATGGCTTGATAATTCACACAACATGCCAAGCCATAACGGTAGTTTGCAAGCCAGCTTCAAGCCATGACTTCTAATTCTGGTTTTATGGTGGGTAGCAGACCATGACTTGTCAATTAACATCACAGTCAAGCTTCTTTAATGTTGATTTGGCGTGATGTCTGAATTGAGCCATCTTCTGCATGTAGACGCAGTTGGGTCATCTAAAATATGTGTAAGGCTGCTCTGTGTAAGATGTTACAAGCAGGCAGCTCCCATAAGCCATGTCCATATAGTTTGATGTGACTGTTGTGCTTTTGGGGAACTGCCAGAGACAAATAATTGCAATGCAGCAGATTGACTAGTGTAGTTTTTCAGAATTTGAGGTGTAGTTCTTATCAATGAAAACCAATTGCAAATCAATGAAAACCAATTGCAGATCTGCCATTAAACTTACTGATTTCCCCCAGGGACACTGCAGATGCAACTGTGGTCCATTATGAACCTTGGTTATGAAAATCGGAGTGGGTTGCAGACTTTTAACACCTCCTCCTTGCAGTCCCATATATCCTGGAGCAGACTGTCTTTTCCTGCTCTAACTGTGGTTAGCTTTGATGCTGGCACCACTTTTAAGCCTAAATGGGCCTGTCAGTTAACCAGTAGTTTAACCATGATTTCAAATCCTGGTTCCACAGATTACTTGCAGCCCCTTTCCCTTTTTCAAATTGTTGATCACATTCAGCAATGAATTCTAAATACTTAAGGTTCCTTTGCATTGGCAGCTAATGATGGGCACACTCATCCTCACTCACCCCATATGTTAGTTTTCTCTACCTTTCTTGGGAAAAACAAGGCCAAATGTCATCAAGTTGGTACAGAAGATATTACAAACTGCAAGAGCCTGGTACCCTAGCAGGATATGATTCCTGGGAGTGTTTGGGCCATAAGGACGTAGCCAGCAAGAACTCCAGTGAGCCTTCCTTACTGGTTTTCCCTTCCCACTTTTCTTAAAGTTGAGGGAACTGGCAGTGATTCCACTGTCAGCTAGAGCTAAACCTGGCAGGGAGGTTGGGTTCAGTTCATAATGGGCCATGGTTTTCTAAACCTCCCACTTCCAAAATTTGCCATCATCACTGCTAGCATTCATTTTCTTATTTTTTTTCCTAATAACTTCTAGCTGAACTGTGCAAGTATCTTATTTAGTATTTAGCTTATTGGCAAGCAATCCAATCAGAGACATTGTGAAAATAAAGGATTCTGTTGCTTCCTTTCCCACTTTTCCCAACAGAATAAAAATAAAAATGGAAAAAATAAACAGAGTAATATGGACTTGATTTTTCAGCCTGTTTTCAACATTGGCAGGCTATTCTCTAATGCAGCTAAACCTGAAGTTCTAGTGGTGGTGGGTAGAAAGTAGGCCTGTGATTCAGTTTGGTACCAGCTTCTGAAAAGCTGAATCACTTTGTTCAGGAAAAATACTGCATGACTAGGAAGTGATTCATATACTGGTGATTTCGTTGCTGCTTTTGTTTTGCTGCTCAGCGTTATAGAGGGGGAAAGGGGGGGGACTGCAGGAGAGGAAAACACACGCTGGAAAAGAACCTTTAGACTGCACCTTTAGAGACTCCATGAAATGTCTTGCCTTCCAAGAAGATCTGTGCAACAAAAATATGATTCTATAGCAGGCACCCCAGATCAAATTTTAAATATCACAAATGCTTTGGAATGCCAGTGCGTGTAGCCTAAAACCAACAGTTTCATTCTGTGGAAATAAGGGGGACACACTCTATCCCCAGAGTTGGCAATGTGTGGCCCACTGGATGTTGAGCTTTGAACTCCCACCAGACCCAGCCAGCATGGCCAGTGATCAGGGATTGTGGGAATTTTAGTCCAGCAACAGCTTGTTGACCTTTGTTCTATTCTATGATGCTGTGACCTCTTTAAAATAAGTGTGACTAGTACAAACATTGGGTTTCCCTCTGTTTTAGGCTACAAATGATTGCACATATATTTGGGCAAGCTAGTAAAAGCATTCTTGTTTTGGGGGCCAATCTGGGGTTAGGAGAAGCCCAGCTATTCTTGTTAACATTCTCTATTCAGCCTGAGATACCGTCTCTCAGTTCTGTTACTGAAGTAAGCTCTGCTGACAGATTTTCTCCTCTGTCAGGGAAATTGGGTCAGAGAGAGGACTGTTGGTAGTGTGGTAAGGAAGATGCATCCAGAGGTGAAAAGAGTTGTAACAAAGCTTTTAAAACTGATTTTGTTTATTTATGTGCTGTTTTTCAGCCTCATAACCTGTAAACATAATTAAACAAATGATGCTTCAGCAGCAAAGAACAGCCACGGCAACTACTAGTTCTTGATCATTGGACTGCTCTGCCAGATAGACTCATTCTCTGCTACCCTGTTTCTTTGCTGGAGGAAGTGGGCAACACCTACTTCATGCCGGGGGTGGGGAATGAGTTCACTGCATCCAGGCAGGGAACATGCAGACTTACTTTGGACCAGCTGGTGCTTCAGTGGGGGTGTATTTGCCACACCTCTTCACTTTCCAGAAACAGGAGTGTTTAATCAGTGATTTCTCCAGATCAGATGGTCTTGGCTTTTTATTATGAGACATGTTTCAGGCTTCCTTGTTTAGTACTTTATAGTAGGTGGGGGGCGGGCCCTGTAGTTCACCAGTGCAGTGCATGGTTATTGGTTCTTGAACAAGGGAGATTGGCTTCAAATCTCTACTTGACTATAGCCCTGTTCAGTTGGTCTCCCCTCATGCAATCAGAATCATCTGAGGGGGAGAGCAAGGCTGGGTTTTGTGTCTCCTCTTCTGTGTCCCTTGCCAGCCTTTCACCCCACCGTCCCCATGTTGGGGCTGAAAGGGGGAGTCTGCTGTGTCCAGGTGGGTTCCCTGTGTGATACAGATACATGTGCACAGGGAGTCTATTGGGTAGAACAGGCTTCCTTCTTCAGATCTTCAGGCCAACATGTGGATGGCAGGAGGCGGAACTCGATGACAGTGCCAGGGACTGTGATCTTTCTCTTACCCTCACATGATTGTAATTTAAGGGGAGAGTAACTGAAGCGGGCTGATAAAGCTCACTAGGTGGCCTTGGGCTATCCACTGTCTCTTGGCTTAACCTACCTAGTGGGTTGCGAGGATGAAATAGGATAATCTTATGGAAGCTTCCCCAAGCCCCTTGGAGAAAGGGCAGGTTACAAACATGATACACAGCTATTGATACACAAACATGATACACAGCTGTGATATACATAGTATATCAAACATGATATACAGCTTGGGACCAGGATACCTGAGAGACCATCTAACCCCTCATATACCCAGTCGATCACTGAGCTCTGCAGGTGAGGGCCTCCTGCAGATACCATTTTATCAGGAGGTCCATTCTGCACAACATAGGAAACAGACCTTGAGTGTGGCAGCACTTACCCTATGGAATTCCCTCCCCTTAAATATTAGGCAGGCGCCATCTCTGTTATCTTTCCAGTGCCTATTGACTTTTCTCTTTCAACAAGCCTTTTAAGTTGAGACCTATCCCAGTCTGCGTGTTGGGATTGCTTTTTAATATGTTTTTTTAAACCTTTTTTCCATAAACAATATGTTTTTTTAAAACCTTTTAAATATGTTTTTAAAGCTTTTAAAAAATGTTTTTAAAGTTGTTTTGTTTTAATGTATTTTAAGTTCTGTTTTTATGATATCTTAAAGTGTTTTTAGTGTTTTTGTTTGCCACCCTGGGCTCCTGCTGGGAGGGAGGGTGGGATATAAATAAATAAATCAATCAATAAATACACTTGTGCGTGTGTGTTCTGCTGCCCTTCTTCTGTGATGAAAACGTCAGTGTTTGTTCTGACTAAGAGGAACATAATGTATGTCTGGAACGTGACAGTCTTAATGGGGCATTCTTCTTCAGGCATGTCTGGATATAATCTAGTTGCTAAAGTCAGGTTGGCTGCTGATATGAGCAATTGAGTGTGTTGTCCATGATTTGGATATGTGCAGTTTGAACTCGTACTTAATAATGAATGCTTAGAAATGAGGATCTGGCTTAAACTAAAAAAAGTTATGGGACAAAATACAGTAATTTTATAGCTCTTATGGCTAGGTGCCTACCTGGTCACTTTGGCCAGTGAAGTGGAAAAACCAGATGAGGAGTGATCCAAGAACGAGCTGCAGGGAGGGCACCTGTGTCCGCTTAAGAGTACATCTTAAGGAAGAGGTTCCTTACAGTTCAGGATCTCGTAGATCCATTTGTTACAAGAAAAGTAAAAATTTAAAAAAGTAAATTCAATTTGTAGTAATTGTTTGAATAAAATGTACTTTGAATATAACAAATGTGATAATTTTATGCCAAACCAACTTGTACATAATTACATTTGATGTTCCTGAAGTAACAAAGTGATTTTCAATCTGTAAAAAGTGCTAATATTGCATTTTTTCAATTTTTCCAAAATTTTGTATTTTCTGAAAAAAACTGGTTTTTTTCCATGGCTTCAAAATTTCCAGAAATTTTACATCTCTACTCTTGTCCAATGTCCACTTTGTGGCTAGGGACATGGAGGGCTCTAGATTCAAGTACTAGGCCAGAACCAATGATAGTTATCTTTATGCATAACGTAGAGTGTTCACATTGTGTTCTCTGCATCTTTGGTTTCATGCCTCTTCTGATGCACACAGGCATCCATAAATGTACTCACCAGCTTGCTACTGTTGAATGCATTCTGATGAGAGAAGCTCCATGCGACAACAGATGGAGTCCCTGTCTTCCTTTAGACTTTGAAGAAGGACAGGGGCTCTTCCCTAATGGGATGCTGAAGCTCCAAAATAGTGAAAAAGTAGTGCAACGGTCACCAATAGTGCTCTAGTCTCTAGAGCTCAGCATGCCTTGAAGGTAAAAAGGGGATGAAGGAGATGAAACAGACACTGTATGAGATCCTGAATCAAAACTAAGATGTTAGCCAAAAGCTGCCAAAGGGAGGAAGATGTGGAGGAAAAATTTAACAATTGGAATCCATTTTGTCCTTAGCGTCCATTTTGCTCTCTTATGCCTCCTTGGCCTGATACAAAAGTTATTTCTGAGAAGACAGCTGTGCAGACACTGACTACTTATGCAAGTAGCTAAACACTAGGAATAGAATAAGGACTGTGCTCGGCCAGTTGGGGAAGATTCTGAGATAACCAAGAAACACACCTGGACCTGATATGTTAAAATAACTTATCTGTTGAACTCTCAAAAGTCCTTTCCAACATGTCTTCATGATGCACCACCCATCGCTTTGCTTGCTCTTTTGCATAATTAATGACTCTAGCTTGTAATTTTGTGATAAATAATTAGGCATCATGCCTATGGAGGTCAGAGAGAGCTTTTCCAATCTTGCTGTTGGGGGATCTCTCTCTCATTGCTAGCAACTGTGCGTGTGTGTGAATGGGTTTTAAATAAAGCCATAGCATTCTATATTAATGTGGTCAGACTCCTTGTTTTTCCACAACAGTATCCAGGGCAAGACTTCACCCCTTCCTTAAGTGGAGGGAAGTGAGTGGGTCAGTGATGAGCATACATTTTAGCAGACTACTAAGTCTCTATATGTAGCAGCCAAAGTCTCTATATGTAGTTAAGACAAATCAGTGTTTATTTGCAGAGGAGGTTCAGGCCCAAGAGAAGGTAGGTTCTTGGAGATTTAACCCTCTCACAGTGATCGTGTGAATCTTCATGAGGCCTGTCTGAGAAATCCCATTGCCTTGTCACAGCACTTAGAGAGCCTTTAAGTTAGTAAAGCATACCATTCAGGATTGATGAATGCAAACCTCTAGTAAGGTTTAATAGGAGATGAGTTTGCTTGAGCTTCAGCAGTTAACTCGGATTGCCCTGCTTTGCTGTTATGTGGTTCAGAGTGCACAAATAGAGCAGGGAGAGGAGAACTGAAGCACTCAAAACATTGGCCTTTAAAAAGGAAGACCTGCTGGAAAACTTTCCAGAATTAAAATAATATCCCACAATCTTCCCACCTCCCCCTGAATGTCTGGAAGAACACCTACAGCAAGCAAACAGATTATAAAAGATGGACAGTGTTTTACTGTGAAAGAAAGATGAAAGCTTTAAGGAGATAAAACCCTAAAGCGACCAACTCTGATTATCCAGGCTAGTCCCTATTAAGTTGCAAGCCCATCCATTAGTGTGATACGTCCAGTAAAGACAACTGTATGGGAAGAATGTCTCGGATGCTTACTGTGCAGTTTAGTAGACAATATTGCTTTTGTGTGTTAATGGCTTTCGGAACTCGCCTGCCAAATAACTACATGACTAGAGATGCGAGAGTCTGAGGGGGAATAAAGCAAAGAAGAATACAGTGGCTTGTGTGTGTATGCATGTGCCTGTCTGCTTTCTGTACTTACCCCTATCTTGTGAACCAGTGTTTGTAGAAACCATTTCCAATTATTTCACTTTTTCTGGAACAGGACTAACCACTGGGCATCCCTTAAGTTTTTACCACACTAACCATTTATGCGTGGAACAAGTTTTATGTACTAAAGCCTATCGCCCTCTAGAGATTCTTGGACTTCATCTCTCATCATCCCTGACCATTTGCCACACTGGCTAGGACTGATGGGCATTGAAGTCCAACAACATCTGGAGGGCTACAGGTTCCTCATTCCTGTACTAAAACATTGCTTTTCCTTTCCCTTCCCTTCCCTTTCTCCTCTCCCCAATTATTGAAATGTTGAAGGCCAGCTTCTTGTAGCATCAACCTGTGTGTTTTGACTTGAAAGGGTCTATAAAGCACCATAAGTCTGCCTGCTCTAAGAAATCTCAATTTTGAAGTGAATGGCTCCTTGTCATTGGGGTCAGTCTTGATATCTCTCTCCTCCACTTATTCCAAAGGTGGTATTATGACTGGAAAGTCGTTTCTGTTTTTGAGCCTCTACCTTGAAAAAGGTAAAACTGCCATGTTTTCTGCTAGAAATGGTTTCTGTAGTTTTCTGAGAAATTTCCCTTTTTAAAGGAAATGGTTTCCTTGTTTCAATATTCCTTAGCAGCTAACTTCGTCTTACAAGAAACCCACTCATCCTACATCTTGGTTCCCTCCCAGGGAACTAGAAACATGAAGGGGAAAAAGCCTATATGCAAATCTTAATATATATTGAAATATGTAAAAAAAAATCTTATGTAAAGATGGCAGACCAATTGAAATGAATTATACTATCTTCTTAAGCTCCTTAGTGTAGCTTTAATTTTGACAAAAGCTACTTATTTATGACCTTAATGGTTCTTTTTTTCCAGAGGGAGGGAGATTTTCTGTGTCTTCTGGGACAGATTTGCCCCAGAG
Organism: Rhineura floridana; assembly: GCF_030035675.1. NCBI lineage: Eukaryota > Metazoa > Chordata > Lepidosauria > Squamata > Rhineuridae > Rhineura > Rhineura floridana. Next base: position 188,317,425 of record NC_084480.1, read on the forward strand.
GTCATTAGCTATTGATTTCCACTGTATGGCTATGTAAAAATCAGATGAATATTGTAGATTTTTCACCTCCCTGAAGTTACTTCGGCCTTGGGAACAAGCAGAAATTCCTGGGATTTTTCTGCCCCAGCACCAGTTCTGAACTATAGTGAAGAGAATGTGATCCAGATTCTTGTTATATTCCCAGCTGAAATCACGAATCATGAAGGAGAGACACTTGAGGATTCTCTTTGGACCTTGTTCAATTATTTTTGGCTTGCAGTTTTGCTGCTTCTAGTTGGAGCAGAATCCAAACTTCTGCTTTGTTTTTTTAAAAAAGTGTGCTCACTCTGATCTGTATCTCACCTGCTTGTCTTTGTTGGTAAGATACATAAACATTATCTGGAAACTGAATTACTTTCTTTAACCTGCTTTGACAAGCTAGTGGGGATTTAGGCGCTGTTAAAACTGTATGGAGCCACAGGGGAACATAATGGCTGTGTTTGGACATTTTGCCAACTGTAATTTTGTATTAACTTCTCTGGTGTTCCACAATGAGGAGATTGAAAGCTTTTGTTTCCATTTTTATCTAACTGCAGTTTAGTATCATGTCCAAGCCTAGACAAACTGTGGTTAGTCTTTGTTTATGGTTTACTGAAAATAGCAAACTTCAAATCATGATTTGCAAAGTTGGCTTGTTCTAATATGCCATGGTTACTATTAACCCCAGTTTAGAGTATGAATGTAACAGCAAACTGTGCTTAACTGAGAACAGAACTGCACTACTAGTCTCCTTGTGAAGCAAAGAGGATGGGAAACAAACAAAATAGAGGTTTGTGTACATAGCATGAAACAGTTTGGTGTTAGGTCCAAATCGATGAGTGTGATTGACCAGACTTGTGCAAAGAGAAAAGTTCACCAATTTTAATCTGTTCCTTGGATTATGACTTTCCCCTGTGTACACAAAAGGGGTATCATGTGGAAAAACTGTTCTTGTACCTCTTCAGAATGCAGATGTGGGATACACTGTACATTTTGAATATGTCTGTATGAAAGAAACAGACAACAAGAGTTTCCTTATTTATATTATTCTGTCTATATAAATGGTGCTTTACAGAACAACATAAGGCAAGATGGTCTGCCCTAAGGAAGCTACAGCCTAAACTTCTACAGTGGTAATGGAGAGTGGGAGAGAAATTGAAGAAAGAGTGAGGAAACAGAAAATGAACAACTTACAGTTACACCGTCTTGAGCTTCATTTTATTTGGGGAATGGATTTGAGGAGTGAAGTATTTATTATTTTATTTATTTAGTATATTTGTATGCCGCTTTTCATCACCAGGTGACCTCAAAGCGGCTTCCATAGCAAGAACAAAACAATTTAATTAAAACAATTCAGAACATAATAATAATAAAAAGACCTACAACAGTATCAATAAATAAGTAACGGGAGGGATTTTAGCCTGGGATGTGAAAGAGTAGTAGTTATGGGAGAGAGTTGCAACCAGAAGGGGCATCATCACCAGACAGATATTTTTCTCTTTTGAGTGCCATGATAACATGGCACAAACTTCATTCACGTTTCCCTAATTGTTTGTCATGTAATGGTTGTCATGATCACTTAAGGAATGTGTGTATGTGCCCCTATATGAGAGGAAATCTTGAGGCACACTTCTTAAGAGATTTTATGTTCTGACTTAAAAGTTGCCTGAAACCTGAGGTTGGAGGGTGGTACTTCCTGTTCACTGTTGCTATTGCTTATGTGTTTGTATGAAAAAGACCATTATCTGCCTTCCTCTGAAGATTCTGTCTGATTTCATCATGGTTTAGGGCTGTTGTATTCGTTCATTTCCTTTTGGGTGTTGGAAGCATTAGTTTGTTATCCAATGTTGCCGAAACAAACATTGTGAGTTGCTAAAAATAGTACAGTCCTGGTGCCAACTTTCACTTTGAATCATGTCCTGCATGGGTCATTCAAAAGAGGAAAGTGTGTGTTTATGAGAGAGAGAGACTGAATAGTTACAACTGTAGGCTATAACTTATATGCCATTCTTGAAAGTCTAAGAGTGCTGCATTAATGACGTGATCTTTGGCCAGTTGTTGGGTGTGGCTATATTTTTTATACAGTTATATGGCTGGGCACCAGAGAGAGTTGAAAATGCATGTTGCCACAAAAGTCTCCAGCTAAATCCAAATGCTGACCTTGTAGTTCAAAAGGCATTGTTCTTGACTCTTCTATTTGACTCTTCAAAGTCGGTATGTTAGCTGTAGTGACTGGATTATCTGCTGTTGAAATGGCATCTTGGAGTCACACACAGGGTATCTGTGCCTGCATCATAATGGCCCTTTATTCCACTCCTGGGACAGTACAGTACTGTAATACCTTTATTGGAAAAACCAGAGCTCACAGTGTGGAGTGCAAGCTTTTGAGTTACCAAGTTCTTCCTTGGAATAAATTTTAAACCCTATAAAACATCTGGGGAAACCATGTGTTCTCCACACCGTAGCACTTTACTACAGTTTGTAAAGTTGATCCTTTCCCTATTGTTTTCAGGCTCAGCTCCTCGGCTGGTGGGAGAGATGAACCCGGGGCCATGTAAACCTCATGAAGTACATACAATCTAGATCTCTCCTAAGAGAAGTGCTGTGGGGCAGCTTCAGATATGAGGGTCAGCACTAGGAAACCCATAGCTAACAATTTAATTAGCTTAACTAGCCTTGGTCACTCAACCAGTGGTGATTTTTAATTAGTTTTCAATCCTCTGCATGTGCAGTTACTTGGCTGTTCTCACAGAATGAATTTGTCTGTCTTGTCCTGTTTCTTAACAACTTAATTTTGTGATGTATACTTGTCAAATCTCTTCTCTATGGCATTCTTTTCTGCATAAATCCATTTTGCCTCTTAATATCATGTGCCTACTCTTCTGCTGTGACTGGAAAAAAATTACTTGTTTTTATAATTGTTAACTGCTTTTTATTTTTAATACCTGTGTTATGTTATTGCAGCCAGCCCTGCAACTTTATAGTGAAGGACAGGCAGGAAATCTTATTTATAAATGAATAAATATGTAGCTTTAAAATGAACATTCTCTGTCTGTATCTGTTTCGTAATTGAAACTTTAGGTTGTACTTCTATACCAACTGGTCTGGGAGCAAGTCTCATTGAATTCAGTGGGAGTGATTTCTGAGGTAGATATATATGGGCTCTACTGTAAGACAGTCAGAATATTTTTTGTAAAGGCAGTAGCTTGCTGAGCCCTGTTACACTCACATTATTCGTTTTGAATTATATCCCCCAAGTGGCTAACAACAGTTCTGCATAAGTGCTCTCTCAGGGGCTTTTGATACCATTGATCATGGTATACTTCTGGGCCGACTTGGTGAGATGGGTATTGGAGGCACTGTTTTAGAGTGGTTCCGATCCTATCTCCAAGGTCATTTTCAGAGAATAGCATTGGGTGATTGTCTTTTGTCCCCCTGGCAGTTGTGCTGTGGGGTGCCGCAGGGTACCATCTTGTCCCCCATGCTGTTTAACATCTATATGAAGCCCTTGGGAGTGGTCATCAGGAGATTTGGGGTGTGGTGTCAGCAATACACTGAAGATACCCAGCTCTGTTTCTCTAACATCTGAATCGGGAGAGGCCGTGCAAGCCCTGGACCGCTGCCTAGACTCTGTGGTGTGCTGGATGAGGGCCAATAAACTGAGTCTGAATCCTAGCAAGACGGAGGCGCTGTGGGTTGGTGGTTCCTGAGTTCAGCTAATTGGTCAGTTGCTTGCTTTGGATGGGGTTGTACTCCCTCTGAAAGAGCAGGTCTGTAGTCTGGGGGTGCTCCTGGGTCCATCTTTGTCGCTAGAGGCCCAGGTGACCTCAGTGGCTAGGAGTGTCTTTTACCAACTTCGGCTGATAAGAAAGCTGTGGCCATTTCTGGACCAGGATAGCCTGACCACTGTTGTCCATGCACTGGAAACCTCTAGGCTCAATTACTGTAATGTGCTCTATGTGGGGCTGCCCTTGAGGTTGGTCTGGAAGCTGGAGCAGGGTATTGCCAACATGTCACCCCACTGCTGAAATAATTGCACTGGCTACCTATTAGCTACCAGGCTAAGTTCAAGGTTCTAGTTTTAGTGTACAAAGCCCTATACAGCTCAGGACCAGAATACCTGAAAGATCATCTTATCCCTTATATACCCAGTCAATCACTGTGCTCTGCAGGTGAGGGCCTCCTGCAGATACCATCTTATCAGAAGGTCCATTCCAAATAACATAGGAAACTGACCTTTAGTGTCTACCTTGTGAAATTCCCTCCCCTTAAATATTAGACAGGCGCCATCTTGGTTATCTTTTTGGCGCCTATTGAAGACCATCCTCTTTCAACAAGCCTTTTAAGTAGAGAACTTATCCCAGTCTACAACTGTGTTGGAACTGCTTAATGTTTTGAAACATTTAAAAAATATATGTGTTTAACCTTTTTTTTAAAGATGTCGTGGAAGCTTTTTAAAAAAAATGTTTTTAAAGATTTTTTTTTAATGTATTTTGAAGTCTGTTTTTATGATGTTTTAAAGTGTTTTTAGTGCTTTTGTTTTCCGCCCTGGGCTCCTGCTGGGAGGAAGGGCGGGATATCAATCAAATAATAAATAAATAAGTGAACACATAAGAGCATAAGAAGAGCCTGCTGGATCAGGCCAGTGGCCCATCTAGTCCAGTATCGGTCCTCACAATGGCCAGCCAGATGCCCATGAGAAGCCCACAGGAAGGACATGAGTGCAAGAGAACTCTCTCCTGCAGTTTCCAGAAATTGGTATTCAGAAGCATACTTTTTCTTACTGTGGAGGCACAGCATGGCCATCATGACTAGTAGCCATTGATACACTGATGCGGGTCCATGTTGATGAATGGGCAGGGTGGTGGTGGAAACGGGCCATCTGAATGGACTCAGAGAAGTGGGGAGGGGAGAATTTTTGTAATGTACTGAACTTGGAATATCAGCAAAAAAACTCACTTCTGGCAGATAGAGAATGATTACTTCCTCTGAACATGGGGAAGTGGGTGTGGGAGAAGCGGAAGAGAGGCAACTCCATACTGACCTAGAAGAGGGCTTGTATATGGGGTGCCTCCCTCCCTCTCATTTTTTCAGCACACAGTTAAAATGCGCTGCGCCGAGATGCAGTGATGGTCACCAACTTCCATGGCTTTAAAAGGGGATTAAAAAGATTTCTGGAGGATATGGCTGTTGATGACTGCTAGTCAGCCTTGAGGCTGAGGAGCAGCATGCCTTTGAATTCTAGTAGCTGGGGCGGGAGAGTGCTGTTTCGGCCATCCCCTGCTTGTGGTTTTCCCATAGGCGTCTGGCTGGTCGCTGTGGGATGCTGGGCTAGATAGGCTTATGGTCTAACAAGCAGACCTGCCCTTATGAGGTGATATGGTGTCTTGCGGTTTTACTTCAGTTGCTTCATGATTAGAAGCAGTGGGCTCAGTTCTCCTCCTTCCCCACATCGTGGATTGCCTTACGTCAGATATACAGCACAGTGAACTGGTTAAAATATTAGCCTTTTTAGTTAGTGTGTGACTGTTCAGAGGACTTGGTATACAATTCAGCAATCCTTACCAACAGCCCTGTAAAGTAGGTCACTATTATTCCTCAATTTACTGAATAGGGGGATGAGACTGACAGATGGCTTCCCTGACACCACCTTGCCGCTACTGAATTTCAAAGAAATGGCATTCCCAATCTTTTTATACAATGTCCCAGAGTGAAATTTTTTATGATTAATATTTATTATTAATATCCCACCCTTTCTTTCACAGAGCAGAGGTATACACAACAGGAAAAATCTAATAGCAATAATAGTTAAAAACAATCTGTTGCAACCACTAAACTAACAGAAATACTACAATGTAAAAGCAATCAAATAACAGCACAGTGTTGGCAGCAAGATCCTAGTCTACTGGGTGAATAGACATGTCTTGAATTGCTGCCTAAAACTTAACAGTGTGTGCGGGTGAGCATTATGGTCCTTGCGGAGTAAGTTGCATAAACTAGCTGCCACCACTGAAAAGCCCCTGTCTCTTGTCACCATGATTTCATTTCAACACCTCACTCAACACTGGTCAGATGCATACCCAAATGAAAGGCTGAGTTGTGGAGATTATTAAACATAGGGGTGTAAACAGGAAGTGTCTTCTATAACACATGCTGGCTTCTGTGCAAACAAATGCTCTACAGGGTATAAGCCAAACACATACAGGCCTCAGGTGTCACTTTAAAATTAACATTGAGCTGCAGATAGGTCATTTGAACTTGGTTTTTGCCACTAATATTCTGTTATATGGGTAGGGTAAAGAATTTGGACACAAGGAGCATCTTTGCTAAATGTTTTAAAAGACCTTCCACAAGTCTTACTGCTTCGACTCTCAGCCATCTGCTGTCAGGCCTTGGCTCTGCAGTAGACAATCAGAGATGGAGTGTTAAAAGTCCTACCTTTTGGTGTAAACCTAAGACAGAGTAGTCAGTTCTCTTTGTTGATGAAATAGATGGCTGATGTCATGAAGAGATCTGGAACCCAGTCACCTTTTCAGAAAATGCTGGCTTTTCCCTCTTAAGTCATAGCTGTGTTGATAAGATCTTAAATGATAGGTTGATTGAGGGCCTTAGTCCACTAACTGTCAAATTTGCGCGTGGAGGACTCATGTCCCAAACGTCAAAAGATTGTTCTTAACTTTTACTTTTAAACCTGCAATAAAAAACCTCTGCAATCTGAAACAGATGAGAAATTTGCAAAGACCTGCATGCTGTCCCAAAAATAACTATGCTCATACTGTTTGACGTGCCTCACTTCTGGGTCTCTGTTTTTTGAGGGTGGGTGGAGGCAGTTGACGTTGGATGTACTGTTAGATAAAGAGAAGTATTGAGAGCTGGCCAAAACACGGGTCATGAGGGAAGTGCTGAATCAGAAGCCAATTCCTAAATAGGAGTCTGTTTTTAAAAACACAAACCTACTGCCTCCCCTATCTGCTACTCCCTGCACGGCTGAATCGTTCATTTTTATACATGAGTTAAGTGTGACTAGTGCTGTGAATCATCGTTTGTTAATTCTCCATATCTGGCCCGTGTTGAAACTTTGCTTGTACAGAGCTAGAGAAGGTCTTTATGTCTTGGGGGGGGGGGGAGATCCATGCTCAAAACGCTCCCTATTTTGAGTGGGTGAAAGAATTTCTTTTTTTGGAAATCCTCTGAATCAATAATTGCCTATTTGCCTTGCTGCTGCTGTTCCTCATAAAGAGGCATTGTCTGTTTGATATTTAGGGGAATAATCAATGCTGGGTGTGTTTGAATATATCCAACAAAGAGACACAATTTGACAAATGGCCATAAGGAAAACTGATAATTTGATAACAAAAATGAAAGAGTCTTCTGTGTCCAGACTCTCTTCTCAATTTGTGGGGTTTAATGACGTCAGTGGAACTTGAAGCTTCTTGGAGGCCACAAGGCCTTGTGTCCAAGAGGAAATGTTAACCCGGTCTGAGTTGCAGACCGTTCTTTCACATGCACCTCTCTCTCCTCCCATGAAGTGAAAGCAATGGGAGAAATTAGGCTATTCTAGGGTTGGGAACCTTTTCCAGCCTGAGTGCTACATGCCCTCATGTAACCTTCTGAGGTTTGTATGTATGTGCAGTGGGTGACAGTTCAGCCATGCAAAACCCAGAGGTTTCTGCACACTCTCTCACACACATACCTCTCTCCATCCAGACAGGCAAGAGGCATTATCACACCTCAAGGGCACATTCCTGCCAAGCAAAAACTGTTGAGCAGGGCTGGTAAGAGGTGTGACCTAGGGAGTCTCCCAATGTCAAGATGGGGAAGCCTGGAGGGCCGCATTGGGCCGCCAGACCTGTGGTTCCCATTCCTGGGATATACAGAGTATCTGTGTGACCAGGCAGTCTGTCCCATAGAGGACTGAGCCAACTGACTCAGTACTTTTCTTTTCCCATGGTAAGGTTGTATGCATGACAAAGGCTGGGCTGAGATGGAGTCTATATGATGAGTGAAAAATATGATGAGACCTGGGCTGCTCTTATGAATTGCACATCTAATATGATTTTCAGTATCTCTTTGTTAGATGTTATTGACACTGATCGGCTGGTGTTTGATTATCATGGCTGCCATGATAAATCAATCTTTCATGTACTGGGTTGAGTTTCTCTTGGAAGAACTTGTAATAGATAAATGGTAATAAAATGCTTGGGGCCTCAATCAAGGTCAAGTCACGCTCCCATTGGCAGCAGTGAGACTTGAATTAATTGTGACTGTGTTCCATTGGTTTCCGTGGGACTTAATCATATCTAACTGGAGCTGGGTTGGGGCCATAGATACAGCTGACAACCCCAATGAGCAAAATTCTCCTAGAAACATTGAGGAGGTTATAGAGAAAACTTGTGCATAAATGGCATATTCAGATATGCATGTCTAGTACTCTTTAAGCACGAACACTGGTGTGCAGCAAGGTACAGTGATGATACTCGGAATAAGGAATTATCCAGCAAGCAGTCTGTGAGAAGGAGGAATAATAATAATACTTAGCCTTTACATAGCTCCCTCTTTGAGTGTTCATAGTGCTTCACATATATTTATCACAGCAATCCTTACAATAAGGTAGATGAGCATCATCCTCTCCATATAAAGCGACCTACAAAGGCAACCTACTGATACGTTTTTTGCAGAGGCTAGATTTCAGCTGGGGTCTTCCCAACTCACAGCTTACACAGCCACTATGAAAAGTTCACGATGCAGGGGCTTCCCTATGCATGGTGGTGTCAGACACTGTTATGTCTGTGCAGTGGTGATGAGCATGAAATGAATGGGGAAGCCTGTATTGCCAGAGGGGATTTGCATGCACATAGGAAACTTGCCGGATAGACCCTGATTGAGGTTCAGAGTCAGTCGTGCAGTTGGCCACCTGCTTTATTAGTAAAAAAGTGTGCTTTCAGATGTCAACACTACAGTATCTTTGGCCAGCAAGAAAACCAAAGACCTGATGGTTTATGAATTATGTAAACTTTAGGGTTAGGGTCTAAGTGGTGCATACTGTTGTTACTTAATTCTGTAAGCAGTATGCTTTCTAGCCCTGAAGCTAGGCTGATTTTATTTTCTTTTTTTGTGCTCCTAGGTTTGTGATACACGAGCATTTGAAGCCCTTATGCATTCCTGAAATTCCTTGATGTGACTGAAGAAACTGGATAGGTTGTCAGCAGCTTAATTTTGTATTGAGTATCTTTTGTATATCACTAAACATCCTGCCCTGTAATCCTATACGCAGTTACTTGAAGGGTTAGTCCCATTGAACTCAGTGGTACTTACTTCTGGGGGAGCATACATAAGATGGACCTGCATTGCTAGTGCAAGTTTGGGGGGGGGGAAAGAAACATGCTATGGGGACAACATGATAATTCCATTATTTTGACCAATGAGACTACGTTTATGAACAGTTACTCAAATCTAGAGCAAGCTGAAAACAACTTAGTATAGCTAAAGCTGGGAGGAAGGATTCAAAGTGTTCTAAATCATGGGGTCTTGATAACAACCAGAGCTGATCACGGCTGCTGATCAGTGAAAGGTAGCATTTTATTCCTCAATGGGAAACATTGCATTTTCACTTGACGCTGTTGTGTTGGCTTTGGACATGTGACTCCTAGTAGCAAGAAAATTGCATAGCTTGGCATTTTCTAAGGCTTAGCCTTAGTAATTGTCCCTGATTTGTAATTGCACTGCAGTTCACTTGCTCCATTGATTGTAAATACACTAAAAACAATAGTTGCCTACATTCCAATTGTCAGTATAGCATCTTGCCTTAGAGAATAAATGTCTGAGGGGTGGGCACTGAATAATTACTACCGTTTAATTTTTTTTTATTGACTATGTGTAAGAATTTAGTCTGAGGAAATTCCAGCATATATGTATCATAGATTGATGTCATAACTGCTTCCTGCCTCTAGGACATTAATTCTCCTCTTTCCAATTAACTCTGGTTAAATGTTGCATTGGCACTAACATCATGGTAAGGCTAACCAGAGTTCCACCTTAATCATAATTTGGGACCAAGGTTTGAAGCTGGTTCCAGATCCTTGTTAAGGGGGAAACCTAATTAGCCTAAGCCAGGAGTAGCCAACCTGTGCCTTCCAAATGTTGTTAGACTCCCAACACCCACCAGCATGCCCAGTTGCCAGCACTGATGGGAGTTATAGTCCTCTGACATCTGGAGGGCTCCAGCTAGGCTACCTCTGGCTTAAGTGGTAGTTAACATTTGTGCCAATGTAATGGTGTGCAACTCTTCCCCTTCTCCAACTGTCTCTGTCAGCAGCGATTCCTCCTGGCTGCATTCAAGAGAGAGGTGAGACACTTAGGTCTTCTTCTTTGGTTCATCTGTGACCAGCTGCCATTTGGCTCTGCCCTACCAGAGCCATGGCCATTTCCCCTTGCTCACGCTGTGTCATCATGAAAGAGCTGTTGCCTTCGTATCTTTATTTTACTCTTTACTGAATGCTTTACGTTTTTAGAAATGCTCCATAATCACACAATATTAGCCATCAACAGTGGAACAAAATACTAAAGAAACAACTGGTTGTAGTATCCCATCAGAGCATTTTTATTTATTTATTTATTATTTGGTTTATATCCCGCCTTTCCTCCCAGCAGGAGCCCAGGACGGCATTTTTCTTTTCTGTATAGATGTCTAATAATCTGGAAGAGGTTGCTCAGCTCTTAATAGCAAGTGCCTACCATCTATAATATCTACCTGCATACACAGAGAGATTCTATATAATGCATTGGTTACTTAGGAACTGGAAGTTTGTTTCTGTGAGTCAATAAACTAGCTTATTACCTGCTAGAGAAGAAAAACAAATGGAGTGAGAAGGGCAGGCAAAGAAGTAGGCATAGCTTGCTCCAGCTAGACTTACCCTTAGCCCTGGGCAGGGCTCACTACTACCCAGTGAAAACCCCAGGAAAGCAAAAGGATGGTGAAGAAGATAGTGGGAACCTGCACCTGCTCCAGCTGGACTATCCCCTCCCCACCCAGGGCCATCTACCAGCTGCCCTGTGCGAAAGAGCCCTTTGGCCCTGATATGTTGATATTGCTGCATTGTGTGCATTTTAATGTGCATTGATATTACTTATAAGCCACCTTGGAAGGATTTATATCCTGAAAGGTGGTGTATAAATGACTAAAATTAACCCTATTTAAAGAATTGCATCAAGAAAATATAGGTGCAACAACTGTCTCGTTAAAATCACTCTAGTGGATTACTGTAATTGGGGTTTGTTTTCATGCTATGCATAATGATGTAATAGTTTAAAGAATTGAAATTCCATCGTAAGTAAAGTTTTGTAACGTCAAATTGTATTGTCAACCTGGATGTAATGGGCTTTCAAATGGCACGATGGTGTGGCCGACTTTTCATCAGGGCTGGGGGAACTTTATTAACGAGGACCACATTTGCTTGTGGAACCCCTTCCAGGGGCTACATACAGCTGTGGGTGGGACCAGAGGCAAAAGTGGGTGGAGGAATGGATGCGATTCCTACCTTTGTGCATAGGCTACATTTCAGCCATGTACAAGTTGGAGGGTTCTGCACATGCACACCCCCACATACCTCCCACCTCCATCCAGGCAAGGAAGAGGCATTGTCACAGTTCAAGGACATATTACAGCAGGCAAAAGCCCTTGAGGAGAGTACGAGGCAGGGGCAATGAGTAGTGTGACCTGAGGAGAGTGCCATGGGTCAAACAGAGTCCTTGAGGGCCACATTCAACCCCCAGGACTGAGGTTTTGATAACCCCCCCTGCTCTTGATGAAAAGGGATAGACTGTGTTTGGCTTTAATTCTGTATATGACCGGAGTGGTGCAAGAGGATCTAAACCACCCTAATAATTAAAAAAAAATGCATGGGTGATAGTGACTTTGGGAAAACCAAAACTGTTGCAGGTGGTTGGGAAGATGAGAATATAAGAAGTGCCTGCTCCATCTAGTTCAGCATCCTGTTCCCACAGCGGCCAGCCAAATGCCTTTGAGAAGCCTGGTGCAGGACCTGGGTGCAAGAGCACTCTCCGCTCCTGCAGTTTCCAGCAACTGGTGTGGGGAAGTATACTGCCTCTGACTATGGAGGCAGAGCATAGCCATCGTAGCTAGTAGCCATTGATAGCCTTGTCCTCCATGAATCTGCCTAATCCTTTTTTAAAACCCATCCAACTTGGTCACCGTTACTGCCACTTGTGTGAGCAAATTCCATAGTTTAACTATGTGCTGTGTGAATCTTCCAGCATTCAGCTTCATTGGATGTCCACGAGCTCTCGTTATGGGAGAGGGAGAAAAATGCTTCTCTATCCACTTTCTCCATGCCATGCATAATTTTATACACTTCTATAATGTCACCTCTTACTTGCCTTTTACCTAAACTAAAAAAAACCCAAATGCTACAACCTTTCCTCATAGGGGGACCCCCTGATTATTCTGGTTGCCCTTTTCTGAATGAGGTTTAAAGAAGCAGGATGGAACAGGCAGAGGTGTCAGTAACTCACTGTTGGTGCCAGCAAATAATTACACAAGCGACGGCAACTTCAGTTGTGCTGTACAGGTGCTATGAAGTTCCTACAGCAACAATTCTGGATCCCCCCTTTTGCCCCTATTGTGGCACAAAATGAGTAATATCAAATGAAACCTGCATTTGTGGTGGGTTCTGTAATGCTACCAAAATAATAATATGGAGAGGGCAGGAGACAGAATGGATGTATAGTGGAAATGGTAGAAAGTAGAGTGAGCATTGTGTAGAAGACACCGTAAAAGTTTGTAAACGTGGTTTAAATAAGGCTAAAAAAGGTCAACTCTCTGGACTTGCTGGGATCCCCTGGAGGGATAAAGAATTTTTAATCTCTTGGTATAAAAGTTTCAAGTATTATTATTATTTCATTTATGAATTGCTATGCAATGTAATAAAGCATCCCAACGTAATAAAACATGTATAAAACAGTTATATATATAAAAACAGCTAAAACATATAAATATATAAACCAATTTAAAATAATTTAAAACACCAGCACATGCATCAAATCAGTTCATAGGCAAGATCAGATACCAACTGGGGCAAATATCTGTAGAAAGCTTGTTGCAAGAGTAATGTCTTTGCAGTTGCTGAAAAGGCAATAGAGAAGGTACTTGTCTGATATTTAATAGGAGGGAACTCCAAAGGGTACTAACAGCCCAAATCTGACGTCATGCAGAAAGGACCTCCTCTGCAGGATGCCCTCCTGCAGAATGCAGCAACTGGTTGGGTCTGTATGGGATGAGAATGTCTTTTAGGTATCCTGATCCCAAGCTGTATAGGGCTTTGTACACCAATTCTAGCACCTTGAATCTTCCCTAGCCGGGAACCTGATTGGCAGTCAGTGCATTTATTTCAACCGTGGCATAATATGATGATGATATTCCACCCCAGTGACCGTTTGAGCTCATGTTATGCTAGCTGTGTTTTGCACTAGCTGTGGCTTTTCATCAGCCTCAAGAGCAGCCCTACGTAGAACGTGTTACCAGAACATGGACGACAGGGGTCAGAAGTGGACATAGCTGTCTTAACAACTGAAGCTGGCAAAAGGCACGCCTAGCCATTGAGGTCATCTGGGCCTCTAACAACAAAGGTGGATCCAGGAGCACCCCCAGACTACAAACCTGTTCTTTCAGGGGGAGTATGACCTCATCCAAACCTAGTCTTTCAAAGAGAGTGCTATTACTTGACAGCTGAACCTCTGTTTCCAGTTTAGGGCACAATCCAACTGCTGTTTACGCCGGGCTGAGGGGAGTTGGCTGTGGCAGACCTCTGGCTGAGCCGGCTAAGTCCCAGCTCACCTGGACTATGCCAGCGTACGTCCCTCATCCCTCTGGCTCAGCCAGAGGTTTGCTGGAGAAGCCCAGCCTGGTATAAGGGGTGCCAGTTGAAGGCCTGCAAAAAGAGCATTCTGGGGGCATGCAGGGCTGGAGGGGGGACTTAGGGTCAATATCCAGGTCCCATTTGGCGCTCTCCTGCGGCCGACCCTCTGTTCTGGTAGCCAGTATGCCAGGAAAAGGGGCGTTGCCTAAGTTGCGTGTCTTTTTTTAGCCCTCATCCAGTCCATTACTGCTTCCAAGCACTAATTAAGAATATCAACACTTTATCTGCAATCAGCACGGAGAAAGAGAGAGAGTGCCTCGTCGGGGGGGGCCCTCTCATGGTATCATATTCACATTTCCCCACCCCCACTATATCAGCTGGTCAGTGCATTTTTCCACATCATTAATCTATTAGGAAGAGATAGCAAGCACCGTTTTGGGGGGTGTTTTGTTTGTGTTATTTGGTCAGTATTGGAATTTAGAAGCATAATGATGATGATCAGCCATTCTTTTTATTTTCGTTACCCTTGGTATGTTTGTAATCTTGCATTTTAAAAATTATTCTGAAGCAGTGTATTGAGGGACAAGCATTTCTTCTTGAAATGTGCTTTCTTTTTGTGAATGCCTTAATATTAAGAACTCGTGTAAGCAAGCGGATGGAGAGAGGAAACACATTTGTGTTCAGGCAGCCATGCTCCCATTGCCTCATTGTGCATTGATTTTCCACTCACCACAAACACATGCATGGGCTTCCATGAGAAACAGGCAACTTAGCTGGTGCTTCCTGGGCAGATAAAACAGTGTTGTAACATGTCAACAGCCTTGATTATGATGCCGGTTCCACAGCCATAGCACAGCCACTACTTTGAACATCTTTGTCGTCTCGGGTCCTGCTTGCGGGCTTCCCAAGGCACCTGGTTGGCCACTGTGCGAACAGGATTCTGGACTAGATGGGCCACTGGCCTGATCCAGCAGGCTCTTCTTATGTTCTTAGTGATGTTGCAATGAAAGCACCTGGTTTTCAAACTTTCTATACTGACTCATTTGCTAAGGACCCATCAAGCATTGCTGAGGATTCTGGGCCAATTCAGGGCACATGCTCAATTTATGTGGCACACCCGGCCAGACATAGGTGTCACTGCTGCCTTATGTGACCAGAGGCTGTGCCCTGGAATCCACCCAATGCTTCCTGCCAGCTGGGCAGTTTTTTTGGGTGGTGGTGAAAGAAGCTTGTTGGCTATTACTGATCACCATGCGAGAAACATCCGATCACCTTCTGAGGGACCACAAAGGGTTTCATGCGACACAGTTCAAAAACCACTGCTCTAGACATGTCTCTTATTTTTGAACTGCTTAGTGCATACGTAACACACTAACCCTTATCTGTGGTTAAAGGAGTGGACTAGAGTATTGTTCAGGCTTGCTTGTTTGTCCAGCCATGTTTAAGATTTACATTGGCATAGCTAGTAACTATGGTTAACGCCAACCAGGGGGTGTGTGCTGTAAATCAGGGCTTGAAGTTGTCTTCAGATCCTTGTCAATAGAAAATTCTGGTTCATACTGGCCATAATTAAGGTTTAGTGGGGGAATTAATGGGGGGCAGCTGGAGTTCAACACATTTCCATATGTTGTTTCTTCCATCATAGTTAGTATCTGCACAGAACTGATTGTGTTTGAAGCTCACACACATCTCTTGTCAACTAGACTGCAGCTGCTGAAATCCAACATTGCAGCCAAGTGACAGGTGGATGGGATGCAGGGAGTTTGGGGTGTGTGTGCCTAAAGTCTGGTTAAACTACAGCTATCTTTTAAGGCCAGGGGTAGGCAATGCGATGTCCTCCAGGCATTGTTGGACTAAAACTCCCATTCTCCCTAGTCATTGGTTATGCTGGCTGGGGTGACGGGAGTTGGAGTCGATTACATCTGGAGGATGCAACGTTGGCTGCCCCTGTCTTAAGGGCATCTAGTCCTAAGTAGTTGCTACCCACCGTTCAAATGAAATACATGAACTGTGTTTGGAAGCTCACGTTCATAAGGAACCAGAGCCACTGCTGCACAGGAGGTGAAAATGTCTATTCTAGTAAAAATGTTTTAGTAGAAAAAAAGAAAAAAAATACATTGGTTACCAAATGTACTAGTAAAACACGCCACTTGATGAGGTTATTTCCTCAACTTGGTGTTGGCTGAGATTTTAGAAGTTGTCTTTAAGATCTGGCAAGAATATGCTTCTGTGTAATAACAAAAACTTGTTTCAGTTGCTTCCTCTTGCATGCTCTGTAACCGATCATTACAAAAAGGGGGGGAAAGAGCTTTTTACTGGTCAAGCTCATCTGTCTGTAGTTAGGTGGAGAAAGCTGTACACCATAGATGAGTCATTTCAGCACTGACTCAGATCCTTTTCTTGACTCTTTTGGAAGTAGATGCTCATTGGAAAATCTTCGGGAACTGAAGGCTTGCTTTTAAATAAGGCATCACGCAGAGTCCTCTTTTCTTCCTGAATTGGCCTCTTTGGGGAGGGAGGGGGCTCCCTCTCCCCAGAAGCTAAAATGGGAAAATGTTGCTGTGGATTGTTAGTACTGTTTATGTAGCTTGTTTCTTTACCTGATGGAACGCCTCTCCCGACACAAACCCACCCGTACACTACGCTCAACATCCAAGGCCCTCCTCCGGGTGCCTACTCCGAGAGAAGCTGGGAGTCTGGCAACAAGGGAGAGGGCCTTCTCAGTGGTGGCCCCCAAATTATGGAATGATCTTCCTGACGAGGTGTGCCTGGAGCCAACACTGTTATCTTTTCGGCGCCAGGTCAAGACTTTCCTCTTCTCCCAGGCATTTATTTTAGCATGTGTTTTTAATTTGTTTTTTAAAAATGTGTTTTTAAATTTGTATATTTGTTTTTAATGTTTTTAATTGTTGTAAACCGCCCAGAGAGCTTCGCCTATGGGGCGGTATACAAATGTAATAATAATAATAATAAATGTGAAAGCATTCCATGAAATGGCCATCCTACTTAAATGTCATGTGCTGTAGGTGTTGGGCCACTTGCGTGCAGCATTAGTGCACCAGCAGAACATCCTGTAGCCCAGACAGTTGGTGTGCTACTGCAGCGCCCAGATTTGCTGTGTTTGTGTGTGAGTGTCAGAGAAAGCCTTGAGACTGATTTAGTAAGGCCCTAGCTGTGTGGAACATGATTAAGTGCTTTCCACATTGGCTCCTCGCATTTAAATCAGGATGAACATTCTCTGGCAAGAATTCTCAGGGGGAGATGGAGTATTCTGGAAAAGACAGGCTGGGGTAAAGGGGCTGCTATATGCCAGGAATGATGTTTGATGGAAATGGACTCCCTTCGAGCCGATTTTGGCTTATGGCGACCCTATGAATAGGATTTTCATGGTAAGCAGTATTCAGGTTTACCATTGCCTTCCTCTGAGGCTAAGAGGCAGTGACTGGCCCAAGGTCATCCAGTGAGCTTCATGGCTGTGTGGGGATTTGAACCCTGGTCTCCCAGGTCATAGTCCAACATTCTAACCACTACACCACACTGGCCCTCGATGTGTGATGACTAGCCCCTATTGGCTGGGAGAAATGGGGAGACAAAGCAGAAAGGTAAATCTAGTGCTAAAAATCAGGGTTGGAGAGTTTTAAGTTATTAATACAGGCATGGGGAAGCTTTGGCCCTCCAGATGTTGCTGAACTAAAACTCCTGTCACCTCTGGCTATTGGCTGTGCTTGCTGGGGCTGATGGGAGTTGTAGGTCAGCAGCATCTGGAGGGCCAAAGCTTCCTCACACCTGCCTTAATGGATTCATTGATTTTTTTAAATAAAAAAGACTAAAATTAATTGGACAAATAACCCAATAAATTCGGCAGTAAAGTGTCTTAATGTAAATAATTCTGTAAACAAACACAAAACTATGATGGCAAGCACCTTCCTAGAAGAAACATGTTACCTTGTATGGGGGGAAGGCAGCTTCTAGGATGCCTCCTACATAAAACAATCTAAAAAAAAGTAGAATTTTGCTTCAAAACAATGTTTTTCCTCATCTGCTAATATAAGTGATCGACTAAAAGCCATACGATTAATCAACTGAGATTGAGTGGCAACCCTATCAGAAGCTCTTTTTCAGTCAACATTTTCCAGTTTTGGCCTCTGGGGGAAAAATAACCCTATGTACTACACTACACATAGGGGCTGCAAATCTTTTTGAGAAGGTGGGCACATTTGTAAACCTGAGAAACTGTTCTCGTCACCAACCACCCCACGCTGCCTCCATACCTGTAAACACACAGACCACCTCCCATGTTGCAACCATCCCCACACATCAGACAATATCCATTGTCTGCAATTTGAACTGAAAAAGAGGCCTTTTTAATAAGAGTGGACCTTTTCGTTGCAATGCAATTTGCGCGGGGGTGGGGAGCTGATCTGGATTAGAAA
The DNA here is from genome assembly GCF_030035675.1 of Rhineura floridana. Lineage (NCBI taxonomy): Eukaryota > Metazoa > Chordata > Lepidosauria > Squamata > Rhineuridae > Rhineura > Rhineura floridana. Next base: position 188,335,750 of record NC_084480.1, read on the forward strand.
GGTGATCCAGATTTGTCTCCTCATACCTGCAGTTTGCATTGCAAAAAAGGCTGCATTTGGTTTAATAGGATCTTTTTTTGCAGTGACCTGGAGCGAGGCAATCTGGATTGGGATCATAGTGAGGGGCAAAGGGTTAGAGCTTCTTACTGCTGCACGTTGAACCAATTTAAGCTTCCGAACTGTCTTCAAAGGCAGCCCCACGTAGAGTGCGTTGCAGTAGTCAAGCCGGGATGTAACTAAGGCGTGAGTTACCTTCATCAGATCAGACATCTCTAAAAACGGGCGCAGCTGGCGAACCAGTCTTAACTGGGCAAAAGCACTCCTGGACACAGCAGAAACCTGAGCTTCTAGGTTCAAAGCCGAGTCCAGAAGCACACCCAAGCTGCGGACTTGAGTCTTCAGGGGGAGTGTAACCTCGTCTAACACAGGTACATTCCACGTTTCTAGTTTAGCCCTACGACTGACGAAGAGCATTTCTGTCTTGTCTGGATTTAATTTCAACTTGTTCACCTTCATCCAATCCATCACTGAGGACAGGCACTGGTTCAGGGGTCGAACGGCTTCCTTGGCATCAGGGGGAAAGGAGAAATAAAGCTGGGTGTCATCTGCATGTTGATGGTAACGAACTCCAAACCTCCGGATGACCTCACCCAGCGGCTTCATATAGATGTTAAATAACAAAGGAGACAAAATAGAGCCCTGTGGAACCCCGCAGGTCAAAGGCCAGGGGGCTGAGCAGGAGTCTCCGAGTATTACCTTCTGGGTTCGACCCTCCAGGAAGGAGCGGAGCCAACATAAAACAGTACCCTGAAGCCCCATCCTGGATAGGCGATCCAGAAGGATACCATGGTCGATGGTATCAAAGGCCGCCGAGAGATCCAGGAGAACCAACAGGGACACACTCCCCCTGTCTAATTCCCTTCAAAGGTCATCCACCAAGACGACCAAAGCTGTTTCGGTCCCGTGGCCAGGTCTGAAACCAGATTAGAATGGATCAAGATAATCCGTTTCCACTAGGAACCGTTGAAGTTGACTAGTCACCACCCACTCCACAATTTTACTTCAGAAAGGTAAGTTGGATACTGGTCGATAATTACCCAAACATAATGGGTCTAAGGAGGGTTTTTTCAGTAATGGTCTCACAAACGCCTCTTTCAGACATCCCGGCAGGGAGCCTTGTTGAAGAGAGGCATTGACTACTCCACAGACCCATTCAGCCAGATCCCCTCTGGCTTGTTTAATGATCCAGGAGGAACAAGGATCAAGCGGACAGGTGGTAGGTCTCATTCCTCCAAGGAGGCTGTCTATATCTCCAGGTTGAGCAAGTTGAAAGGAATCCATCTTAATTGGACAGACAGAAGCCGAAGGTACATCCTTAGAGACTGCATTAAAATTGGCTTCTAAGTCGGAGCGGATCTGATCGACCTTATTCGCAAAATAAAAGGCAAATTCTTGACAACGGGTTGGGGACAAATCTGCGTTGTCCTCAGGATGAACAGGGTTAAGCAAATTTTTAACCACTCGGAATAGTTCTGCCGGCTGGTTAACGGCTGATGAAATAGAAGCCGTAAAAAAGGCCTTTTGCGTAGATCGTCTTGTAGTCGAATAAGTTTTCAAGAATTCTTTAACGACAAGTCGGTCAGATTCGTTCCGAGTTTTCCGCCATCATCGCTCTAGACCCCGACGAGTGCGTTTCATCGCCATCAGTTCATTGGAAAACCATAGGGGCGATTTTGCTCTGGAACGCACAAGGGGACGCTCAGGAGCGATTGTGTCAACGGCCCTGGTCATTGAACTGTTCCAGAATTTGACCAGTGTGTCGACAGAATCACTTACTTAGATGTATCACAGGGCTGTTGATCTCAGTAGCCTTTAATGTGTGTTACAACTATGTGTTGGATTGTGGGTGCGTGCAGTCAGATCAGAGTAGATGAAGGCTACGAGATAGAACGATGATTTTGTTCCCTGCATTCTCTCATTCTTTCAGTAAAAGTGATTTAGTACAAAAAAATTAATTTTCATTCCCCCCTTTTAAAATGAGGTATTTAAACTTGTGTGTGTGTGTATTTTATAGCACACGTCCAACCAGTTTGATCATTCTTGCTTTCCATAGTATTTAAGAATTGTGCGGTTAAGATCCAGATTGACCTGAAATTGGCACCTGCCTGGCCCAATCCTTGCTTGCAGGGCTCCTCCAGTTTCCTGGAAGTACCTTGTAGCAGAGTGTTTTGCATTTACTGTAAATCTCACTAGCTTCAGCTTTAAAATTGCTGTTTTGCATAACATGAAGATGCTTGTGAGTATATAGAACACATTCTTAACATAAATGTAGCACTAAATAAAATGTGTACTGTTGGAATACCCCATGCACAGCTATGCAAATAAGATCTGACCAGAACTCTTTTCCAAAGCAATAAGGCAATTACTTATTAATATTAATGATAACTGAAAGTTTAGCTTAGGGCAAAGCATTATAGCAGGCTTTTAAAGTTAAATGTGCGCAAATTAAAACTAAGTGAGTTTCTTTCTGGCAGTTAAGGTGCTGGTTAACATTCTTAATTTCTGTGATTCAGTGCTCCTGGTAGCAGCCCCTCTTTTTGCACTAAGATTTGGTTGCAGCCCTTTGATACCAGATTGGGACCTTTTTTGTGTGTGTAGTACAGTACTGGGCCTGTCTTGTTAGCTGTGATCAGTTGCAGCTTGGCATTACAGGGGATTAAAAGCAATCATTGTTAAAAACCTATTTGGTAGTAAATCCAGTCAAAGCAACTGTCGAGCAAGCTGATGGTCTGTCAGGGCTTCTGGATGAAGATGTAGAAAGAGAAGCGTGTGCTTTTTACTTGGGAATATGGTTGTGAAAACACTAATGCACAACCATGGTGGAAGAAATACTGTATCTTCAAGATTGGCTTTTTCAAGAAGAAAGCAAGAGAGAAAGAATGGGAGGTAACAAATTCAGCAGGAATTGGTTTTGGCTAGTCTGATGCTTGGTGCTGACCTAGTTGCGCTTCCATTCAAGCAGTGAATGCTTGGAACCTTAAGCTGGCCATGTCTTCACTTTTTAAGAGGGAACGGTTTTGTTTTAGCAGTAAGCTTCAGGGTCTGTAAGCAAGTAGATTGTTTAAAACACTTGTTTTAAAATTGCTGCTTTGATTATGTTGAAGGTTTATCTCTGCACTCAGCTGTTGTATTTGTGTCTGTTTCATAATTGTATTTTTATTGTTTGTCAGCCACTCTGGGAATGCTAATTAGCATTAAAGGGTATCTACCTACCTACCTACCTACCTATCTATCTATCTATCTACTCTCAACCAATTTAGAAAAAGAGAAACCAGAATCAGCACCAATGACTGCTCTGAGGTTTGGCTTGGCCTAAGAGGTGTCAATACATGTCTAATTTTAGAAGATGGTGGCAGCATTCCTACTTGACATGTGTCCTGGTAACCTTTTTGTTGATCCTTCCAAAAAGCATCTGAGAAAGAAAGTTACACAAGAAAATGCCTGGTATGTTTCTAGATGTAACTTTGTGGAGTATATATCCTCTTGAAAAAATAATGGAATTCTGGTACAGTAGTGTGATGGAAATGACCATTGGTTTAATAATCTGAAAAGAACTAGGAAATGGCTGAAATGTGTTTAATCTTTGTCATCTGATAACGTTCCATGGATATCAAACCATAGATTTGAAAGAGTAATACGGATGTGATCTTTTTTGGAGTGGCTGCTTACACTGGAAAATGCTGAATACAAACATTAACTTTGCCACTAGCCTATATTGATGCAATTTGCTTTTTAATCTTTTCATTTTGAGTCCCAACCTAAATATACATTATAACATGAAAGACTGCAGTTAGGATTGCTGTGCTAAATATTACTGACATGAGATGTTTTAATAAATTGTTATGGCTTTCACAGCCAGTTCTTGGTCTTTTTGTGTGTGATTCAATTTTAGGTTGGTCTTCAGCAGCTCTCCACTCTTCTCTTTTGTCTTATTATGCAAATATTTTCAAGTTAACATATTTTCCACCCTTTTTTTCTTCTTTGGTTTGTTATATGTAGCTATATTTAGGCCAAGCATGGAGAATATGTGGTCCTTCAGATGTTGTTGGACTCCACCTGTCATCAGCCCCAGCCAGCATGTCCAGTGGTCACAGATGTAGTCCACCAACATCTGGAGGACCACAGGTTCCCCATCTCTGATCTGGTTCTACCAGTTATCACCCCCCCCATTCAGGACTATTAATATTTCTTTAGCTCTGCTTTCTATCCAATGCACTTACATTCTCACTGCATTTCAAAAGCCTTAGGTTTCTTTACGTACTTAACAAAAAATGCCACAGCTACCTTCCTCCAAGCCTTAGGAGGAATTACAACTGTTTTTGTCTGGTAGAAAGGGGATTGACCTGAAGATGTGCCACATCTTTGTAGGTGGCAACTCCTACCAAAAAAAAAAAAGGCCATGCATCTCTGTTTCTGGTCATATATACAATGGTCTGAGAAACCTAGGGGCTTTCCTGATAAAGTCTCTAAGTAATTTCCTGAAAAGTGGGCTCAGATGGAGCACCTGGTCATATTCATGATAATTCAGCTGGTGCTGTTAAATACTTAGCAAGTAACAGCTGCTTACAAGCCCTGCTTTGCCTTTGATATACTGCAAGACGTTCAGCTCTTGTTGGCCATTAGTAGAGCTCAGCTGTTTGTTTACAAACATTTGTTCTCCTGGGGGAAGGTAGGGCTACACTCATCATGGCATTCAAAGGGCACGTGGGCTTGAGTTGGCTGAGCAAGGGGCAAGTTGCATGTGTGCAACTTTTATTTTCCTCTCTGAATGTGTACTTTGAATTGTATATTGTAAAGTTTCTCTCTCCCGTATTGCAAAGCCACAGGGTCATGCTAATGATCTTACTGTTACGACAGGACCTTGAACTTCCTCATGAGCGTAGCTCACTAGAAATCCAAGTCCCCAAAAGAGAGCAGCAGGATCTTTTTGCTGGAGTTAGCCGCACGTCACCCCCAGAGCATGTATAATTTTACCCTTAACCCAATAACACATAACACTGAAAGTAAAATAAAGAGTGGTTTTATCAAGAGAAGAAACAAGGGAAAATATTGCAGTATACAATTGCAGTTAACAGTGAGTAGCTTTCTAACTATTATTCATTCATTCAACAACACTGGATAGACTAAAGCAAAGAGACTGATCCTATGAACACTTTCACATTAAGTTCACCCACACAGAAAGAAAGAAAAAAGGAAAGAAAAAGGCCCAGATAGTTGCATATACCTTTCCTGGAGAGTTGCTGCAAGCCTAAAACTGAGAGAGACCTTTCGTATCTAGCCCAATGAGCAAAAGCTCCACCCTTTGTAACTGGCACCAGATTTGAAAGTTCTCACCCAAATCCATAGCTCTGAAATTGTCCCAAAGATGCTAGCGTGCGTTGTTGGAGCCCTCCAGAAGAGGAACTGACTTCCCCTTCTCACTCCTCATGTTTTATACCTTTTCCTAACTAAACTGACCCCAAAGTAAACCCAAAGTAAATGTGATCAGGAACGCGGGAACCCACTGATTTCCTGATAAGTTCCCGGATGATAGGTGTGATCTCCCTGCTGTAGATTCCTGATGATTCCCCAAGGTTAAGATTATCATAATCCTTGTGTAAAACAGTTTCTTTGTTTGACAGGAGTTTATCCTGTCTTCTCCAAAGTCTTAGAAATGCACAACACCTCCTAGTTTGAAAGGAGCTATTCTGTTTCCTCGTGATGGCCTAGATTATCATAAACATTTCCTTTGTTTGAAAGGAGCGCCTATTCTTACTGGGTGACAAATCCAAATTTCCATGAGTCAGGAAGTCTATGCCTTCAGGCATTGCAAGATATGTACTCAGAGGTCACAGAGGGGCTGTCTCCCAGGAATCTTTGCTGTTGCAGGCCTTTTCAAACTCTGGTTCACTGAGATGAATCAAAGATTAAAAATTCCAAATATTTGATTCCTCATAACATTACCCTGTTGATTTTAATAGATAATTACTGTTGTGGTTACAGTGCTGTTATGAGCTCTGTATGTCTGTATGGATGCAATAGAGGTATATGATTTTTGTGGCATTAAATAGTATTTTGCATCAGAATTTGAAGTTCAGTGTCAATCATCAGATCTTTTTAGTGAGTGTTCCCATTTTTTTCCTCTTCTGTTGTTTGTATTTTGGTATACTTTGAGTGATTCTTTAACCCATGCCTTCCTCTCTGTTTTGAAGTGGTAGCGAGTGGGGGGGCAACAGATGTGGGCTGTGGTTGACTTTGTGTTGTTATTATACTAAGTGCTGGTTTGCAAGTTTTGTCCCAGTGAATAGTGTCTGCAGTTTTGTGTTGGAATCCGTAATGGCATCATATCCCGGTGACTTAGCATAGCTGGCCCAGCCTTTCTACTGTGATTCTTTTTCCATTGACAGAAAGATTGAGAGGTCCAGATGGTGGAAAGGTGATCTTGTATGCAGTGCAGAGAAACACCACCAGCAGTAATGACACATCCTTCTATTTGGTTCAGTACTGTGGCTTCTGCATCTTAAATCTTGCTTTCATTCTCCTCCTCTAGCATATTTGGTTCATAATAGCTTTATTTTTAACTTTTAGGTAGTTATCCTTTCTTCTCCTTATGGCCTTGCAGCTCAGTCCTGCTTTATGCAGTAGCCTGTCACATTGTGAGTAGGTATAAATAGCGCTAAGTATCATTAGTTACCTGGCAAAACTGCTGGGTGTATCAAAGCCCTATACATCACCATGCAGTCTACTAGTTGCAAACTCCACCCACGCTGGATGATGATAGCCCTGACACCTTTTGAGTTTGGTCCATGACTTGCTCTCTTTTTCTTCAGGATTGAAGTGGGGTGGCTTGGCAGCTTCCAGGTATTTCTGTACTTTTGGTATCCTGCATCTGTCTCCTCTGTCAATGATCAAATAAGTGCTCTATACTTTTTTTTTTAAACTCTACAATAGGTTACTCTGATTAGGGTGCGTGCTTCATTTTTGCTATAGCGCAGGACTTTCCTCTTCTCTAAGTCATTTTAGCATGGGCTTTTAAATTGCTTTTTAAAAATGTGTTTTTAAATTTGTATATTTGTTTTTAACGTTTTTAATTGTTGTAAACTGCCCAGAGAGCTTCAGCTATGGGGCGGGATATAAATGCAATTAATCATCATCACCATCATCTCCAAACACCTGAGGATGGAATAAGCTTCGGGTTGCACCCTATTATGAAAAACTTACTCTAAGTGCAGTATGGTTGGGGGGAGGGGTGTTGTCTGACATTTTTTACTTCTCTTGCCTGTTTTTCTTTAATTTGTAAAAGTACAAAACACAAACACTCAAAAATCAATTAAAAACAGATTAAAAAAAATCTTCGTAGCACAGAAAATAGGTTTATCCTATTCTGAAACTTATTATTCCAGTACATAATAATATTCTGTTGGGCTGGGAACAATAGGTTAACTTGGGCATGAGTGCAATCTTATGATACCATTCACTAATACCGCTCTTCTTTACATGGAAATCCAACTCAAGGCAGCTCACAAATAAAATATAAATAACACACACAAAACCCAGTCTTATTTTAATTGTTTTTGTTTTACATAAAAATGACCGGAAACAACAGGCTCTAACTAAAACTAAGTAACTAATAAATGAAAAGCCTGTTGGAGCCTATTTAAAAGCAAATGCCAAAATGTAAATGCTCATAGCTTTTTCAGGTTTTCACATGCACAGCAAGTTGTTTGTAGAGTGCTGGTTGGTAACAAATGATTTATGGTGTTAAGCACTAAAAATGTAATAAGTGGCCGCTGTGTTTAAAAAAGAATATTGTGCTTTCACTGTTGGAACAGGATTGATGATGAGGCCTTGTAAATGTACATTCAGCAGGTGATCATCCACCTGAATTCTGAATCCCAGTTCACATAGTGCAGTTCTCATGGGGCCCATCCATGATTTCTGGTCTTCATTTTCATTTTTGAACACATAAAGCTGCCTTGTACAAAGTTAGACTCCACTCCAGGGGTCACCATGGTGCCTGTGGAGGCCTTCAGTGGCACCCCCAGCATATAAGTCTGTACCCTCCCAGAAAGAAAGTTATGGAGCAAAATGTGCGGGTACCCTTCTAATGGATTTATGTGAAATGAGCGAGCCTAGCTGCTCCTACCTATCACTGTTATTAGTCAATGTGATTGATAAGTGGGTTGTTTGGACACCAGCCACATGAATTCCTGGGGCTCTTAAGAGCTGCTGTTTTGCCCTACCTGTTAGTGTACTTTTCCTGCTTGTCTTTTTTTTTCTAGTCCATGGTTTGCCCTTCCTTTTTCCCTGGCAACCAGGAAGCATCTTTCCTGTACTGGGTTCACCTGAGATCAGATAGTGCCTAGAGTTATTTTCTGCAAATACTGTACTAATAGACAATAAATGTGGGTGAAAGTTAAAGAATCCATTTCCCCCCCAAAGGCAAATGTGAAAACTTTGCCAAGAGGTGTAGGCATACCTCCAGGAGCTAAAGACTTTGTTGTTGTTTTGTGCCTTCAAGTTGATAACGACTTATGGCGACCCTATGAATCAGCAACCTCCAGTAGCATCTGTCGTAAGTTCAGGTCTGTAGCTTCCTTTATGGAATCAATCCATCGCTTGTTTGGTCTTCCTCTTCTTCTACTCCCTTCTGTTTTTCCCAGCATTATTGTCTTCTCTAGTGAATCATGTCTTCTCATTATGTGTCCAAAGTATGATAACCTCAGTTTCATCATTTTAGCTTCTAGTGACAGTTCTGGTTTAATTTGTTCTAACACCCAAGTATTTGATGTTCAGCTGCAGTTCTGCTTTTGTGCTTTCCTCTTTAACTTTCATCAGCATTTGTTTCAGATCATTACTGGTTTCTGCTAGTAGTATGGAATCGTCTGCATATCTTAAATTATTGATATTTCTCCCGTTTTCACACCTCCTTCATCTTGGTCCAATCCCGCTTTCCATATGATATGTTCAGCATATAGATTAAACAAGTAGGGTGATAAAATACACCCCTGTCTCACACCCTTTCCGATGGGGAACCGATTGGTTTCTCCATATTCTGTCCTTACAGTAGCCTCTTTACCTCCTTACCCTGGCCTTCGGCACTTGATATGTGTTTTCAGGACCCACCCTATTCGTGTAACTAATGTGCTTTGATTGTTTTTAATACTGTATTTTAAAATTCTGTAACTTGCCCTGGGACCCACACCGGTGAAGGTCAAGTCTGTAATAATAATAATAATAATAATAATAATAATAATAATAATAATAATAATAATATGCTCCACCAATGAGCAACATCCCCCATCTAAATACAATCGGGAGTGAATAACCAGTGGGCTTGTTAGTGCTGGGTGGTCCTAAATAGAGTCCATTTGGGAGACTTGTGCCTTCATATGCAGTTGAAACTTTTGGGTTTGTTGTATTAGGGGGCATTGCAGCAATGCTACCTTTCACTTCAGGATGTGACAAACATTTTTAGCTGGCTTGTGATAAGATTGTGCTGCCTAACATGAAGGATTAAAATTGTTTTCTAAGTAAGAGAAGCATTCTGAGAGCTTGCTGTACAATTGAGGGATATGTTGCCAATGCACTTTACTAATGATTTTCAGCCTGGTTAGGAGTAAGCATTGGGGTGAGAGAGAATTCTTGGATTAGCAATTAATAGGAAGGAAAGCTTATGCAAGTTCCTGTGTAGCAGTTGGGTTGGTATGGATTTCTCCTTAAAGAGAAGTGAAAAGATGCTCCTACCAGGTTGGAGCAATAAGGAAACTCTGGATAGGTTTTCCATCCTTTCCGAAGGAAGCGTTCAGCAGTCTTTATTTCTATTTAATGTTAGTATAGGTGCCCCAACAGAGTATGAGCTTGCTACAAGAACAAACTGAGCCTTCTCCCAGGCTTGCATACCCTCCCTTCTCTGATCCAGCTCAGGAGCTTTTCTTTCCTTTTTTGATTAACCACACTTTGACATGTTGTCTGAACCCAGACAGACTGCAATTAATCTTAACTATGGTTGGTGGAAACAAAGTTACGAAGCTGGCTTGTTTCATTATCCACTGTTTACAGTTCAGATGACACACTAAACTGCATTTAATCTAAAGGAGAAGCTTCTGACCTCCTTGCAGCCTCATGGGAGACGAATAAGGGGAGAGGGAGCACTCAGGCCTGATATGGAGGCTGGGCCCCATCCTTGTAATGCTACACCATGGTTTAGCATTGCTTCTGAACAGAGCTGCAAGTGGGAGGTTTAGGAGTGATGAAAGGAAGTTGGTTCCTAGAGTAGGAAGCCGATAGTACTGGAGCAAAAGATTATGCTTGTGACTGTTGCTGTTATAATCAGGGCTGCTGAGGTTAGCTCCTTCTCTTTGCTGTTGAGCAGTTCATTTAAATAGTTGTAGAAAAGAGCTGCTCCTACAAGAGCCCCCAGACTCTTGACTGGTTTCTAGCAGCCAAAGTTCTTAAGACATTTGTGGATGCTGAGAATATAGTGTGAAAACAACTTAAAGAAATACAAGGGCAAAACAGTATAAAAGTTATGCCATGAGAATGGTTCAGAATGTCTCTGTGTATATAGAAAAATGCACATGGACTATTTCATCTTTGGATAGCTCTTTGCAAAGCAGAATCAGATTCTGAGAAGCTAGCACACACCATCCAGATCTTATAAGAGCTACATGATTAAACGGAAGGTTAGCCCTACATTTTTATATCAACAAGAGGGTTTATTTGTGTGAGCCCTGAGTAGTGAACCGGCTACAGATGACTGAATTCAGTCACAAAGCGAGTGCTTGAAAATGGGTGTTCCCTTGCTGTCGCTTATGTCACTGGTGTTCGCCACTGGACAGAATGCTGACTTAATAGGCAAAACACAATGTGAGTGAAGCATTTAGCTGAACTGAGTAACAAAGGGAGTTGCCCCCAAAGATGCACATCTGGGAAATATAGTGCTTTAGTGCCGTAGAGTTGCCCCACGCTTAGGAAGTAAAGCACATTTTATGACAAATGGAAATGGGAAAGACCTTCATCCACCCCATTAAAAACACCCACCCTGATATTCTTCCTCTTTGAATTCATTCAAAGATCAGGTTATAGTTCCAATTCTGCTGAGTTTCCTGTAGCAATGCCATCTGTGGATCTTGCTTGAGGTAAAAGCAGGTTTCATCAGATGCATTGTTTGGGGTGGGAGATGTATATATTGTGGTTAGTTCTTTTGACATCTGAAGCCCAATGTAAAATGGGAGATTGTAGGCAGATGGATTTTTTTTAAAAAATGCAACATTTTCAGACTCCGAAGGTGGGAGGCAGGTGATAACTGCAGGAGCAGAAGAGGCAAAGCAGCTCCATCTGGCTGGGTGCTTGGTTTAAGCGTATTCACTGGCTCAGCTCTGCAAAACGATGATGTAATCCATTCTGCTGCAAGGGCTGCTGACTGGGGGTAGATATTCTGTTGCTGCATTTTGCACGGATACCATTGTGTTGTGCTGGTTCATTATCCGGAGTGGTTTTAGAGCTATTGTAAAGGCAGGTGAATTTTCGCACCTTTTGGGACTTGAATTGCCTTTACCACTGCATCATGTCTGAATGCTAGTAGTGCTTATGTGCTTACTAGGGAAGGAAGGGCCATTCTCTGTCCTCACAACTTGCATCTATCAACATGGAATCTTGGGGACATCTGCTTGGGGATTGGATGCTGCCCTTATCCTCTGCTTTAGGGTGAGGAGGAGGAGGGAATATGGGTTGCTAATAGCAACCACTTGCCTACATAAAAAAAGTGCAAGCTTTTTTCTCTTTTGTGTATAGCCCATTTCTTGGGATCTGAAAACCTGCCACATATGGGCTTACTGCAGGAAAAAGAAAAAATTATTTCTACAATAAAAATGTGCTTTTCTTTTAATCTAATACTTTTTATGGGTGATATGGTGCTTTGAGCTAGGAATATTGGGGTGAGGATGAGAGAGACCCAACTATATTCCAAATAATTTTCCAGGAATAATTTGCACAAATTACAGAGCAACCAAAACTCAATTCTTTAAGTCGTCATAGAGGAAAACAAAAATCTGATAAGATGAGGTAGTGCAAGCAGTGGTGAAAGAGCTCTAGCACCAAATTGGGGTTTTTACTATGAAAATGAGGGGGTGCAAAGTCCTTCACACAATTTCACACTTGTGCTTCTCTTACACAGTTTTGCCATTGCTTCTTACCACTCCCATCACCATCTTAGGTATGTGGCTCTTACTAACTTTTGGTAATGTTTTAAAAATTTAGAAAATTCAGCAACCCTCCCCTAGTAAAAAAAGACAGGGTATGTTACATTAGGTGAAGGATCCTCAGAAGATGTTAGTTTTGCTACTTGGAAGCCTGATTAACCTGCACTGCTGAGTACCACCCGTGGAATTCAGTAGCAAAATTTTAGAAATGGGATAATTCCCAAAATAGTGCATTTGTGATTCTTCCACAAGCATAGAAAAATTGTTCAGAATTCTTGTGATGGGTTGTAAATTTTAGTATTCTGAGAATCTTTTTCATTAAAAACAAAATTGCTGTCCTTTATGACAAAAATAGGTTTTTAATTGTATGTATGAACAGTGTCTGGTGAAACTTCTCAAGCAGGGAGGGGCATATCCAGTATGATTTCTAGTGATCAGAGGATGGGACTTCATTGCCCTACTTAGGACTAATAGAAGTATTTAAAAATTATGAAAACTAAGAGAATAATATTTTATATAATTTATTATTGCAGAATCGAGCTTTTCTTGCTGTGCAATTTCAAGAGCGCACAGTGTTAGGTCATATCCACAGCATATATTTAAAACACTCTTATGACACTTCTACCATCATGGCTTCCTCTAAAGAATCATGGGATAGTTTATTAAGGGTGCTGGGAATTGTAGCTCTGTGAGGGGTCGCCTAACAACTCTGTTAAAAGTGGTATCAGAGTGCTTTAAATGTTCGGTGTGCCTGTGCTGTCAGTTGTGCAGTTAGGCAGGAAGTCCCAGAAGATTATTAGCATTTGAATTTATGAAGTGTCTTGTTTATGATGATCTAGGTTACTGTGTGTTGAAGTTGAAGCAAACATGGACACCTTACTACTTTCATTCCTTTAAGATGCCCTGAAATTTAAGTTGCACATCATATAGAATTTAACTTGTTCATGAGGGAACAGATTCATAGCACAATTCTCAATAAAATATCATCTAGGAATATAACCCCATCACTTCTTTTTCTCTTGCTCTCTGACCTCGTGGTGTTTGCTGTCTCCATCTTGTTCTCCCTAAATGGAAGCAATTGGAATCTACTGTAAGCGCCTGGGTGGGGGGAGAGGCCTCTCTTTTTCACTTATAAAACTCTAAAGTGCCAGATGTATTGATGGTGCTGTATGAAATACCACCAAGGCCGTGCTTTGTAAGTGTTTGCTTTTCAACATTTTTTGACACTTGGACAGTATTGGCAGCAGTTCATAGAAACAAACACAAAAATAAGAATAGAGAAGGCTGACAAAAAATGTAACTTCTTTTCTGTGCAGCTCTATAACTATTCATTAACAGATGAACTGAAGAACAGAATTCTACAATTGCCACAAACCTAGCATTCTGGTATTTGATCTGCCTGTGAGCAACTGAGTTAGAAAAAGGATGAACAGAAGGTAGATTGTGGTCTCTTCCCCTTCTCTCCTCCAGTGGAGCACTGGCTATTTTTCAGGAGGACCGCTTAGTGACTGCTAGCTACTGGGATTCTTGCAAGGAATGCCGGACTACAAGGACCTTTATTTGATCCAGTGAAGCATTTTTTATGATGTTACTCAAGAGAGCATGCCCGCTCTTAACACTTAACACCAACTAGTTACAACTAAGGGATAACAACATAAGAAGAGTTGTGTTGGATCAGGCCATAGGCCCATCTAGGCCGACATTTTGTTTTCACAGTGGCAAACCAGATACATATAGGACCTGAGTGCAAAAGCATTCTCCCCACTTGTACCACATTATCCTCCATGAATATGTTTTGTGGGATCCTAACTTATATGCTATTGCTTCTAAATTTAAAGCTAGGGTTGAGCAAAATGGCCTTCTAAATTCTCCATGCCATTTATGAACAGTAATTTTTTTTTGGAGGGGGGAAGGATTTTGCCAAAAATTCTTGGGGAGGGGACTGAAATTCTCCCAGCGTTTTTTTCTCAGAAAACTCTCTTCGGAAAAACTTTGTTTAATGAGACTCTATGATAGATGATACTGATGATGGAGGAAACCATGGGCTGAGAGAGGAGAACTGGAAGGAGTAGGGCTCAGCCCACTGCTTCCTTTGTTAATATTCAGATGATACCAAAGAATATTATAACTGTATCCAGAGTTGTGCCCACATTTCTCCACCTTGTTCTTAGGTGGCAAAATTGGGAAGGATGTTTCACTGAGCCTTCTCCATGTGTTGACTGAAGTTCTCCAACAGTTCAGGAAGAACTTGAAAAAGAACATTTTTTTCCAAAAGAATTTTTCTGAGAAATTTCAAACACAGCAGTAGATTCTGGGATTTTCGTTTAAAAATAAATAAAAATAGGCCATGCAGGACTGAAGTTGGCCCACTCCTGATTTAGCATGGAGGGGCCTTTCAAACATTACCATCACTGTACCCAGCTATGTTCCTCTCTGAGCAGCCCCTCCACAGCTGGGGGAAATACTTCAAAAACCCAGCCCTATGGGTAGGGGCAGACTACAATAGTCTTGTTCACAGAACTGAGCAGTGGGCTGCCTTCTATTTTGTGTGGGTGGCTTCTTTTTTCAATAACTCTACTCCCCATGATCCACCAATCTGTTTCCCAGCTAAGGTAATATTTAAAAGACCCTCTGTATGCACTTTGTGATGGGCAGGATTTTGTCTGCTTTCTATGCAAACTGGAACTCAATGATCTCATCCAAGTCAGATGCTGCAGTAAGAGAAGGCACGCTTTTATCTCTACTTTCAGATGAGCTGGATAATTTTAAATACGATGTTTGGTGGATTTTTTGGTGGTTGTTTTTTTGGCAGTAGTGGTCTCATTTTTTGTTCAAGAAGAGTTGGAATGTGTCCCAAGTTGGATTGACTTGCATGTTATGTTACGCTAATTTATTTGAGGTAAAGATGGTATTCACTCAGATGACACTGTTTAGTCTTGGTTTTCTGTTGTATAAATAGCTAATCTGGAATGACTGGCTCTCAGCAGTTACACTCCTTAGGAAGCAAAGTGGGTAATAAATCTGCATTTGGAGCCATTCTATGGCCATATCTTCATGTTGTAGAGATTACAATAATTGACTGATATCATGAATGTGTGAAGCTGCAGTCTTGTAGTATGATTGGTTATCTGAGCATTGCCTCTCACTGAATCAAGCAGTTAGCCAGTTGCAAAAGTGCTAACATTGTTTTGGACATTATTGATTGGTTTATACAGCCAGGAAACAAGAGATATCATAGGTGTGGTGCAGGGTCAGCCCATGTGCGTGTGATATGGTAGTATACTGGTTTCCAGTAACTGCAGTCCTTTGACATCAAAAGAGGGGGAAGGATCACTAAGATTGGGTGTATAGTGCGACCACACCTTATGCAGTGTGTTACCTGTATGTATGTGGCACTTTAAACAAAAAGAAAAGCCTGCATTTGGACAATGCATGTTCACTTCCAAGAAAAGCTGAAATCAGTGGAATGTGTACGTTTTATGCAAACAGTGGAAAATCTACCTTCTCACTTCGCATAATTCTGGTTTTGCTAGCTCTGAGAAGCAAGCAGATGTGCCAAGATATTTGCCTCTTCTCTCCTCCACCCCACATGCTGGAAATCTTATTGAGATACCCCCTTTGACTTCTTTCTGTAGGCAGTATCCACACACTTTCAAGCCTAACCTTCTAGCTATCGGGTGTAGAAAAAATAAACTGAACTGCAAAAGCTGAGATTTTTTAGGATGCTGAATCCTAGGCCCAATACCGCAACCAGCTTATTATTATTAATAGTAAACCTCTTCGCTGTGCTGTTCTAGGACCTTCAACTCTTTCTCCCACCACGGGCGCTTCCTGGTGTTCTGTGGTGAGAGGAAAAGCTGAGCCATCTTAAAAGCCTGAAAAGATTTTTGATTGAACATGGGAGACTGGTCATTGTATGTCTGTTGCTAAATGCCAGTATTGGAGTATCATGGATTTCCACAGCACCCCCAAATGGAAAGGCAGGATATAAACTTATTTAAAATATGAAATTGGCCTGAAAATCAAAGCTTCCACTAAGCATCTGACAAAAGTAGCAGTCCATATCTACAGCATAGGGAGAACAGCATTCTCTCTCTCTCTCTCTCTCTCTCTCATGCAAACCATTATGCTATTTGCCTACTGTAAGTTTAATCACCACCACTACCCAGAAAAGGGTGGGGGAATGGGAGAGAAGGAAGATTGCAGGAACAGTGCCCACAAATCAAGGGTAGAAACGTTTGCAAAACCTTTTGCCAAGGTGCTTTTGCGCAAATCTGTAGGTGCATGATATGTGCTATGTGTGTGTTTCATCTTACCGTTTGGGAATCTCACTCATCTTGTAATGGGTCATATGTTGTGCTGTTGACAGTTGGCCCCATCTGCACTATACATGTAAAGCGGTATCATTCCATTTTAAACAGTCATGGCTTCTCCCAAAGAATCCTGGAAACTGCCATTTAAGGGTGCTGAGAGTTGTTAGGAAGTTCACCTCACAGAGTAACAATTCTCACAGTGATATAACAGTTAATCCCTCTTCTTGGGGAACTCGGAGAATTGTAGCTCTGTGGCAGGAACAGGGGTCTCCTAACAAATCTCAGCACCTATAACGAACATCAGTTCCCAGGATTATTTGGAGAAGCCATGCCTATGTAAAGTGATGTGAAACTGCTTTGAAAGCATAGTGCAGATGGGGCCCCGGTAAGCATTGTGAGTCAGACCCATATGGAAAAGGAAGATTTTGTTGGTACTACATTCACTCAACAATTGAGCCTGCATCCTATTGGGCCTAAAGGTTGTCGACAAATGCACCCTTCCTGCTGAATATAAACCTGGCCAGTTCCAATTAGGAGAGATCTTGTTAACAGATGCCTAGAAATGATCTCTTAAAAACTATACCCACCACCTCATCTTTTTGACTCCCCAGCTTCGGCCACAGTTTTTGTGCAGAGCCAGGGTAGTTGTCCCAATCACTTTTTCTCTTTTTGCCTGTGATATCTTGCTATGCCTTGCTATGCCTGTCACCTTCTTGATTCTTCCTTTACTGCTATCACAGCTACTTTCTCTTTCCAACTAGCCACACCTATTCCCCTTCTTGTTACTGCACAAACCATGCTTGTGGCTTTGCAAGCTGTGGGACAATAGCACTGGGCACTAGTAAACAGAAGCAGATATAACAGCAGGAATTCCACCTTCTGTAGGATCTTATAATCGCAAAGAACTGCTTCAACCCAGCCTAACAATATGTAGGGCCACAAATCTAACTCCAGAGTGTGATACTCATGCAACCCAGTAATTGCTTTTGAATGACAGCTTACCACGAGTTTGTGGGTTCAGGATGGGTCTTAGTATTCCAACACACGACACCACCTTTGTATCCTCAAAGAGCGCTCGGTCTAGGCAACAAATTATTAAAGAGCTTGGGGAATAAAGTCAGCCAAACAAATTAAAACTTTTTACAGAGAAATTCACTGATTAAGAAATCCAGTTAATCATTTTCTCCTATTCCTTGTCCATGATGTTCCTTCTCCCCAGCATTGCCATCAGAAATGAAGATGGAAAAGAAAACTTAAAAGAAAACCGCTACACCAAGGCACCATCATTTTATTGGTGTAATCGATCCATAGATATTTATGTTAGAGCTGGTTTATAGGTAGAAGAGTTCAGACCCAACAAGAAAAGTAGCAACTGTTATCTGCCCTGGGCTCCTTTTGGGAGGAAGGATATCAATTTAATTAATTACTTAATAATACATCCATCCCTACCTTTTTCAGGTTGTAAATTAAAATATTAAAATTCAGCTGAGCCTATCACATCCAACTTATACCATATACTCTGAGTATGTTGCTAAAAATGCAGTCACACATTGACCAGGCTGATGACCTCTGGGTCCTACAGTGTCTTTGAAAGAGTTGGTCATTCATCAACAGAGACAAAAGTGGAAGGTGCAAGGTGTGTGTGGGGGGGTCTGAGTTCAGTTCCAGGCAGGTCATAGTGGTGAGGAGGAGCAGGTAGCACTAACTGAATGAGTGTTCCAGAAGTGAGGTCATCATCCTGAATCAGGACATCACTGTCAAGATATTTACTGAACTGATTAAAAAAACTATGGTGTAGCTTTTCTAGACTGTTACGGGAAATTCAAGATTTGATGGAACTCCCAAGTATTGTTCTTGAACACTTTCTACATATTCTTCATAAGATAGTCAGTCTAACACCATTGCTTAAAGTTTGTCCCCAACAGTGTACTGATGACATATTAAGAATTACAGTGCTAGTTGCTCATTTTTGAAATGTATATAGAATTAGTGTTGATTTCATATATCTATAGGAGATTATAGATTTAAAGATTTGGGCCATAGTAACCTTTTCTTCTTGGTTGTCTTAAAAGGTTTGAAGGCCACCACAGGGGAGTTAAAATATTTTTGCTGGCATTTTTAGTTAGCCTGGTGTGGCTTTATTAGGTATAGGAAGCATGCGCACTATACTCCTTGGCATAGGATGGCAATATTAGAATTATCTATGTCATTGAAGAGATGTGTGCTTGAGTTGACCTCTGAAACCGTTAGTTGATCGAATTGAAATATTAGTTTACCATATTTATATCCTGCTTTTCTTTCTTTCTTTCTTTCTTTCTTTCTTTCTTTCTTTCTTTCTTTCTTTCTTTCTTTCTTTCTTTCTTTCTTTCTTTCTTTCTTTCTTTCTTTCTTTCTTTCTTTCTTTCTTTCTTTCTTTTATCAGTGTTAGCTCTTAGAGCGGCTTACAACAACTGAAATGCTAAAATCCATCTCAAGATCCATGGAAAGATGACCCAATTACTTAGTAATTAAGAGCATAATAAAAAGCAGGATAGTTAATTCAAAATGCAGTGGGATCAGGCTAATATTCAGAGACTGCAATCTGTGACTGGTTAAACAGCTGCTGCCCAGAGGTGAAGATAAATAGGCAATAATGTTCATCTGTTGAAAGCTCTTGGCTATTACAAAGTAGTTTGTTTGTCTGTGGGATGTTTTGGAGAAAAGCAGTACTCTCAGAAAGCTGTCAGAAAAATGTTAAGAGTTTTGTCTTATTCACGTGTGGTATCACGGGAGCAGTAAAAGTTGTATTCTCATTTGTAGAACCTCTGTAATATAAGGATTAAAATGTAAATTCTATGCAATGCAATAAAGCAGAACGGGAAATCCGTGGCTTCAACTCCCATCATCCTGGACCATTGGCCATGCTTGCTTGGGGCTTATAACATAAGAAACGCTTGCTGAACCAGATCAAAGGCCCATCTTGTCTGGCATCCTGTTCTCATAGTCACCACCCAGATGTTTTATGGGAAGTCTGCAAGCAGGACTCCCCACTTGTGATTCGCAGCAATTGGTATTCAGAGGCATATTGTCTCCAGTACTGGAGGTAGTACCTAGTCATTATGGCTAGTAGCCATTGATAGCCTTATCCTCCATGAATTTGTCAAATCCTCTTCTAAAGCTGTCTTGAGTTGGTGGCCATTACTACATCTTGAGGTAGTGAATTCCACAGTTTAACTTTGTGCTGGGTGAAGAAGTGCTTCCTTTTCTCTGTCCTGAATCTTCCATCATTCACCTTCATGAGATGATCCCTGGTTTGTATTATGAGAGAGGGAGAAAAACATCTCTCTGTCCACTTTTTCTACACCATGCATAATTTTATACAATTCTATCATGTCCCCCCCTGCTTTTTTTCTTAACTAGAAAGCCCCAACCTTTTCTCTGCTTCAACATCTGAACTTTTCCCAGCTCTACAGTATCCTTTTTGAGGTGAAACAGTCAGAACTGTATGTGGTATTCCAACTGCAGTCACAGCATAGCTTTGGTATAACAGCATTATTATATTGGCATGGGAGTTGGAGTCCAACATCTGGAGGTCCTCCGGTTCCCCATCTCTGCAGTAAAGGATCTTGTGGTGGAGGGGTGATATAAGTCTCTCAGGCAGCTTGTCTAATAGCTGCCAAAATATCAGAGGGATGGGAGAAGGCAGAAGGACTGTAATTGACTGAACTGCTGTGATCCTATATAGCTGTGTAGGCCTTCCAGGTGCTTGGCCTTCCAGATGTTGCTGAACTACAACTTCCATTAGCCCCAGCAAGAATGGCCAATAGGCAGGGGTGATGGGAATTGTAGTACAATAACATCTGGAGGGCCAAAGGTTTCTTACACCTGCTATAGAGGGACAAAGGAAGCTCGGTGTGGCGCAAACCAACCAACTGGACTCAAAGGAGAAGGAGAAGGTGGGAAAGTGAGAGGGCAGATTATTCAGGAATGGAAAACTGGAATAGCGAACGAGCAGGGATGGCACGTACCCCAGGCCAGGAGCTACAAATGTGAGGAAGACTGAAGTTTCCATATTGGCTACTAGTTACCTCACCTAAAACGACCTTTTCTAGCCTGGTGTCCTCCAAATCTTTTGGACTGCAACTCCCGTGCTGACTGGGACTGACAGGAGTTGTGGTCTAAAAGATTTGGATGGCGCAAGGTTGGGGTAGGCTGAACGAGAACCATTTGCTGCAAGCCTCTAGTACAGCCTTTCCCAGCCAGTGTGCCTCCAGATGTTGTTGGACCACAACTCCCATCTTTCCTGACAATTGGCAATGCTGGCTGAGGCTGATGGGAGTTGTGGTCCAACAACATCTGGAGGCACACTGGTTGAAAAAGGCTGCTGTAGTAAAACCCTTGTGTGTTTGCTGCGTTGGATAGTTGTCTGGAGCATTTTCTAGTCTTTTTGCATGTAGCATTGTTTGGAGTTGTATCTCAGTAAGCTGGTGCCTTTTAGAGGTTTGGCTTCATAAGAGATCCTCCTGTTTGAGCGTTGGTTCATTTACCTTGCTTTCAAGCGCAGTGGCCAATGTTTTACAGCGTTGAGCATAGTATCCCTGAAGTGTGGTTTCTTAACCGCAATTACACCTTTCTTCTCTGGAATGGAGATTTTACATTAGATGATCGGTAAGTTTTAGAAATAAGTACTTGGAAAATGCCTATTTCAAAATACAGCTGGATCCCTTAAATTGGAGGAAAGCCTTTGGATGAGATTTGTATAGAGACTCCAGTCCATCTAGCACCTAGAACAGATTGCTTTTTCTTGTTCACTTTGTTCCTCCATATGTTTGGGTAAAAGGGTTGCTGGTGATAGAACTTGAAAGGGGAAAAGCTGGTTGAAAGGCTGGAAAGCAAACAGGATATATACTATATTGTATGGAAACACAACAAAAACATCTATAAAGTGATTGAGATCCACCTTGATGATTATTTTTCAAATAATCCCAGATGAGATCCAATCTAGATTCAGATCTCTTATGATAGTAGCAGCTAAAATTGTATGGGCCAGGAGCTGGAAAATGGCACGATTACTTCCTGTCACTGAATGGTTGAAGAAATGCTTCAAGCTAGTGGTAATGGACAAATTAATGTATTGTATTCAGAGAAGAGAAGGAAGAGTATGCAATCTTGATATTATGGAAAGATGGGATCCCTTTAGATTATGCTAGAATAGATATGGGAATATTAGATTGGAAAGGTTTTTGTTCCAGTAAGGTAATTACTGATCCCAGTCTGTGTCTGTGTTAGAATTGCTTTTTAATATGTTCTTAAACTTTCTTTTTTAAAATGTTTTTAATCTTAGAAGATGTTTTCATAGCTTTTTAAAAATAACATTTTGAAGATGTTTTGTTTTAATGTGTTTTAAATATTTTTAATAATGTTTTTAACCCTTTTTAAAATATTTTTAAAGCTTTTAAAAATGTTTTTAACATTGTTTTGTTTTAATGTATTTTAAGGTCTGTTTTTATGATGCTTTAAAGTGTTTTTAGCGCTTCTGTTTGCTGCCCTGGGCTCCTGCTGGGAGGAAGGGCGGGATATAAATCAAATAATAAATAAATAAATAAATAAATAAATAAATAAATAAAGGGACAATACAGATTATATTAATTCATTTTTCATTGTTAGTATGATAAATAGCCATTATTTTAGTTTTTTCTTTTTATCTTTTCTTCTTTTTCATTTCCTTCTTAAGCATTTGATAATTTCTTAATTACATGGACTATATAATGATGTTGTATTGACTGTATAAAACATCGGATATATATTGTAAATGTATCTATTATTGCCAAATCTTGGAGATTGGGGCAGGTGGGGAGGGCAATATTTATTTATGTTTGGTTTAGTTTTCTCAGGACTAGTCATATGTATTTTAAACAAATCAGTACAATTATTTTAAAAAATCAAGTGATGGGTAAGGAGATAATCCTCTTTTCCTCCAAGTGCTTCTCTATGTTGAAAGAGATAGGTGCCATCCTGATGAGATGGCAGTCAATTTAACAAAAAAACTGTATGCTTTCTTGGAGTTGCACTGTATTGTACGGATTCTCTTAACCCTCCTGCAAAATAAGGAATTATGCCTGTGTATTATAGTAGGTAACAGTGTGATGCTAGAACACTAAATTCCTTATTCAGAACATATGCATTCAAAGGGGTTTGAAGGTATTGTTTTTATTTTTAAATCTCTAAGATGCTCAAGGTTACATACATTAAAAATAAACGTTAATTTTTTTAAAAAAAAACACCAAATAAGATTAAGCAAAGTTCAAGATCACTTTCCAGGAAAAAAAATGTATTGCCTAAAGGTATTATTCCTTGCCTACATTTGGGGGAAAGTATTCTTGGTTTAGAGTTGAATAGTTAATTTGTGCAATAGTTAATGGGTGCAATAGTTAATGTATCTATCACATTATTAGTATGGGAGAAAAATAGAAAAGATCCACGCTAAAGGAGCAGTGGCTGTTATTACAACATTTATGGCCCAAGTTAGTTGTTTCACTGGGGATACTAATTTCTGTGAAAATCTTGTGTGGATCAGGTGAATTCAGGATTGTCAAAGTATAAAAAGACTCTTCTTTCTTAGGTCAGGTAGGAAAGGTTTGAACCCCAATTCATGAATTCATACTTTCCAAGAGTAAGCATAGTTGAATGAGATAATAATTTTCCTCCAAGATTTTCTGTAATATATTGTGCAGGCAGAATTCAAATAAGGGAGCTTTATCTAGCTCTCCACTGTGCCACCTTTCTCTCTGCTGTGCCACCTTTCTCTCTTGCAAATCCTGTGAATACTGCAGGCACTGCAGTGGAAAAGACGACGGCAGCAGGAGCTGCAGACTGCCCTGGTTTTGAAAAGATGACATCATCTCTATTAATGTGCAGTGCTGAGGACGCTCGCTCACTCAGAGGGTTGCCAAGCTAATGTGTGAGCAGAGATTGATGCAGATATTTATGGCTCTGTGCATGCATGCAGCGATTTTCAGAAATCCTCCTTGTTCAGACCTCAAACATAAATGTTCTGGGGTTATTTATTGTATTTTTAAAAACTTGTAAATAGCTGACATTTGCCATAAATTTCACAGTGCACTTGGGGGGCGGGCGGGGGAGAGAGACATTTGTTTGTTTCTGGATAAATAATCTACAATGAAATACCGACCACTTATTTGGTAATTGTTGGGTTGGAATCCATGTTGGGGGGATCATTATACTGCAACCTCTTAGAAGATACTGAGGGCTTTCATTTTAGTTTTTTTAATGTTTGCTGTTATGATCAGGACGTGTTAAAACATTGATTTCTGTTGTAGCACAGTTGAGTCTCAGGACTGAATTTAGTCAAAGGCATCCAGCTGTCCACAAAAGCATTCAAGTTTTGTCTTTCCTTCCACATGTATAGAATTTGTTAATCTGGTCATAAAAGGATATTCCCGTATTTTATCAAGCCATTCCTCAACAACTGGACATTTTGGTTGCCTTAAATTCCTGGAATAAATCACCTATGTTTTCATTTTAATTTTAAAAAAAAGGAGATTACATGCTTTTTACCAACGTAAAAAGCTGGTCAGAAGAATGATCCACAAAGAAGCCAGGATGAAAAAGGTTGGGTGTGCGTGTTTTGCCTAGAACAAAGGAAGCTGAGAAGGGGAAGGGGATTAACAGGTAATACTGTAATTAATACAGTAGGGAGGAGACTTTGAGCACCTTTGTTGGCTGCTCGCTGTCCTTGTTAGTCCACTTCCAGACAGTTGAGGTTAAGGTGTGAAGGGCGAGAGGGCTCCTGTTTAACATTACCAATAATGTTCTAATGATGATTAAAGTAATTCCAGCAGAAAAGTTCTGAAATGGTTTTGAGTGTTGCATAAATGGATCTCATTCTGGGGTACTTACGTGAGTTGAAACATTTGCTTTAAAAGTACTTAAGCTAGGGACATGGGAAGCTGCCTGACACTGACCATTGCTCCATCTAGCTCAGTGCGGTGACCAGCAGTGGCCCTCCAGTATTCCAGACTGTGTTCTCTCCCAGCCCTACCTGGAGATGCTGGGGAATGAACCCAGGACCTTCTGCATGCAAGCGGGTGCTCTTCTGCTGAGCTATAATGGCCCTTCCCTCAAGGGATCTAAGGGAGCTGGTTTCTTTTATAAGCCTGCATGTGCAAGGATCAAACTGAAGCTCAAAGTTCAAAAGTACAGTAGTGTTTCTAGTTGGGGTTAATATCCAGGTAGCCATGCTTCAGATTTGCCAAAAGGCATTGGATTGCCTTCTGGAAGAGGGCCCAAACACATACAATATAACTGCTGTGATGTAAGAGTTCTTCAGCATGTATCTCTTATATCTACAGGGCAGGCATATTTTTGAGCAGTGCATCCAAATGAGTTTGGTGACCTCAGCTGTGACCCGTGACTTGGACTGGCACTTTCTGAAATTGTTGTAACGGGAGGGCTGGTTTCAAAGCAACTGGTAGTAGGCAGAACCTGAGTCGCATGGCATTTGCTTGTCATAGAAATCTGGCATTAAGTACTTGTCCAAGTGGGAGCTTCACAGGCTCTCCCACTCAGCATTTTACCGCAACTGGAATGTGAGAGGCAGCATCCAATAAAAGATATTACGTGGTACAGGATTATTCATATCACAAGCAGCAGTCTTGCCCAGTGTCAGGGTGGATTAGATTGATTTTAAATCATCAACATGGATCGATTTAAATCATCAACAATTTTCAGCCAGTTCTTACCTTTCAAATACATAAAGGCCTGCCTATTTGGTGACCCACTCAGTGCAGCAGCTGTGTACAGTGGCATATTAGGGTCTTGATAAACCCCCAAGAATATCAAGAGCCCCGATGGAACAGACCAAAGGCCTGGTCCAGCATCTTATTTTCCACAGAGAACAACCAGATGGCTCTGGGGAGGCAGCAAGCAGGACATGAGGGCAAGAGTCCGCTCCTGCTGTTGCTCCTAAGTGACGGAGGCATGCAGCCTCTGATACTGGAGGCGCTCTATGGCCATCATGACTAGTAGCCACTGTTAGCCTTGTCCCCATGAATTTATCCAATCCCTCTTTAAAACTACCTAAATTGCTGGCCATTAACACAATCTGATGGGACGATTAATTCTATAGTTTAACTATGTGCTGTGTAAAGAAGTACTTCCTTTCTTCTGTCCTGAATCTTCCAACATTCAACTTAACTGGATGGCCCCTGCTTCTAGTATATTACGAGAGGGAGAAAAAACATCCTCCTTTCCACTTTCTCCATACATAATTTTATGCATCTCTATCATATCCCCCATACTTGTCTTTTCCCCCCTTAAATTAAAAATCCCCAAATATTGTATTCATTCTACTGTGGCGATGGTGGGGTAGAGATACCCTCAACTGCCCACAGGAGGCTAGCAGTGTATTAGCTTAGCTTTCTGTATGCCTGCCTATTTTCATATTTTCAGCATTCCCCACCCCAGAATATGAAATGATGCAGACCCTGAAAAGGGATGCCATGAAGTGATATAGTTCCAGAAACTTGTTTCATATAATCTGTTGCATGTGTGTAGCCCAGTTCTCTTATGGGAAACGCATACTGCTCTGAAAGGCAACTAACATCCGTTTTATTTATTTCTTCAGGATTTCGTAAAAATGATGAAATGAAAGCTATGGAAGTCCTGCCAATCTTGAAGGAGAAAGTTGCATACCTTTCAGGTAAGGAGATATATTTCGGGTATAATTCTGAGCTGTATTTGATAGGTATCTTTTCAGTGGTCATCAGCAGTGGAATCCTGTACATTTTTTACTTAGAAGTAAATCTCACAAGGTTCAGTGGGATTTACTCCCATGTGAATGTGCACTGGATTTATAGCCCCAGGATATGAGGTAGGTGTTGGCAGTAAAATAAAAGATTTGACATTCTGAAGAAAAACTTGCATCAAGGGTTTTTTTCCCCAAGCACCTGTGCTTTCTATTTAAAAAACTGAGGGGGTTATTTTTTCATATAAGAACAGTTCAAACTATTTCATATATTTAGAAGTGTTGTCCTATTTTAAATTTGTTTGTATCTGTTTGGAGGTGGAGGATGCCTTCCAAATATTCATTTTAGTATGCATCACTCCTGCATGAAGTTGTATTTTGTTTGCTATGCTCATCTTGCCTTTGGTAAAATTGCTAATACAGACTAAAAATGTCCCATAAGTTTTGTATCTAGTCTACTACTAGGGGTGGTGTTGCTCAGGATTTTTTAAAGGTTTGTTTTTTTTAAGTCTCCATGTATATACCCCGTAGTGCTACCCTGAAGGAAGCCAATTTGGCACAGTGGTTAGACTGTTGGACTAGAATCTGGGAGACCAGGGTTCAAATCCCTACTCAGCCATGAAGCTCACTGGGTGTTCTTGGGCCAGTCCTTTGGGAGGATAGCATGGAGAGGGGGAAATCTACGTACACTGTCTTGAGCTCCTTGAAGGAAAGGTAGGATATAAGGCCCCATCTGCACTGCATATTTAAAGTACTATGATACCACTTTAAACAGCCATGGCTTCCCCCAAAGAATCCCAGGAACTGTAGTTTGTTATGGGTGCTGAGAGTTGTTGTTGTTGTTATGTGCTTTCAAGTCGATTACGACTTACGGTGACCCTATGAATCTGTGATCTCCAAGAGCATCTGTCAATGACCACCCTGTTCAGGTCTTGTAAATTCAGATCTGTGGCTTCCTTTATGGAATCAATTCATCTCTTGTTTGGCCTTCCTCTTTTTCTACTCCCTTCTGTTTTTCCCAGCATTATTGTCTTTTCTAGTGAATCGTGTCTTCTCATGATGTGTCCAAAGTATGATAACCTCTGTTTCATCATTTTAGCTTCTAGTGACAGTTCTGGTTTAATTTGTTCTAACACCCAATTATTTGTCTTTTTCTCAGTCCATGGTATGCACAAAGCTCTCCTCCAACACCACATTTCAAATGAGTTGATTTTTCTCTTATCTGCTTTTTTCACTGTCCAACTTTCACATCCATTAGTAGAGATTGGGATTGTTAGGAGATCCTTATTCCCCTCACAGAGTTGCAATTCTCAGAGTTCCCTGGGAAGAGGAATTGACTGTTAAACCACTCTTTGAATTGTAGCTCTGTAATGGGAATGGGGGTCTTCTAACAACTTTCAGCACCCTTAACAAACTACAGCTCCCAGAATTCTTTTTTGGGGGGGGGATGTTATGACTGTTTAAAGTGGGATGCTGCTGCTTGAAATACATAGTGCAGAATGGGCCTAAATGTAATCTTTATTGCTCATAATTTGCTCTTTTAGAGAGGTTAATAGAACAGTCACGTCTGTATTCCTTTGCTGTCTTGACTGATTAACCCAATAGCACCAGAGCCAGGTAAGACATCCTAAACTGTTTCTGATGGGTTTGCTTTGCTGATATCATGTGCCTGGGGCTGTTACAGTATTTCAAAACTGTCTGGTTTTTAAATCTTGGGAAGAGTAGGGGCTGAAAACCAACTAATGAAAGAATCTGACTCTTAACGTGGAAATGAACTGGCTGTAGGCCTGTACACAGCACTAGGTAACTTTGGCAGGCAAGTTGCTTTAATGGCTTATGGCTGTTAAACAGACTACAGCTGTGACAATTTTTCAAACTTAAACACTTTAGAAGCTGTTGGGATTATCGTGCAGCCGTCTTTTTGCCCACAATCCCTAAGCAACTGCCTGCTTAAGATGTGTTCTGCCTCCTAGCTTTGTTTGGTTTAGGAGTGTGAAATTGCAGGATGTCAAAACTGTAAGTCTGTCCTCTCACCATGGCCCAGATTTATTTGTCAAATTCAGATGCTGGGTTCAGACAAGTAGCTGCTTCATAAAAAAAAAAAAACCCACACTAACGCTGCTGATACAGTTGTATTAGTGAGTTAATAAGAATTTAGTGCTCAGAAATCTCTGGTTTAAATCTCATCTTAGCCATAAGTTTACTTAGTGGGCTGAGGAAAGCTACTCTCAACCTGCCTTTCTCCTTCCAAATCTGCATGATGGAGATAATTATGTTGACATGCCTTGAAGGGAAGTTGTACACGTTAGTGCAGAGAATCTATATGCAATGCAGTCTCCAAAGAGCTATGTTAGGAATATAGGAGGCTGCCTTGTGCAGAATCAGATCATTGATCTATCCAGCTAAATATTTTCTGCGCTGACAGGCAATGGCTCTCTGGAGTTTTAGACAGGAGTGTTTCACAGCTCTGCTTGGAGATGCCAGGGATTGGCCCTGGGTCCTTTTGCTCGCAGAGCAGGTGCTCTGTTACTAATACGTCCCATCAGTTAAACACTTAGCAAGATTATTATAATTACTACTACTACTACTGTTTGCAACTATTCGAAAACCAATCGGAAAGCTGTTTGTAGCTTGTTTGTTAGAGCTGCCACCCTTGCTGTAAGCTGAATTTGGTTCCGTGAGACCTGGCACAGGGATTTGGATGATAACTAAGCAATGAATTATCATTTGCCCTAATTTCCTCCCCATGTGCTTCTTTACCACCCTTTCCTGGCATGTTCGTTATATTTTACCAGCATCACCTTTTATTTTAAATGCTACTTTCCTTTCTTACAAGCCTCTCCTTTCATCACTTCCTACCATCTTGGACCTTTGTTTATCCGGTGGTCCTCTGTGGCCTTTTCTCTTCTGCTTTCATCTTTTGTTTTGATAAGAGTTTCTCTGGCTTCCTCACGGCTTGGAGGAGAAGGGTTCCGTTCTTCTGCATAACTTATTTGCATAACTTGTATTTGTATAAATCTAATTGCCAAGTCTGTGGGTGGTTTGCAGAATCTGTTGCATTGCATTTGTTGTGGTGAAGCCTTGAACATCGGTTAGATGAGTGAGTGCTGCAGAATGTTTACAAACATTCCAGTTGTTAAATGCAGATGGTTGTATTGATTTTAGTTTAGTTTAGTTTGATTGTCTGGTTTGTTGTTCGTGTTGGTGAGATATATAATAATGTTTAAAAACAGGATTTTTTAAAAGCGAAGTTGTCAGTTTCTGTGAGGGATGAAGCATCTGTTTCACTGGGATTAAAGCTCTGCATAGGCTTGAGGACAAGAACAGCATTATGGCTGAAGATTGGACGGGGCGGGAACTTTTGGAAGACGTACCAGGAGGTACGAAGCGAAGAGAGACAGAGCTCCAGGAGCAAGGTGTCTGAAGGAAGATTGCAGTGAGCTGAGAGAGAAATACAGAGGGTAGGGGAAGGATTGAGGAAAAGGGCAGATGAGATGACAAGGGGCTTCGAAGAACCCTCACGGTCCCTAAGATTAGCAAGGGCTTTATGCTGTTTGTGCTGTCAGTGAGGGCCAAGAAATAGTGATGAAGTTGATGGTGAATTGGACAAAGGACTGGATTTCACATGGATGTTTGAATTTGTCTGCAAGCCTCTAGTTTGAGACAAATTTTCATGGACTGTGGAGATGAGGCAAAAAGAAAGATTGATTAGATAGTAAGGACTGATTTCAACTAGAGATGTAGCAAATGCTCACAATTTTTATACTGGGAATCAAAATTTTGCATTAGCAAAAGTTGAGCACATGGATAAAGGTAATTATTTCAAGGAAGGTAGTAGGATTCAAAACAATTATTGTAGTTTGGAGTGTGTGTGTGTATATATATATATATATGCCTTCTTATCTGAGTAAGTCAATTTCACATGCAGGGAGAAGGAACAGAATAGTTGAGAGAAGGACCACAATAGTTGGGTATTAAACCATATGAGAGCCAGTTTGGTGTAGTGGTTAGAGTATTGGGACTAGGACCTGGGAGGTGAGCGTTGAAATCCCACTGAACCATGAAGCTTGCTGGATGGCCTTGGGGTACTCACAGTCTCTCAGCCTAACCCTACCTCACAGGGTTGCTGTGAGGATAAAATGGAGTGGGAGAACTATGTACAACACTTTGAGACCCTTGGAAGAAAAGTGGGATATAAATATAGTAATAAATAAAATATGTAACAGCAGCCCTTTTAGCCCAATGACAGTGAAACCACAGTTAGCAATTGCAAGCTAGCCAGCGCTTTATAACAAGGATGGGAGAGAACTGATGCAAGAATGTGAACTAACAGTGGATAAAGCCTTATTCCTGTGAAAATTACATCTCTGCTCCTCGTAGACAAATGACCCAAAGATGTGATATTACCTTTCAGCAGAATGAAAATATCCCTGGAAATAATAGGGAAGATTTCTGAGATCAAGTATGATTTGTCTGACTGTTTCACAAGAGTCCACAAAAGCACTCGCACTGGTTGTCAAGACCTCTCCTATCCCCACCCCGCAAGCAGCCCCATGTCTGACATGACAGTGTCCTTGGGAAAGGAACTCAGGACCTTCAGAATGCCACATGCTCAAAGGTAGACCCACACCTCTCCCCTAAGTGTGGAACTAGCAATGGAGTTTCACCTTTGACTTTGCTCTCTAGACATTTTGAGACCTCTGTGTCATGGCGAGTTAGCAATAGAATCAGTTAAATTATAGAAATTCATATAATCCTTTGTATCTGAATGGGTTTGCCTTTCTTGATTTATAAAGATCAAGGTTGCATGTAGCAGCCATTTTGTTGACCTTTGTTTTACCCCAAGCACTGATTGTTGGTCAGGACAAGCCTAGACTTCTTCTGAGTGATGCATAGGCATTAGAAGGGTGGGACAGATTTTTTTCCTATAAATAAATAAATATGTCTTGCACCAGGAAACCATCCCTAAATCAAATTATGCTCTCACATCAATTTGACAGCCAAGTTTCCTATAAATACATAGCCTAGACTTTTGTTGGGATAGTTTGATCTATAGTTAGCAGAAGATATGCACCCTGGATTCCATGTTGCATCTTTCACCAAGATGGTCTCAAAATGACTGCCTTTTGCTAGGGATCTTCTGTAGCAGCATAAGATATACAACCTGCCTGCCTATTGTATCAGCTGGGGAAGGTATTTGGAGTTAAAATGATGTTGCTCTTTTTATTTCCTTGACTGCACTTCTGTGGCCATTTTGTTCATTACATGAATTAACATCTTGGTTAAACTGTGTGTTCTAACCTGGGGAGAGTCTGATTAATATCATTTCGCCCCTTGTGTAAGTCTACTGTCTTCTAAGGCAAGTTAATAAGAGAGTGTAGAGCAGGTGTGTGGTTAGGCATTGGAAGTGTAAAGTTTCACTTGGTATCCCAATTATGTCTCTCTCCAATAAAATATGAGCCCAACAACTCGTTAACCCAGTAGGTGGTGGTATTTATTGCTGATTTGTGGGTATTAGATTAGATTTAGTCCCTACGGTAAAGTTGGAATAACTAGGCACCCATCTAACCTGGGTTTCCCCATGGCCCCTGGGAGACAGGGTAAAGAGAGGGATGAGGACTTTCCAGAGGACACCAAGAATGTCACAGTGCCCTTCACCCATATTGTTTTTGGTATTGCAGAAAACTTGGGAGATGGACAGGATCAATGATGACCGCAAATAATGGTTGGCTAGTAAGGCTAGTCAGAATTGGTGGGTTCTTGCTTTTGCATTTCAGGACAGAGATGGGTGCTGCCCCATGTGTAAATGGTGTATAGGAAAAATGATAATGTGTAAAACAATCCTTAACTATCTGGAGAAGGGAGAACATATTTTCTTGGTATACTTCTATCCCAAAATTGTGTGAATCCTGATCAGCGGTGATTGTTAAATGTTAGTGCTGGAAAAAACCCAGGATTTTATTGCAACAGTTCTTGATTATTGTTTCATACTCCTCCTCACTCCCCTCCTCTCCTCCTTAGAGGACCTTGAAGACCAGGGTTCGAATCCCCACATAGCCATGAAGCTCACTGAGTGACCTTGGGCCAGTCACTGCCTCTCAGCCTCATGCAAACCCTATTCATAGGGTTGCCATAAGTCGGAATCGACTTGAAGGCAGTACATTTACATTTTGCTTTCAGGGACGCATGTATCACTTCTAGGTTGTAGGAACAAAAAGGCAAATCAGAGCAACTCTTAACATCCGGATATAAACAAAGCAGCCTTAGATTAAGGATGAAATATCCAGTGGGGGTCTGATACCTTGTCGATTCAGCAGTGTGGCAATGTCAGAGACTGAATGTTAGCTGGCCATCTCTGTTTGGCCACCTAATTGGCTATCTCCCCACCTAAGGTTAACTATTAATCTGGAAGCCATGAGACCTGGACTGACTTAACTTTGAGTGTATTATGCCTATGGTAGACAGTGCTTAATTTCTAACCTGAAATGTCAGAGCTCAGCCCTGCTTGAAAATAGTGCTCTTGGCCTGAAAGCTCTTCTCACTAATTCGAAGTGCATGG
Source organism: Rhineura floridana (assembly GCF_030035675.1). Lineage (NCBI taxonomy): Eukaryota > Metazoa > Chordata > Lepidosauria > Squamata > Rhineuridae > Rhineura > Rhineura floridana. The sequence goes on from NC_084480.1 coordinate 188,368,609, forward strand.
AGGCTAGCTGTGGCTGTTCATTTGTGATGGAAAAGCACTCAGTATATGTCTTACAATGACATTAGTGTTCCACATCTAAACCAGCTCCAGCATGGAGGTTTGAAATTTAAGCCTTAGATCAGCCTTATATTTAACAACTTCCTAGTAGCCATAGGTGACTAGGAATTTCATACTGATAAGTGAATGCACTAAGGGAGGAGATTTCTGTGCTAGCCACAGAGAAAGGACAGCCCTTTCTTCTGCAACCAAATGCATGGTATTTGCTTCTTAGCAGCCTAGCAATTTTTTTGAAGGCTAGTAACTTTTGTTGGATTGATTGATTGAATGAATGAATGAATGAATGAATGAATGTTCCACCTTTACTCACAAAGGAGCCCAGGGCTACTCCAGGTGTAGGCTGTAAGTTTTTTATGTCACCCCCAATAAAATAATGGTACACGTTGATTTATCCTGACAGGATATTTTGAGACGAGCCAATCTTGGTATATTGGAAACCAATGCTTATCCAAATACTATTTGGTGGCATTTTCTACCACAAGAGTAGTTTCTTCTGCAGGTGTATAGAAAAATGCTATCATACAAGGTGTCACAAACATATAAGGTTTTATTTCCCATTTTTCAGTGTGATCAATTTATCTGCAAACTAACTTTGCCAGACCATGAAAACAATGAAGAGAAAAAAAATACCCCCTTCCTTGTATTTTCCTTTTTTTAAAAAAAGCTATGCAGCTATATAAATTTGTTTAATTTAAAACATTTCTGATGTGGTTTTAATTGGAAATACAATTTCAGAGTGGGTTACAAATTCCAAAATTGGGGTATCACCACCAAAAAGGCTCTCCCCGAGTTGCAATATAGAAGGCCTCAGCTAAGGACAGTTGAGAGAACTCCATGGCAGATCTTAACAAATGGCATGGATGTACCATATTTGATTGGCTAATTAACCAAACTGAGCTGGAAAATTGGCCTAGAAGAGAATATAAAAACAAATAAAATTGTACAGTTATGGGAGAAGTTGTTACTGATGAGATTAGTAGTGCTTGTGCCTTTGCTCCAGTGCAGCAGCTCTAAATCTTGAGCCAATAAAAGTTGCCTTGTGGCTTTATTTTTAAGTAGTAAATACTGCTGTTAGTGACGGCTGCCCTCTTCCCTCTCATCATAACTTAAATTAAGCTGGTAGCATAGTCAGAGGTGGAAATAGTCCTAGAAGCCTCTGAGATGGAAGTGGAGCACAAGGGCAAATATTCCTTTGCCACTTTCCTTAGACCTGTGAGCATTGCAGTGACCACAAATTTGCTATGGCAGGTTTGGTGAACATCCTTTCTCAAAAAGGGGGCAGGTAGGCAAGAAAAGAGCCGAGCAGACATCCAGTGAGGTCATAGCCAGTTCTGGCAGCTTCATCTCTCAAGCTGTGCATGCAGCTGACTCTGCCATGTGTTCATTGCTGCTCAGAGTTTTGCTGGTTTTACAAATGCCTTGGCTTCTCTCTCTTGTGGCCTTCAAGAGCTCCAATAATGGATGTAAAGTTGCTTGATACAGCTGCTGCTCTGAAGCGAAGGTTGTCTGTGTCTGGCCACTGCCTGCATGAGAGACTAACTGGGAATCCCATGTTGCTTTCTCTGAAGTCCTTGAAGTAGGGGCAGGGCTATTTTTTTTTCTGTACTGCCTTCAAAGAACAATCCTGTTTTAGGTTTTGTAGTGGTCGTGTTGCTCCAGTGAAAAATGGCTTTCTGTTCTCAGCTTTTATAAGTGCCATTGTGAAGTGTTAGTACTAGTGCTAGTAATTTATACACCATTGTAAGTGTATAAGGTGCTTTACAGAGTTTGGTAAGCAAAAGGTGGCTTGCAGTCTAAATTGAATAGTGGGGAAGGATGGCAGAGATAAAGGCAGCAACAGATGGATGTGAGCAACAGATAACTTTAGAGACCAGATGATCTGGGTTCAAATCTCCATTTACCTGGAAAACTCACTAGGTCCCAGGCAGGTCCCAGGATATGGTTTGAAGGCACATGAAGCCACCACCTTCCTGAACATTAATATATAATGTAAGACTATAATATAAGATTTTTTTATATTTATTTATATATATAGCATATAAGAACATAAATAAAATCTAAAATAAATGTTCAGCCTACTATCTAAAATTGTTTTGAATGTAAAGGTCATGCTTTGAACGCTACTCTTGAGTACTGGGACAAAAGCTGGAATACGAATGTGATCAAATAAATATGAAGTTTGTACTTCCAGTGTATTCAGCATGGTTGTTACAGTCCTAAAAACAAGACCTTTGTAAACTGCTTGTCCCCAGTGGTGTGTGTTTTGTTTTAAGCAAGATCTTAACATATCTTGGCAACACCTTTGTATTGAGTTAAAGCTATGCTGGCAGAAATAAATATGTGTGAAATGCCATGCTGTCTTCTCAAATGCACGCTGTCGGATTGTATCCCTCCCCTGGGCAGAATCTCTTATCGCCAGTGTACACCATACCCTACAGTTGGCACTCATTCAATATGTTTCTTTTTCAGGGGGAAGAGATAAGCGTGGAGGGCCCATTCTAACATTTCCAGCGCGCAGCAATCATGATAGAATACGACAAGAGGACCTTAGGAGGCTCATTTCATACCTAGCTTGTATTCCTAGGTAAGGGTACCTTTCCTGTATTATGATTTGAAGCTGTGTATACTTTGCATCATTGTGTCAAAAAAGTTTAAAAGGAGTCCTGTGCGAGTTCATATCAAGGTCACGTTCCTCTAACCTTCCAGTTGTTTAAGGAAAGGTAGCTTAGCAACCAAGTACGCTGCTCTGGAGTATTCAGAATGCTCAAAGGAGCAGCCGATCATCACAGACTTGGAGTAAAGTTACTTTCCGGGCCTTTTCACCCTTGAATGATCAGGGCTACCATTAACAAAACAAAACAAAAACTGTATTCCAAGGTTATTACCCTTTAACAAGAGTGCAAAGTGAGTTGTGGATTGCAGCCAAAGTCTGAATTGCTATTGCTGATTTTCCTAATGTACTGCAGACTAAGAAGCCAGTTTATACAGCATATAGAATCAAGTGATAAACACTTTACCTGGACTATACCACCTCATGCAACAGTTTTGGGGGGCGGGAATGTGTGTATATGCACATATACACGCTCCCCCACCCCCCAAAAAAAAACATGTCAGGGAAAGAAAGGTTCAACCTAGTATTTTCTTTGACATGTAATTTTTCTAGGTGTGGAGGGGATATGTTTGTATATGCAACTATGGAACCCCACACCTGCTGCGTGAAATGATCCCATCCAAGAAAAGCTTTACTGTTTGACTCTGTGAATTGATTAAGCTGTCCCAAATAATGTGGCAAAAGAAGAAACCAGTATTGGACAAGGGAGAAAGTGGCTTTGCACAAAATGTGACCTATTGCGCTAGTAAGTGCTAGCTCTGTTGAGCATTATCAATGGCTTTGCTCAATTTAGCTACTTTGGCAAATTTCAACACTTAAGACGTGTTTTTCCTAGTTCACATTAGGCTAAAGCTGCTTCTTTTTCTTAGAAAGGTGCCAATTTCACAGGGAGAATACATTCTGCTGAACTGAGTATTAATCCCAGAGTAAAGTTTACACTTTATAAATGGTATTAAACATGACTCTGCAAGAGTGCCGTTCAACCCAGAAATAGCTCACATCTGAACTGACTGCCTCACCTTCAGTTGATCAGAATTGTAGTGAAGTGCAGATTTTCTCTTAAGAGCCAGCTGGCTGTACTGTTATGAATTGCAGGGCTTCTGAGCTTTCCAAAAGACCGTGTGTGGGCTGAATACCAGGCTGAATTTAGGCACTGGTAGCATTTGCTAGAGTAGCCAATGCTTCTTATTAAAGCTAGTGTATTTTTATTGGTAAAGGGAGAGGGAATATGAGTGGAATCAGGCTAGGATAAGGTAGATCTCTAGGAGCAGCCGAGAGCATGTAGCTGAGCAGAATGCAAATTGCTAGTGGAATGTACAAGTGGGAAATCTGCAACAAAATGTTGCAGTAAATTCTCAGCCTTGGCAATCCCAGAAGAGCAAATTAGAGTTTCAAGGAACTAGGACATTCCATCAACAGACAACAGCGTGAGCTACTTTAAACTTCTTTTCTCCCTAGGCTCACATGCCATCAACATTCTGAAACTCCTGTAAGGTAGTAGGCCCTTTTCAGGTGGTGCTGGTGTAGGTGTTGGTACTGGAGGATGTCGTAAATATTGTCTAACTGATATCTGGGTCTGACACTACAGTCGGCTTCTATGTTGAGTTTTATGTGAAAATGAATTTTAAAAATTTACTAAAACCATTTTGTGCTTTATTTGCTAGTGCAGGGCTGGTCCAAGAGGTAAACTAGGTAGGTGCCTGGGGTACTAAGAGCACCTGTTGCGTCTTTATTAATGTCTTGGGAAAAGAGGGAGAGACCTGAACCTTTGAGGAGGTGCACTGAGACCGCTTGGCATCTGGTTGGCTGGGTGATACCCCTATATTCCAGAGAACACAACTGCGGGACTTCTGTGTCCATGATCTCCCTAGGACATATGCCCTGTTGTGCAGGGGAGGAAATAAATAAACAGTGCACATTATAACTGAGAAAATAGTATCCTGGTCCACTCTTGCTCATTTGTTGTGCTATTGTTTATGCTGCTTGTCATACAATGACGCAAGGATATGTGTTCATGTGTGCATTGTGTATGTGTAAAATGTTCTTTCATAGTAGTGCTTGATTCTACCAAGTTGTATAAATCTCTGGTTAGATGTTATCCTTCTGCAGGTAAAAAAACCTGCTGAGTTGACCGATGAGGACAAGAATAGAACTGGCAGACAGAGTAGCCAGGCTGGCACTCGGGACCATGCTTGCCTCTATTAATTGTTGTCTTATTTACCTTCTAGTGAAGAAGTGTGTAAACGAGGTTTCACGGTTATTGTAGATATGCGTGGATCTAAATGGGACTCTATTAAGCCACTTTTGAAGATCTTGCAGGAATCCTTTCCCTGTTGCATTCATGTTGCACTGATAATCAAGCCAGACAACTTTTGGCAGAAACAGCGGACTAACTTCGGCAGCTCCAAGTTTGAATTTGAGGTAACTTATAACAACAAAGTTGAATTTCTTCTTTCTAATGTTGGGTATCTAAAGTGGAGGGAAACCTGCCTCCCTTCTAACAGTATTTAAAGAAATTTTGTATCGCTAATACTTGGCCTGTTAAAACCCCCCCCCCATTTCAATATTACTGAGGAAACTACAGAACAGGCACTCCTGTACTCCAGTTATACCAGAGAGGGAGATATTTCATGGCTACACTGGTGGAATGGCAACCTTATCCTATGCATGCTTAGCCTGGGAGGGGGGAACCCCCGCCCCCCAGAAAATACAAGAATGGCATAAAATTGGAAATATCGCCTAGAAATATTTCCACAGGAATATAGGAAGCTGCCTTACACTGAGTCAATCCATTGGTCTATCTAGCTCAGTATTGTCTACACTGATTGGCAGTGGTTTTCTAGGATTTCAGGAGGTGCCAGGGATTGAACCTGGGACCTTCTGCATGCAAAGCAGATGCTCTATCACTGAGATACGTCCCCTTCCCCCTCCTGTTGCTCACACATGGAAAGAACCTGAATGCAGGTGGATAGAGACCCCCCCAGTCCCCTTCTGCATCAACCCACACACAGTACATAATGCCATAGTGCCCCTAAACTATCATCTTCAGTGGCACAGCCAGCAGCGACCCTGCTACTGCTGGACCCCAGGCCACCCTTACACGCCGGGGTCCAAATTCCTTTATGTGGCTAGCCGCCACCATTTTGAACCACAACACAGAACCCACATAGCTCCCTGGAGTTCACTTTAATTAAACGCTCCTTTTTTCAGTGCTTTAAATGTGTCTCATTGTATGGTTAACATTTGATCTTTGCTGCTTTCCAGACAAACATGGTGTCTCTGGAAGGCCTTACCAAAGTTGTCGACCCTTCTCAGTTAACCCCCGAATTTGATGGCTGCTTGGAATATAACCATGAGGAATGGATAGAAATCAGAGTTGCCTTTGAGGATTACATTAGCAATGCTACACACATGCTCTCTAGGCTAGAGGAGCTGCAGGACATATTGGCCAAAAAGGATTTGCCTCAGGACTTGGAGGCAGCTAGGAGTATGATCGAAGAGCATTCGCAGCTGAAGAAAAAGGTCATCAAAGCCCCTATTGAGGACCTGGACTTGGAAGGGCAAAAACTGCTGCAGAGGATACAGAGCAGTGAGACTTTCCCCAAAAAGAACTCTGGGTCTGGGAATGCGGACTTGCAGAACCTCTTGCCAAAAGTGTCCACTATGTTGGACAGGCTGCACTCGACGCGGCAGCATCTGCATCAGATGTGGCATGTCCGGAAGTTGAAATTGGACCAATGCTTTCAGCTCAGGCTTTTTGAACAAGATGCAGAAAAGGTAAAATGGGGACCGTTTTCTGAGCCAGGTTGGCCAACTTCTTAAGTGGGGCCATATGTTGCACCAGGGGCATCCACAGGAATTTTTCCAACGAGGGGGCCAAGTAAAACAGTGAAAGCAAGGAGCAGGACAATTTCTGATCTTTTAAAAAATGCAAAGAATAGTGCATATTTTACTTCCTATCTCAGGTTTTCCAAATGCTGGTAATTTACTATTTTTTTTAAAGAGAGAGAGAGAGAGAGACAGAAGGAAATCTGGGGGTTATGGTTCATGACCCACCCACCCCCTTCTTACCGGCACCAATGAGTTGCTATATGTGATGGAGAACCGTTGGAGTACCAAGGAAGCTGGCTGCGTTCCCCCTTAAGAGCCCAGGACAGTGTGTGTCTGTGTGGCCTAGCCATCCAGACTTGAAAAGGAGGCTGTGACTGCTGCCTCTGGAGGAAGTGGCTACCCCAACATGGAGCCATCATGGTAGTGTCCAGAGCCTGCAACCCAGTACCCCCAGGAGCCAGATCTAGGCCAGGGCCCACCAGTTGGCCCTCTGCTGTAAGCCATGCTCAAAGGATATTCGGAAATCCTTCTCTTAAATAAATAAGGTCTTAAATAAATAAGGTGGGGGGAAAACAAATGGCAAATATGATCTAGCCTCTAATTTCATATCCATGAAGCCTCTAGCCTTGCTGCAGTCAAGGGGATCTATCCATCTTCAAATGGTGGCAGGATTGGACCATTTGGCTGCTCTTATGCACATTTGGGAGTTGTCCCACTGAATTCTGTGAGTTTTAACTAATAAATAAAGCATGTATAGCAACTAGCTGCAACCAAGCACAGCCTCGTGGGATTTCACGTTGATGGTTTTTTTAGTAACTATAACTACTTTAATGCAGACATTTGGATGATTTAGGCAAATTGATCATAACACTGGGATTTGAGCGAGATGTTTTATTACATGCATGTACACTGCTTTTCATCCAAGATTGGCTTTCAGAGCAGATAACAATTAAAATCCAATACATAACAAACAAGATCCAATCAAACTGTAAGCCCCCTCAATGCACTCCAGTTTGCATTTCCCCCCCTCTGGACCCTTTTCTCTCCTTTTGGGCCTCACCGCTAATGACACTTCTGAAGCTCTCCCTTGCACGGAAGTCTCCTTTGGTAGGCCCAACTAGCTCTTACCTAGTAGATGCATCTTAACCCTCTACTCTCTCACAAGAAGGGTTAGGAAATGCAAGCAACTTAAAAATAACAGAACTTTTTCCATTGCTCTATTGACCAAAAGTAGATATTGTGAAATGAACGTTTTGGATCATTTAGATTCCGTGTACCTTAGATACGAAATGCTTAATTCTGCCTTTTCTTTCATTGTAATTGGGATCTAAATGCCTGGAATGTGCTCCTTGGTGAAATCCTCAAAGATCAAAATGACAACTGGAGGAGGCACTTTGACCCACCAGAAAACAATTGTCTTCTTCATTAGAAAGAGTGCATGCACCTCAACTGCATGGAAGGGTTTAAAAGGTGAAAGTTAAATATTGTTTTAAAAAGGTCGCTTGCCTAAGGATCAGTTTCCCAAATCAGAAAGCAACCTCCCTTGTCTTTGCATGCAGTTGGTGAGCCAGAGGGTCAGGACTGTGGGCACTTTCAATTTGTGTCTGCTACAGTTAGAGTGATGACCCTAGCAGGGGATTTCTCTTACTGCGGACTGCTCTGAAACATACTTCCTTTGGATGCTTTCCGTGCAGAGACCTTCTCGGCCAGCTGCAGAGCTGAGAGGCTCCAGGTGGATGCATACCTGTCTTGCAGCCTAACACAGGGGAAAGATTTTCGGTTTTAGAATGCACATCCATCTAGCCTTTCATACAGTTAGGGAACTTCCCCCAAGATTTACAACCCAACAGGGGCTGGGAAGCAGTGTATGGAAAGAGATTCATCCTCTTTGCCAATGTCAACAGGAGATGATAACATGAAGAGAAGCCAATCTGACATCATATTTTCCCTCTGTAGCTGAATACCCGTGGAGGATTAAATATGGGGGGAAATGTTGTTAGAATAGAAAATGCAAGTGAATTTTACTGTTTTTATATTTAAAATTATGTGTATATATAATTATATTTATATTGAAGCTTTACTTACTAGTGGCACTCTTCATTCTTTAAGGCAGGGATGACTAACCCACAGTTTGGGGGCCTGATTCAGGTTCCCATGCCAATTTTTCTGGCTCCCAGAGAGCCCACTGATTTTGCAGGTGGCAAAAAAGGGGGGAGGGAGTAGACACTGCACTGAGGTGGTTGGAGCACAGAACCATAAGGGGGATGTCAATTACAAGTCATTGGATCAATCAGTAACCCTCCACCCTTAACTGCTCTGCACGGATGAGCTGAAGAGGGGGACAGTGTGTGTGTGTGTGGGGGGGGGGCTCCTGGCTATGCTCACCACAAAGTCAGATCTTGTTTAATCCTGTATGTGTATTGCAAGTGTTTGTGTGTAAGCTTCTATCCCAGGCCTTTAAGGCATATACTGGATCAGGGTGATAATGAATAATCAAGCATCGCCAAAATTAAAGAGTGACATTAGCAAAAGAATAAACAGATTCTTTAACATCGGGATGGGAAACTTTTTGGCCCCAGGGCTGCGCTACCTTCATAAGCGTTATCCGCATGCCTAGTATGGACAGGGCCAGGTGCAAAAGTGGCCAGAGCAACCAATGTCACTCTTACCTTTGCAGAGTAGGATACATTCCAGCCACCCTAAAGTCAGAGGTTTCTACGTGTATCTGCATCTCTCTATCCTCCATCCTGGCAAGTAAGAGGTTTTATCGCAGTTCAAGAGCACATTCCAGCAAGGCAAAAGCACTTGAGGCTGGTACAAAGTAGAGCTAGTGAAGGGTATGGCCTGGGGAGTGCCCCGAGGACTGTGTTTTGTCCCTGAGGTTGATGTCCCCCTTCCCTGTTGTAACACATGTAGTGAAAGTTAAAAGCACATCCAAACAAAAAGTGAATTGTGTCAGTATAGAGCTGGTTCACAGGGGACGTCCATCTGAGCACTGAGTGGCTACCTTGGGCTTGCCAAGTTGATTGCCATTTAATGCACCTAAAGACAGGATACTCATTTTTCTAAATGAATCTCTTTTAAGACTCCAGATTTTTAAATGTTCCCTATTAAGACAGACAAAATATCCCTCATTCTAGTGCTAAAGCAGGTGTGGGGGACCTCCAACCTATGGGATAAAATTGACCCGCCAGGTCTCACCATCTGGCCTGCCAGGCCATTCTGGGCAAGCCATGCCCACTTGCCCTACACCTGACATCAGGTGTGCGGTAGGTAAGGGCAGGGCTTCAAAGAGACAAATGGGAGCTTTAAGTGAGTTCCCGATTGTTCCATTGCTGGAGCAAGGTGCACTCTCCCCACCCATCAGTTGTTTGGCATTTGGAGTGTGCCTTGCTCCTGGAGGAGGAAATGATTTCCATGGAAATCGTCGTTAAAATGGAGGTGGGGGGGATCAGTTTTTGCATTTTATATTGAAACTTCTTACCCCTCCCAGTGCTGGTCTTTGAACCTCTGGAAACAGCATGGGGCTGCTTGCAAAAAAGCGTTCAAACAGCCCCATGCTGCACTTTGAAGTCCCAACAATCGGGCCTTGAAAGCACAGCATCACCTGATATCATTGTGATGTCAGGTGATTGACAGATGGGTGGCTCTCTCCAAATTTGACCCGCCAGGGGTGGGGAGATAAGGATCTGGCCCACTGGCCAGAGAAAGCTCCACTACCCCTGCACAATTGTATGACCTAGGGGGATCAGATATGATGTGGAGATCTGTAGGGAATTCAGGATCAGTTTACAAGCTTTCTCTCTGAAGTGCTACATTTTTATGATGAGGGGGGCACTTTCAAGCAGTCTTTGCAATGCGAAACTTTCTTTGGTACAGCCCTCACATAAGGATTCTACCATCTTCATGCGAGCCTAGATGTGACAAAGTGTTCACTCCTGCTTCATAGCATCTATGAACACTGACCACATGATGGCAAGATTAGTACATTGCAAGTGTCTCAGCCACCACAGTATGCTAATGACAATGCTAGTTTCTGAAAGGGATGAGGGAAAGAAGGGCAAGAAAATTCACAAAACAATGAATCTGCATCACATGACAAGTATGGCCCTTTCAGCCAGGGGAGGAAACTCGCTGTGCAGAAGGAGAGATGTGAAGCCCTGGGGGGGAAATGTAAAAATTAGGGGAGCTGAACCATACAAAGAAAGAAATCGCAGATACTACATAGTAGTTTTGTAGTAAAGCTTAAAAAGATAGTAAAGGGGAAGAACAGGCTGAGACAATATAATTGGATGTTTTATAGAATTCTGTAAAATTGCCGCCGTACCATCTAAAGTAAACTACTGACAAAGAAACAAATGAAATTCTTTGACTAATAAATAATTGCATCTTTTTACACAAACGACATTTATATGGCTTACTTCCCTCCCCCACGCACCACCTCCGGTTCTAACTAGCTGTGCCACTATTCCACATTGAATTATTTTCTTCACTTATATCTGAGCCTTCAAGCCAGCGTACAATAAATGGCTAAAAACCAAATTACAACAAAGATTAATGCATAAGATGGGTGTGCACACGCAAGGAGTTGTAAGGCTGAACTGTTAATAAGAAATGTCAGTGTCAAATGTTAAGGGGGGGGAAGGGGGCAGATGTATCTAAAATTGTGATTTGATGTCCTAAATATTTAATTTCAGATTTGCAAAGTTAATTATAAAAAAATCTGGTTAACAGTGAAATGCCATAAAATAGATTATTAAAATCTTGACTGAATATTTTTCAAGGACTGTCTTGAATTCAAACTTCCATATGTGCTGATTGTCCAGTTACTGTTCTTAAAAGCATGCGCACAGAGAGCAAGAAATGTTTTGTGACTGAAGCAGATTGTTAACCTGCTCCTTGCCAAATTGCACCATCTGATCAGGAAGCATTTTTGAACATTGTTTAAGCGGTCCTTCAAGGCCTGTCCTGCTAAGCATGCTTCAGGAGGCACCATGAGATCAACGAAGGAAGTAATTTTTTTTAATTTTTTTAATTTAATTTAATTTATATACCGCCCTAAGCCCAAGGGCTCTCTGGGCGGTGTACATACAATAAAGCAATCAAAATATATAAATACAATAATACAATAAAATCAAACCAACAAAGGTAAACAAAATAATCAAACATAGCAAAATACATCAAATACATATACTAATACGCATTAAAATGCCTGGGAATATAAAAAGGTTTTCACCTGGCGCCGAAAAGATAGCAGTGTCGGCGCCAGGCGCACCTCATCAGAGATACCATTCCACAGTTCGGGAGCCACAACCGAAAAGGCCCTATTTCGAGTCACCACCCTCCGAGCTTCTCGATGGGATGGTACTCGGAGAAGGGCCTTAGATGTTGAGCGCAGTGTACGGGTAGTTTCATATTGGGAGAGGCGCTCCACCAGGTATTGCGGTCCCATGCCGTGTAAGGCTTTATAGGTCAAAACCAGCACTTTGAATTTAGCCCGGAAACAAATAGGAAGCCAGTGCAGACGAGCCAGAACAGGTGTAATATGAGCGGACCTTCTTGTCTGCGTCAACAATCTGGCCGCTGCATTCTGGACTAACTGTAGTTTCCAAACTGTCTTCAAGGGCAGCCCAACGTAATTGATGTTGGAAGACAAAGCATTAGCCTCGGTGGTAGTGGACATGGCACAATTTGCACTCCGTTTCAGGTAGCAAAATGTCTTGGGCCTATATCTGTGCTGGTAGCAAGCATATTGCTCCCCATTAGAGCTGAAATGTTTGATCAGTGTAGCTGGGCCAGCTCTGTTGCTGGTAGTAATTGCCAAGTGCCACTGGAAACCAGATTGGCCCAGATATGCTTGTGTGGTTTGTCCACCTCTGCTGCTTTCCCTCCTCCACAGTGGGATGGAGCTGGGAGTGAGTATGTAGCCCTGCCAGCCAGGCTCAGTTTTGTTGCCACTCCTGGGGACTCCTGGCTACCCAGCAAGGAAGCAGCTGTCTCATATTTTGTGTAGGCAGTTCCACAAGTGCACACCTTTCAGGTCCTCACTCTTGCCAGTATGTGTTGTGTGCGTATATGCATGCAGACTTCATACGTGCACAAAGTAAAACAGACAGCCCACCTGAAATATGTGGGGAGGGGCAAGACTGGCAGCTGTAGCAGCTGTCAGTTTAACATATGCAAGTCTGACATTTCAGTTGCAAAACTTGCAGATGAATGCGCTGTGATTGTCCTTTTTCGGTTGCAGCTTGTCTTCACTCTAGCTGAAAATGCTCAGCACTGGATGTGGTGTTCCAGCTGCATGTTAACTAGTGCTGTGCTGGGTGGCACTGTTAACTCTCATACTGTATTTGTTAGCAGTTACTTCTTGTGGCGCCTTCAAATGTACGCAGTTGCTCCACAGCACTTGTGACTTATTATTTCTGTGCTGGCCTTTGAGATGTGTTAGAACTGTGATACCCAGTGTGCCTGCCTGCATTGCTTTGGGATGGTTCTGATGACTCTTGCTATTGTTGGTCTTATCCTGACTTAACCTAGTGCTTGTTGTAGTACTCCTGCATAATTGGCTTTCTCTCTTTTGGTAATGGTGCATTTGTTTAATATTCTTCTCTCCGACTCCCCATATCTGTAGTATTTTACATTTGTTTTCTGTTCAATTCAGTTTGCAGCCTAAATTTCTTGTTTATTCAGAATCCCTTGAACCCTGTCCTAATCCTTCCCACCTCTGTCAAGCGCATTTTGGGGGAGCACACGTAAGCTCCCTTTTAACCAGAACAATAGATAAGTTGGACAGGATAGGCAGCTGTGAGGTCCAGCTTGATGCTTGCACCTGCCGTTTCGGCTCATTAATGAGCATGCTGAAGGTAGCGCTCCAACAAGCTATGTATCCACCAAATAGCAGGGCCTTCTTGGTAATGTTTCTCCATTTTTACTTCTGCTTTGCCAATGAGTCCACAGCAAGTATTACTAGTCCACAACAGTTTCTACATGCCTAACTAGCTACTTGTATCAATGATCATTAGGAGCATATTGGTGGCTTAAAATGAGTCAATTCACTTCTTTACAAAAGCTTCTCAGCTTGTTTGCCTGGAAGCAATTCTTGCTCACCACAGGTGACTAGGCAAGTGGTTATTTATAAGCCTGATCTGCTGACCTCTGTGTTGTCATCGAAGCTTTGCTAATTTGTAAGTTCTTTGCTTGTGAACATGCCGATGTCCTTAACCTTCTGTTCTGTGATGAACATTCATTCTTGTCTTCTCTTAGATGTTCGACTGGATCACACACAACAAAGGCCTGTTTTTGAATAGCTACACAGAGATTGGAGCCAGTCACCCTCATGCCATGGAGCTCCAGACACAGCACAATCATTTTGCTATGAATTGTATGGTAAGAATCTCTGGAACTTGCAACAGCACTCTGTACTTGGCATGCATCTTGTCCTTTACAGTGCAGAAGCATATGAAATTCTGACCTGGTGTGCTGGCCTCCTCTGTATACTGTGTGGTGAAGAGGAAAGAACAGGAACCAATGTATATGAACAAGGTAGGAGAAGAGAGAGAGGAAGAGAGATGAAGACAACATAGCTTCGCTATTCTTGTTACTGAAGAACTGTCAAAGTGCAAGGCACTTTGCAGACCACAAACAGATAGATCTCTCCTCAGAGGGCATATAATCTATTATTCAGCACAAGCAGGGGGTAAACAGGGAAATAATAGGTCTTTGTTTCAGTTACACATACTTTAGTTACAGTACCGCAGCAGGACAAGGGAGTTGTGCCCAAGGCTAATGAATCACACTTCATAGAAGTAGCTGTCCTGCCCTACCCCATTAGAATCAAACTCGGAATCACTGACATGCTTTTCTCCAGTGTATGTTTAATGCAAAATTTAACACTAGAGCAGTTCACAGATGAGCTTACCAAGAACATGGGTCTCTGCGACAGTACAAGAGATTGCGAGGAATGGCTACTCGAGTGAAGATATTGTTGCAGCAACTTGATACTCTCCCAGGACCACTTAAATAGGGTTGGGGTGGGCTCACTACTTGTGTGAGAATTGTGTCTCAGATCAGGACTGGGCAAACACGCTGGTGCTCATCGCATGGACTGGGGACCGACCTCAGCCTGTGGGCACCTGCGCAACCGCAGGTGCATCCTTGGTGACAGGGGAGGAGACGTGCTGGCAGTTCTTTCCCAGTCCCCTCATCTGGTCTATCCACCTAATCCTCCCTCCCTCGAGGCGGAGGCAGGGGTAGATCAAGAGGGCTGGCAGACTCTGGAGTAATGGTGGGAGGAGGGTCATTGGCCAGCCCTGTCTCTTCGACAGCCAGTGGTGGCTTGGGGGTGTGGCTGTCACTGACCAGACTACTGAAGTCTTCTCCAGTTTCAGCCCCCTCCCTCTGCAGATCACTAGGGCCCTCCCCAGGATGCCAGTCCCCCTCCTCGTCCTTTCACTCACTTTGCCAGATGTTCTCTACGGGGTCCATGACAATAGCAGGACTAACATACATGGACTCTTTCCAAAGTCAGTGAGAGGTGGAGGCCTCATTTCTATGAGGGCATTTGGCACTGGGACCTTGAATTGCTAATACTAATAATTCCACAAGTTGTGAAATAGTGCTGAAACAGTGTAGCTTGCAGAAACCTCTGTTCAGGCAGTCATTTATAAATGTGGGCAGGTAAAATAAGAGCCTGATTCATATTTGTTGCGCCCAAGAGAATGGGGACAACTCCCTGGGCCCCCCAGATTGTAGTCATGTGGGCACACAACACTGTTACATGGGATCTTGGTTTGAATGGGCATCAGCAAATGACCGCTCTAAAAACTATTTGAAATGAATTAGTATCTTAATAAGCAAGGATTTACTGAAGCCTTTATGATCTGGAGTCACTTTCAGTTTCAGATTAGCAGTTCAAACATGACCTATTTTGACAGCATTTTGAACTTCTTAATGATACTTAGTAGTTTATTGCAGAGGCCTGTGTGGGCTTGCCTATATCCAAAGGCACTAATTCAGGGGTGGCCACTCCGTGGCTCTCCAGATGCTGCTGGACTACAGCTCCCATCATCCCTGACCATGAGCTGTGTTGGCTGAGACTGATGGGAGCTGTAGTTCAGCAGCATCTGGAGAACCACGGAGTGGCCACCCCTGCACTAATTCTTGAAGTTAATAACATCTGGGACAGTCTAAGCAGAGGACAGGAACTGAAATCAAAATGGAAACAAATACTAATATATCTGAAGAGATTATTCTGTGAAAGGGAAACATTCAGCTTGGGTTTCTGGTTTGCTGCTGTTGGTGTATCAGTCATTCAACCCCTAGGAGTTTAGTTATCAGAGGCCAACAGGCACAGTGTATTTTCACTTGCCCAGATGTTTTGTTGCTAACCAATCACAAGTAGATATTCATCAGTCCACCAGAGCACGGTAAGGTATCTTAAGCCTGAGACCTATAATTGATTGGCCTGTTATTTGGACACTTAAGACCTGCAGCCAAAGATACAACTAGCTAAATCAAATCCATTGTTGCTGGTGTTTTTTAAGGAATTCAAGCTCTTCAGGTAGAAAGCTGTAAGGCAACCAATATTCTTAGGAAGGAAAGAAAAAAAGAGCATAGTAATGCGAATTCTCAGATTCCTTCAGGAGAGAGACCCAATGCAAACATAATATTTAAGATTAACTAGATTCGTATGTGATTAGTGGTTTGTATTTTCTTCTTCTCATTTAAAAATGGGAGGAAATCTCTCCCTATTATTTCAAGGGGCACAGTTATGCCATATTCAACAAAAAGCTCTGAATGTTAAACAAGCTAGATACGATGCCAGAGGAACATTTAATTATAACCACATTTTGTGTGGGGCCAGATACGCAAACAGTGTTATCTTTTCATGGAGGATGGAACTTTATTTGCTACGATCCTCCTCTCTAAATGTTGAATCTTGTTTGCAGCTGAGGTCTTTCTGTAATCTTGCTGCCCTCATTTGATCCAAAGTAGAGTAAAATGGCCTTAATATTAATAAGGGGTGAAAAATGGTTGTCTCCTTATGCACTTACAGGTACTATAATAGCTCGCATCAGCCCCAGCCAGTGATCAGGGATAATGATAGTCCAAAATACCTGGGGGGCACCAGGTATGGGAAGGCTGGCATAATGCAGTTTTTCACACGGTACTTCCCTAAGTATATGGGCAGTTGATTTATCTGTGGACTTTAGCATACTCTTGCATCCATAGGGAAATATGGAGATCAGATATATTGAGTGTTTGTGTGCCATCTTATGGGACCCTTTTTTAAAAAAGGCAGTGACTATGCTGTAAGAAGTCGCTTGCTTGCAACCTCAAATTTAGTTATGGTGACTCACCTCTAGGAATTCATGTAATGCAGCAGATTGGCAAAGCTTGTCACTTTAACAAACAAAAACAAAAAACCTTTGTAATCCTTGGCCAAGGTGGGGAATGTTCCTCTGAAGCTCACGTGTTGGAAGGCAAAGGAGGGCAGTGTCTAAAATTGTAGGTTGCAATCCTGCATGCAATTTCCCATACACAGGTCATATGGAAATCAATTCAAGGCTACTTGAATTTGGCTTATCCGACAGACAGTAAATATTGATAACCTTCTTATGATGGTGTTTTTGGTAAGCCCCCTTAGTTAGGCTTACCTATTTTCACAACAGCCCAGTAAGGAAGGCCATTAGTATTTTTATCTACGAGGTGGGGCCAGAAACGGAGTAATTTGAATTGTACTCTGGTTTCTCAGGCTGCATGACTTTGGGTTTCCTGCCAGTGTGTTTGAGGTGTCTGCATTCAGGAATACTGCAGCTAAGCACAGGACACTGAAATTCACTACATCTCTGTTCTCTGATCGCTTTTGCACCTGGGAAGGATGTGAAAGGGGGCAGAATGGACAAAGAGTCCTAGTCTCTGCTCCCTTTGCATGCTGATTTTAGTTTTGTGGATACTTGATAGTGATGGAGTGGGAAGAAATCTTGCCTGTACATGGTTGGTGTCTTATCTCGCTTCCCTGACAGCTCTCTTGGGCTCTTCAAATGTGAATAGAAGCCCTTGGTGTTCTCTCTCCTAATTTGGAATGCAAATGGCAGCAGACTTTTGAACTCTTTTTAGAAAGCATGGATAGCTATAGCTTTTAGTGGAATTTGATGCCCTTAGTGACGCGGCCAAATAAAGCCTCAAGAATTTTTGACTTAAAAAGATTGATCACTTACTTGCCATAAATCCTTCAGTGGTTCATTGCTCATGACAGTTCTGAAGCAGAGGACTCCAGTGATCACTGAACCCTTCCCAGATTTGAGTGCCAAATTTTCCAGTGCCACTTACCCTCTTTATTGGAAAGTTCATGTACAATGTATCCCTGTTGAGCGCTACTGTACCACTTCTGTGCCTCTTGATATCTACTGCTTGTGGATGGAAGATCCAATTTCAATGTTCCTAGCGGCGTGGGCTCAGCTCTGTCTTGAGAGCAAGGAGGAAGGTCTGTGTCGCATTATGCAAGCAGTAGTGGCTAATAAGGCAACTGCAGGCTGGAGATATAGAAGTTGTGACAGCAGGAGGCAGGATGAGTTTGTTGTGGAGCTTCAGTTGGTCCAGGAAAAAGAGCCATTCATGCTTTCAAGGAAGCAAAATCTTAAACCAAAGCCCTCAAAACGGAAATTTAATTTCTTTTCTTTGAGGAATTGTATAGTGGTAGCTTATATAGTATCAGTCTATAAGGGTGCTGTTGAGGCCTGTAACTGGCAGTCTGCTTGGATTTGAGTGGAAATTCTAAGCTCAAATCTCATAACCTGGTGCTCTGTTGAATATGGTAAGAAGCAGAGAGTTCAGATAAGGTAAAAAATAGTTCAAGAACTGGCAGCCTGAAGTTACCCCAACCCCTGCTAAAGGTTTTTTCCCCCTTAAGACCTGAAATACTTTTTTACTTCCAGTATTCCTTTTTAATTCACAAACCTGTCAGACTGATTTAAAAAGCTGTTCTTAGGCCTTCCAAAGGTCTTTTTAAGACTGTAGCAAACAAAAGCCACACTGTTAATGAAAATCTGTGTCATTTAGAGTGGTTCAAGGTGCAGTGTGATTTGCAGTCCCCCCCCCTTCCCTGGGTTAAACAAAAAAAATGCAGACCTTTGCTCAAAACAAGCTGCTTGCCTGCACTACTAATGAAAACGGATGGCAATGGGTTTGGAGAAAGTGGCATTGGCACAATGTCTTGGCAGCTTGGCATTTCACCATTCCCTTCCAGAAGCCAATTATGGGCAGTCAGTTGTACTGGTGCATGATTTAAGAACTAATGCTATTTACCTGCTAAGTGAAAAGGGAACATAAGAAGCTATGAATTCTATTGGAGGCCTCAAAGTTAAGAGGGGCTGTATTATGATATGTTAACAACAAGAACAGCCTTCTTCAACCTAGTGATCTTCAGTTGTTGTTGGGCCATAATTCCCATAATCTCTGACCATTGACTGTGCTGGCTGGAGCTGATGCAAGTTGGTGTCCAAAACATCTGGAAGGCATCAGGTTGGGGAAGGCTGAGCTAGAATCTTTGTCCACGGTGTTTTCTGACAAGTAGTTCTCATGAGGGGCAGCTGCCCATTCTGCTCAGTGTAGGCAGTTATTCAGAACGATGGCATCCATCCAGGGAATAGATCTGTCCTTTCTTGTTAGGCTCAGTTGTGTCGCTGACCCCAGAAGGTGAAGCATCTGTGATGAAATTCAGGTTGCTGGTTTTATCCTATTGGGGTTGTAAATGGCTTTGGACTGACATATTTAAAGATGATTTCCTCCCATATGCTTTACTACAACTCATGTTCTACTGAGACAATCCTTTAGCTAGCCTGTGCCAAGATTGACCATCAAGTGTGCGCCAAGCTGGCATTTATAAGGGTTGACAACGCTTGTGGGGTGGATGGGTAGGGAGTTGTAGTATGCCATGTCTTTCTGTTCTAATTCCTTTGTGTTTGATGAAAATTAAGATTTAAATGCTGTCTCTGCAAGCTCAGAATATTGTACACGGTGTTCAGTTCAGCATCTTTCAAGTCTGTTCACTTGTATTATTATTTTAAACAAGGGTGCCAAATTCAGAATACTGAACTCTGAACTTGCATGATGTTTGCACAAAATGCACATGCCCCTGATTATCATTAACATAAGGATATGAGCAAAAAACGAGTTTGTGTCAGAATGGATTCCTATATCTTGTGAGGTCCTTAACATGCTTAGCGTGCTTGTCTAATGTGTTTTGTCTTGTCCTTTTTGTAGAACGTGTATGTAAACATAAACCGCATCATGTCTGTAGCCAACCGTTTGGTGGAGTCCGGTCACTATGCTTCACAGCAGATCAAGCAGATTGCTAGCCAGTTGGAACAAGAATGGAAAGCGTTTGCTGCAGCCCTCGATGAGCGAAGTACCTTGTTAGATATGTCGGCCATTTTCCACCAGAAAGCTGAGCAGGTCAGTAATTCCACACAGCAGCAACAACAGGCTGATCTTGCACGGTTTCATTTAGTTTTGAAATAGACTTGGAGTCTAAGCCCCAGTTTATATATTTTCTTCTTAGTGAGGCATCACAGTGGGAAAGCGTCCTGGCGGATGTTGATCCCTGAAGCAGTTATAGGCAACTTGGCTTGGGGTTCTTCCTCCAAGACTTTGCTTTGGGCAGGGGAAGAGAGCCATCACTGCTCAGCTCATCCTCATTGTAGCATAACACCTCCATGGCTTTTAGCTAGAAGGAACAAATAAATCCATATCTTGAATTTTCTCCCCCTTGTTCCCTCCAGCGAGGTGTGAAAATTGGTGGGAGAAATATCAATAATTTAAGATATGCAGTCGATACCATACGAATGCTGATGAAAGTTAAAGAGGAAAGCACAAAAGCAGGACTAAAGCTGAACATCAAGACTGAAGTGATGACAACAAAAGATTTATGTAACTTCAAATTTGACAATGAGGACACTGAACTTGTCAAGGATTATGAATACCTTGGCACAGTCATTAACCAAAAGGGAGACAATGGTCAAGAAATCAGAAGAAGGCTAGGACTGGAGAGGGCAGCTGTGAGAGAACTAGAAAAGGTATTCAAATGCAAAGATGTATCACTAAACACTAAAGTCAGGATCATTCAGACCATGGTATTCCCGATCTTTATGTATGGATGTGAAAGTTGGACAGTGAAAAAAGCGGATAAGAGAAAAATCAACTCATTTGAAATGTGGTGTTGGAGGAGAGCTTTGCGCATACCATGGACTGCGAAAAAGACAAATAATTGGGTGTTAGAACAAATTAAACCAGAACTATCGCTAGAAGCTAAAATGATGAAACTGAGGTTATCATACTTTGGACACATCATGAGAAGACATGATTCATTAGAAAAATTAATAATGCTGGGGAAAACAGAAGGGAGTAGAAAAAGAGGAAGGCCAAACAAGAGATGGATTGATTCCATAAAGAAAGCCACAGACCTGAATGTACAAGTTCTGAACAGGGTGGTTTATAGCAGATGCTCTTGGAGGTCACTGATTCATAGGGTCTCCATAAGTCGTAATCGAATTGAAGGCACATAACAACAACAACATTCCCTTCAGCAAAATACATGCAATTAGGCTGCGGTAAGGGAAACGAGAGGCTGCAGGGGTCTTTTTCCTTCTTTTTCTCAAAGCATAGACTAAGGGGGGGGTTCAAAAGGGATCTCAAGGCAACACTGCTTGTAACTGCTTTGGGAATTGGTGGTCATTACAAGCTACAAATAAGCTTTTTATTATGTGATGCCTTGTTAAAAGGCAGACTTATTACTTGGTCTCGGAAAGGATCTGTCAGTGAGTAGAAAGCATAAACAAAAGCCCTGGTTTGTGCCAGAACATTTCCCTAACTTGAATGGCATTATTATAGTTGCACAGTCTACATTATCCATCAAACGGTTCACAAGGATTTTAAAGGATAGCTAGCAAATTGGGGACACTGGCATGTAAGACTAAATTAAAGTTTAACCCGAGGCAAACATTTGACTATGGTCTCTAGCTGCAGGCGGTCTTAGTTATTTAAAGTAACAGTTCTAAGTTATGCATAGGCAGAAGGGAATTAAAAACTTGATCTAGTGAGAAGCAGGCATAAATGTTCCTCTTATCCCCTGGTGGGCTGCCTCCATAACTAGAGTGTGTCTTCCTTAAGGGCATGTGCTCCTCACTTGCAAACTCAGCTTTGAGTTGCCTGTCAGTTTTGTTTCTGTTACAAGTTTTGTTTCTGTTACAGTGAGTGCGTTCACTTGACTGTGCATTTATTCGGCTAAATGGAAGAGTGAAATATACTCAGCTGCTTCCTTTGACTTGCTACATCTGAAGTTTTGTATTTATCCCTCTAGATGCAATTTAGTTTGTAGCCAATCAGCCAATGAAGGTGACCAAATAAAAGGAGGGCAAGCTTCTCTACCTTCACTAGTCATGTAGAAAAGGCAATTGTGGGCTGCTATTTTCCATCTCTGCATATGAAATAACTGCAACCTGTCAAAATTGTATATAACTATTAGTAAGGCTAAAGAGGCATGAATCTAGTACAGGTGGGAAACATTTCTCTCAAATCTGAACATGGAAATGTGTTGCTTTTGCTTACAATAGAGCAGTGACTTTGGAAGATAGAGGTTCAAATCCTATCTCAACCAAAGGAAAGCTTTGAGCAAGTCACTGTCTCTTGCGCAGTGGACAGAGGTATGGACCAAGAAGTCCTTTGTTTAGATATGTCCAAGCCAGCTGTATTGGGATGATAATTCTGTTAAGAAAGGTCAGTGTTATGGTAAGGATTAGTGAGACACGAAGAGCTATATAAATGCTAAATATTTGGAGAGGGGCCATAGTTTAGGAACCAGATACATGGCTTGCATGTGTAAGCTCACTGGTTCAATTCCTGGTGTCCTTAGCAAAAAGGTAACAGGATTAGGAAAGACCCCTGCCTGAGACCTTGAAGATTGCTGCCAATTGGAGTAGATGGCTTTGGACTGGCTAGTGGTTGACTCAGTATGGCAGCTGCAAATTTCTGTATCTAGCATCTTAGACTGGTTGAGTACTTTCCTATATTGCAAGTTCAGACAATGGAGATGAGCTCTGTTTACCAGGAGGCAGGTTCCTTAAAGGAATACGTACTCTCTTGAGGGACTGGAATAGGGAAATTCTTTCCATTCCTCCCTTGAGCCAGTCAGTTTCGAGATAGCTGAGACCTCCAGGATCTAGTTTGCTTCACAGCTTTAGGCTGTTACTTGGCCTTTTTTTTTAGTAGAACCTACTAAATAAAACTAACACCATACTGCTCTACTGATAATGAATTCAGGTGACAGGAATGCATGTCACATTATTAACCTCTGGCATATTATGGACATACCTGATAGTGTACATAGAGAATTAGTTCTCATGCCCATTATGCATTATTGTGATTGCCTTAAGTTTACCCAGTTCAAATTGCTTTCAGAAGTACAAGTTTGCTGTACATAATTTCTGAGCCAAGCATGTCTCGCTTCCAGCCAATCTGCAACTGGACCGTGTGTCCGCTGTCCCCCAACGTGCCTGGCCGTTGCGGTATCGGTGTCCAAATGAATAAGAGGAGAGGCTTCATTCTTTTATTTTTAGCGTTCTCTTCTGTGTAAATGCAACTTGAGGAGAAATAAAAACAGAACATGGAAAAGTCTGGGACTAATTGAATTAGCTTCATTAATGGGTGGTTCTGCTGTATGCTTAGGTACTTAATTATAGCACTTTGTCCACAGGAAAAGAGGCTATGAATTATAAGCTACCACCATTGTATCTGTATGTTGGAGAGTGTATTAATGGTGAGAGTGACAGGGGTGCATGATTTGATGGGATTGTCTGCTGCCAGCAATTGCAGCTGAACTCTTTTAAGATTTCTGGATGCATTTATAACTGTCCCATTTCTCATGTCAGTTGAGGTTTGGCTTCAGATTGTTTTAGTGCTTCCATATGTGTTTGTTTCCTCTCCTAAGCCCCTCCACAGCTAACAAAGACTTCTCATTTTGCGAAAGTTTTTTCTTTTACAATTCTCTTCTTTGCAAAGGATAGCAAATAAATGAATAAATAAAAATAGTGTTTCTTATTTACTTATTAAATTTCTCTCCTGCCCTTCCTCCCAGAAGGAGCCCAGGGCGCCTGTTTATTATTTATTTATTTCATTATTTAATGCAACCTATTCTTTAAACTAGTTGAAACAAAGGTAGAAATAAATACATATTAGTTGCTAGTTGAAAAGATTCCTGAAATACTCCTGCTGTTCCTTGCAGACTTCAGTATTCTTTAGATAGAAGAAAACAGAGTTTTAAAGGCAATATTTGTTGTTGCTATGTGCCTTCAAGTCGATTACGACCTATGGCGACCCTATGAATCAGTGACCTCGAAGAGCTTCTGTCATGGACCTCTCTATTCAGATCTTCTAAGTTCAGGTCTGTGGCTTCCTTTATGGAATCAATCCATCTCTTGTTTGGCCTTCCTCTTTTTCTATCCCCTTCTGTTTTTCCTAGCATTATTGTATAAACAATGAATGAAAAGCTTACCTTCAAGAGGACTAGTTTGCTGCTTAATTCACCCTTATTTGCAGAATACTGTGCAGGAGACCTACTGCTGTCTCTTAATTTATGTGTTTTTTTGTGAATAATTGGGATTTTCCTTTCCTTCTAGTACATGAGTAATGTGGATTCATGGTGCAAGGCCTGCGGTGAGGTAGAGCTTCCTTCAGAACTGCAGGACTTGGAGGATGCCATCCATCATCACCAAGGAATATATGATCATATTACGTTGGCATATTCTGAGGTGGGCAACATCATTTCCCCTATTTTAATGTGGATTGTTTTTGTAGCAGAAACAACAAAAAGCAGCACCCTGAAGAATAACATATTTATTATGGTGTAAGCTTTTGCAGACTAGAGTCCACTTCATTAGATGCATGTTGTATCTATGTAGTCAGCATGAAGATATATATATATATATACACACATGCACGTACACACACGGGTGCAATTCATTCATCTGATGAAGTGGGGTCTAGTCTGCAAAAGCTTATGCTATAATAAATATGCTGTGCTTTTACAGGGTGGATTACAACAATAAAAATTTTACTGTGCAATTTTAAAAACAAAATGAAACCAGCCAACCGTACACAGTGATCATCAGGTTAATTTCCAGTTCTCAGGTAGGTCACAAATACTTTTCAGCTGTCAAAGGCCAGGATAAAAAGGCATGACTTCAGGATACAGTGGAAGCTGAAGAATGATGAATCTGTGTAGAGAGAGAGTTCTACAGTTTTGGGGCTACCACAGAGAAGCCCTCTCCCGGGCTGCCTCTCCTAAAACTTCTGTGGGTGGCAGAACTACCAGGAAAGCTTCCTCTGCTGATTTTTACACCCAGCATGTTCTGTAGGGAAGCAAGTGGTCTTTTATAAGAGTGTAAGAATTTTCACCTTCATACCAACCTTCAGTTACACCCTCTTATCATTTCCTCTACCTATACACATAGAAAGCTTTATATTCTGTGTTTCTTCTTCTCTCACTCCTGTCTTTGCATTTTTCTCCTCCCTCCACCACCAGCTGCTTCTTCACAGTAATTGCTATGGAGCCTGAGAAAAGACAAGTAAGATGATAGTTTTGTTCTCACCAGGTAGTTATGAAGTTGGGCTGATCCCTCACCAGCCTCAGACGCTCATAAACTCTGGATCTATTGGTGTGCCTCAGTATTACTTAGTGACAGAACGAGGAGGACCTCTTACACATAAAACAGTCCATGTTTTAATAAAGCATTGGCTTGTCATCTGGATACCAACCGCAGAAGGCATAGATCTCTGGGGTTACGCCCATGTTTGTGCCAAAATGTTCCAGTTAATTTCTCTCAGCAGCCGTCTTAGCTCTTTCTGGATTAGTTTGTATGGTGGGCAGGAACACGAAGTAAATATTTTCTATGCTCCTATCCCCCACCTAAAATAAATAAATAAATAAACCTGTGAAAACTTGGGAATCGTGTGTCTGTCAGGCCCAGGATGTGACTCAGGAACCAGACCAGAGGTTGTAGTTAATTCGTGTTTTATTAGAGTAATGTCCAACAAAGACTGCGCTTTCTCATGAAGCAATACAGGGATACAGGTCCTGCGACATTGGGAGAAAGTTGACAGAGCAAGGGGCTGCTTCCCGCCTGTTCTTTAAGAAGGGGCTAAACGGGCGCGCAACCTTTCGCTCCTCCTTAACTCCCCTCAGGTACTGCCCGCCTTCCCCCCCTTCTCTCCTGTCTTTTCAACCGTCTGCGTGTGCGTGGTGAGGGGGGAGGCATCACCTCCTCCTCTTCTGAAGTGTCCGATTCCCCTATGGGTGATAAAGAAGGGGCTGAGGGTAAACCATCTCTCCACCTTTCTGCTGTGATCAGCCCTCCCTCTTGCTCTGAGCTGCGGAGAAGGGAGGGCCTGGGAATGTCTGGGGAGGATTCTAAAACTTCAAGGCTCTCAGGCTCCCCGTTGCTAGGCGACCCTATCTCTGGCATGTCCTCTGTTTCGGCTTCGCTCCACAGAGGGTAAGTTCCTCCCTCCTCCCTCTGCCAGCCATTTGAATCCTCTTCTGACAACCCCCCAGGAGCCCAGCTCATCCTCCCGACAGTGTCCAACATTCTTCATTATACCAGTGCCGGAGAAAAGCAATTTTTGTTTATCAGAGTCCATGAGATCCTGCATATATATAAATCTGACCTCTCACATTACTATCTGAATGAAGTGAAGGCTGTTAGGTTGGAGTTTTAAACCTGCTCCTGATCTCAGAACTTGTAGAGGTTCTGAAGAGTAGGGAGAGAATTAGCATCTGAACAGGCACTAAAAAGAGTCTCTAGTTTTGCTCATTCATTGTCATCTGTACCTAAAATATGAAAGCTGAATCTCTCACTTGAGTTACCTTGGCAAAGATAAATTGACACTTTTCCTAACAGCCCACATTGATACAAATTCAAGTCGTTTTTTCCACTAGAAGAGGTGTATGGTTCAATTTATCACCAGGCAATCAAGCCCTCTCCTGCAACCACTCTGTCTTCACTGGAGCCAAGTTCTGGAGACTCAGGGCCTCAGCCTTTAGGATGAACCAGTTGCTATTGTCTACTTTTCCAGCCATAGAAAGGTTCTACACCGTCAGTGCTAGAGGTCAAATTACTTCTTGACTATTGCTGTCAGTACAGGGCTGTGTTGTATATCACCACCCATCTGTGGTGTTTGCCAGGTGTAACCCTCCAATAAGCAACTCATGGCAGGGAGATGCTCTTGGGCAAGAATGGGGAGCCTTTTTGGGCCAATGGGCCAGAACATAATGTCCCCAACTTTGACAGGTGGGTTGTCTTGCCCACCTGTCAAAGGGCCTTATGCTTTGCCTCCCTAGCACCCAACAGCCAGGTGGTAGCTGGGCACTTGGGAACCACAGTGCCAAGAGGGTTCGCAGCCCTATACGTGGCAAAGTGCCAAGCATGGGTATGGTAAAGCTGATTTTCCCAGGGATGGGCTGTGCGATCAGGTTCCCTGCAGAGGAAGTCAACTGTGTAGCCAATCCAGCTGAGTTTCTACCTGCCCCACACCTGATGTCACATATGATGGCATGTGGGCATGGTGTGTGGAAAGTTTCCTTGCAAGCCAAATTGGGACATGGGATAGCCAGGGGTTCCCCACTGCTGCTCTAGGGCCGAATCCAACCTCAAAGGTTTTCCACCTCATCCACAGCATAGCTTCTGTAAGACTCCCCACTGCATACATAATTATGCACATCAGCCATTTTCTCCCTAGCTGAGAAGCCCTTAAAGGCCTCTGTAATCCACTTTCCAACAGTGTAAATGGCAAAAGAGGCCTTGGTGGAGCTCCTTGTTTCCAAGCCAGCACGCATCCCTAATCACATTACATGTTAACACATGCATCTACCTTGAATGCATGATATTTTGAGATGTTTGTCCAGCATCATGGCTCACCATGAGGAGGTTGCACTGTAATCTTAATTATTTCCGTTTTGGAGGGAATTAGCAATGCTCACTGAGTCCAGTTTTGGTTCCAAATGACATTAAAGACTAAAATAGTTGTGTGGCTTGAATCACCAAAGTGCAATATTCTTAGAAGAGTACAGTGGATAGTTTGAGTAAAACTTATACACAAGCTTTCCAAACTCACTTTGCCTGGACTGACAGTTCAGGTGTCACTTCCTTCTATGATAGAGGTGGAGGTGGGGAACCTTATTGTTACTATATATATATGGAGCGGGGAGTGGCTCTAGGGATCTAGCAGGTTGCAGTGGAGTCCTAGATACAAGAGTGGAAAGTATAATATTTTTGTTGTTGTTGTTGATGATGATGATGATAATTTCTTACCTGCCTTTCACTGTGAGGTCGCAGGACAAGTTACAACAATACATAATGCAACTGAAACATGGGCTGGGGAAATGTGACGATGGGAGAAAAAAAGAGCTGTGAAATGGAGGTGATAGGGAGAAATGGAATTAAACACTAATTAATTGTTCCGAGAAGAGGAACCAAAGGAACCTTTTATGTCACTCTTTGCACCTGGACTGCATAGTTTCCAAGCAAGCAATCTGGTTTTCTTAAGAACCTTCCGAATGTGGTTGCAAAAATAGAGAAGTTTCCCCAAGGAGAGTACGTGGCTTTGTACCCATTTATGGCTCCTAACTAACTCAAAGAAAACAACTGACAGAGATGAGGCAAGGGAGCAGGATGGAAGAGGCAAGGAAGGGGAGATAACTGGGGTTGGCGCAGTCTTCCCTCATGGAAGTCGCATGAGGAAGGAACAGATTGAACCAGCTTGAAGCATCCTGAGCAAGGAGAGGACCCACAAGAGCTGAACAGTGTGGTCTCTTGGGGATTAACAAAGAGTTTTAAAGACGCCCTGATGGAGAGGGGTTATTTGATGCAATAAGTGAACTTGAATCTGGCCAATGCCAGAGGAAGTGGATTTCCTAGGTCAAGATTCATATGCTGAGTCACTAGAGGTATGGCAATCTGCTTTTCCCGATCTCTCTAAGAGGGCTTTCTGGAGTTCTTGCCCTTCTCAGATACTGAGGGCAAGTACATCTGATATTAACAAGTTTAGTTAATGTACGTCAAGATTTGCTTCATCTGTGCACTTGTTTGTTCTGCAGCCACTTCTGAATGTAGCTAAATGATCCAAGGAGGTTAGAGACATACTCGGAGTGCAGCCTCAATTAGGCACCTTGGTAATAGCCCTCAGCATCAATTACACGCCTTGACTGCTGATTCCTATGCCCAAGCCCAAGACACCGTAGTGAGCAGCTGAAACGCACATCAAGGGGAGAGCTCTTCCAAAACGGTGTTTGCGGTTAACCCAGGGAGAGATAGGGTTAAAGAGCCTTTTGTTTGGTTGTGTAAGAGTAAATGAGTGGACAGAGCCAATGTTTCTGCCCCTTCACCCTATGCTCAGTTGAAAACACTGTCCCTAATACAGGTTAGTTGCCAACCAGCATACATTGCGCAAATATTTCAGATTGTCTTTTAATTGCATTTATAATGGCTTGACACCTCCCATCTTTCATGAGACTCTCACTTTGTTCCAAAGTAACAATCTAAAAATGCTGTATGTGATTTTTATCCAGTTAAAAGCAGAGGATATTGTTTTGTCTTCAAGTATAATTTAGCAGCCATGAGAAGTGGGGCACGAATTTTGTGTGTGTGCGTGCGCACGCACGCACGCACGCACACACACACACAGTTACTTTGGGTCTACCTTGAAATGAATTACAACAAAATAATGCCATTCATGGAGTTGAAACTTGCCGTCTGCCTTCCTGTGTAATACTTCGGTTGATGGACAGTGCCACTTTCATCTGCAGGTGGGAGTTGCAATGTTTGAATGATCACGTTAAAAAAAAATCATCTGAGAGAGATGGCTATGTTACAAACCTTCCCTATACTGTTCCTTTCTGTATGTTAAAAAAAAATGTGAATTTTCATTCAAACATTTAATCATCTAGTTAGTTTTAAGTGGTATAATCCAGTAATAGACTGTGTAAAATAGCTGTTTGACTTGACTCTTTCAGTAATGTTAATACAGGAGGATTTCCCCCCCACTTAAAAACAAAAACTCTCAAGAGAGAGCAACATCTTGTTGAAAAAACTCATTCTTTAATCTGTTAGAATTTGTTTCAAAAGGGAGAAAGACAATCCTGTACAGTCATCGTACAGAGTCAATTATTTTCATTGGTGTGAAGCAAGAAATAAATTAAACTCCATTTCTACATATATAAAAAGGAGCTATGAAGATTAAGGGGACCACATTTTTCTCTCTTGTTCAATAAACTTTAATACATTGTAACTAAAAGATGTGTTCACTCAAGCATCAGATTGATCACTGAATGAAAAATTGCTGCCGCCACCACAGTCATACTTTATATTTGGCTGTACTTTGAAGATAGATGGGTAACGTAACCATCTTTACTAAAGTCTTTTGGTCCTTCTGCAGACTAAGCAACTGCAAGCAGTCAGTCTGATGAGGCTGGACATCTAGGCTAAGCAGTATGCATCCAGTTCAGTCAAGATAGATGCCAATAATATGCTTCAATAAAATCGGTTTAGAACAGACTTGATTCCTGTCCTACTACAAAATTCGGAAAGAGGATATCTTGATCCTTGGCGTTCATCGCCAATTTTGCCTGATGCCCAGTTCACACTGAAGATCTTAAAGCCACCACAATCTCCAGTTGACTGTAGCAACTATTGTTTTGAGTAGGCCCACTGTGAATTGTTTGCAAGGCACGTTGAAGGTAAAGTTCTCACCTCTGTAGCAATCTTGATGCCTCATCCATATCTACTGTAGTCCCCGGTGAGGTGTCCAGTGCAACGTCTGCTGCAACTTCTTGGGAAAGGTTTCGGTTGATGCAGCCTGATGATGTCACAAGGTGCTTACGATGATGCAGCCAGCAACATGTCCTCTCAACCCTTGCCCTTCTTGGCTTATTAAAGCTTGCCGAGGGGGTTTAACCAAGTGGATCCAGGGTGTGGTCAACACATTGTTGCAGGAAGGAGTGGTTCCAGCCTCCTTGAAAGAGGCTGTGATCCGACAGCTGAAAAAGCCCATCCTGGACCCATTGGTTTGCGACAACTACTGCCCGGTCGCAAATACCCCCTTCTTAGGGAAGGTGATTGAGAGGGTTGTGGCACAGCAATTGCAAGTACTCTTGGATGAAATAGATTATCTTGACCCATTCCATTATTGGACTGAATCGGCCATGGTTGCCCTGATGAATGACCTTTATCGGGAGAAGGAGGGGGGAGGGGGACCCTGTTATTCTGACTTGATCTCTTGGTGGCTTTTGATACCATTGACCATGGTATCCTTCTGGGCTGACTTAGTGAGATTGATATCGAAGGCACTGTTTTACAGTGGTTCCGATCCTATCTCCAGGATCGTTTTCAGAGAACAGCATTGGGCAATTGTCTCTCGGCCCCCTGGCAGTTGTTGTAGTTATTATTATTGTTGTTTTTGTTGTTGTTGTTGTTTGATTTATATCCCGCCCTTCCTCCCAGCAGAAGCCCAGGGCGGCAAACAGAAATGCTAAAAACACTTTAAAACATCATAAAAAGACCTTAAAATACATTAAAACAAAACAACATTAAAAACATTTTTAAAAAGCTTTAAAAACATCTTTTAAAATGGGGGGTTAAAAACATATTATTAAAGAAAATATATTAAAAACAATTCTAGCACAGATGCAGATGCAGTTGTGCTGTGGGGTGCCACAGGGTACCATATTATCCCCCATGCTGTTTAACAACTATATGAAGCCCTTGAGAACAGTCATCAGGAGATTTGGGGCAAGGTGTCAGCAGTACACTGATGATACCCAGCTCTATTTCTCTGTAACATCTGAATCAGGAGAGGCTGTACAGGCCCTTAACCAGTGCCTGGACTCGGTGGTGGGCTGGATGATGACAAATAAACTTAGTCTGAATCCTAGCAAGACGGAGGAGCTGTGGGTAGGTGATTCCCGAGTTTGGATAATTGATCAGTTGCCTGCTTTGAATGGGGTTATACTCCCTCTGAAAGAGCAGGTCCATAGTCTGGGGGTGCTCCTGCATCCATCTTTGTCACTAGAGGCCCAGGTGACCTCAGTGGCTAGGAGTGCCTTTTACCAGCTTCAGCTGGTAAAACAGCTGTGGCTGTTTCTGGACTGGGGTAGCCTGACCATTGTTGTCCATGCATTGGTAACCTCCCGGCTAGATTACTGTAATGTGCTCTTTGTGGGACTGCTCTTGAGGTTCATGTGGAAGTTGCAGCTGGTGCAAAATGCGGCAGCGCAACTGCTCACTGGGGCAGGGTGTCGCCAACATGTTACCCCGCTGCTGAAAGAATTGCACTGGCTCCCTATTAGCTACAGGGCTAAGTTCAAGGTTCTAGTTCTGGTGTACAAAGCCCTATACAGCTCGGGACCAGGATACTTGAAAGACCATCTTATCCCTTATATGCCCAGTCGATCACTGTGCTCTGCAGGTGAGGGCCTCCTGCAGATACCGTCTTATGCGGAGGTCCATTCTGCACAACTTAGGAAGCGGGCCTTGAGTGTAGGGGCACCAACCCTTTGGAATTCCCTGCTCTTAAATATTAGACAGTCATCAGTCATTGAGTACAGCCCTCATCCCAGTCTGCGTCTGTGTTGGAATTGCTTTTTAATATGTTTTTAAACCTTTTTTTAAAAAAAAATAGATGTTTTTAAAGCTTTAAAAATGTTTTTAAAGATGTTTTGTTTTAATATGTTTTGAATGGTTGTTTTGTTTTAATATATTTTGAAGTCTGTTTTTATGATGTGTTAAAGTGTTTTTAGTGCTTTTGTTTGCCGCCCTGAGCTCCTACTGGGAGAAAGGATGAGATATAAATCTAATAAATAATAATAATAGGCATTAGTCACCTAGCAGGCCTCATTCTTGTAGTGCATTCCCACTTTCTCTATGCACTGTTACTTACCTGCTTGCTTAGCCTCCTGTGGTATAAAGGTTCTTTCTACAACACAAGAAGGGAACAAGGAAGTGCACAAATTGATCTGGCTGATGGTAGTACTCATCGGAACCAATAGCTGCTACAACCAGCCAGAGGCTTCTGACCGAATGAAGGTCCTTTTCGGAGCTTACTTTTTAATGTTAAAGTTCAGTGATACTATGACAGCTGGAACACACTGGAGTGATTGTTGTACTTGGCATAATGTGTAACTATCAAATGATGGCTAACAACTGCCTGAATAAATTTGACAATGATGGCACTTTTCCACAATTGTGCAAGGCTGCATCTAAACCACAGGCCTATTGTATAGAATATAATGTATTGACTTACTGAGACTAACCTTTCTGCCTTATCCAGCCACTGCTATTTTCTATCAGCTTCGGTTGTGGATCAAATATTAATTATAACTATTGCCAACAAGTTATTAGAAATTATCTATGAACTCATTTGTAAGAAGAATGTTGTAGGATAACCATAAAGAAAATCAAAACTAAGGTGACAGAGCTGTTTGCGTTTGAACAGCTCAAGGCTTTTAGCGGTACCTGTTTTTGCAGTTCTGGATTCAAAAGACCATATACAATGTTCCACATGCATTCTGGGACTTCTCATTCCCACTGCAGTCTCTTGCCTTTTCCCTCTCCCCTACCAGCTGCTTGGGGGATTCTCTAGAACAGGAAAGGAAACTTGTGGCTCTCCAGACATTGTTGGGCTACAGCTCCCATCACCCCTGGCCATTCGCTATGTTGGTTGGAGCTGATAGGAGTTGAGGTTCAACAATGTCTGGAAGATGTATTTGTTGCAGTGATAGAGACTACGCACCACGAATGTAGTCTCCTTTAATTCCAGGCATAAGAAATAATAACATGCTTTCCCATACTTGAGGTAGAGAAGTTCTGGTTCGTGGTCAGATGGAAAAGCAAATGCAAAGTTCTAATGACACATACTGGAATTACTCAGCCTGCAGGTGAGCTCCTAAATTCTTGTTTTGCTGAACAGGTGAGCCAAGATGGGAAGTCACTGCTTGACAAGCTGCAACGGCCTTTGACTCCTGGAAGTTCAGACTCCCTAACAGCTTCAGCTAACTACTCCAAGGCGGTGCACCATGTCCTCGATGTTATTCATGAAGTTCTGCATCACCAGAGGCAGCTGGAGAACATCTGGCAGCATCGAAAGGTCCGCCTACATCAACGGCTTCAGCTGTGTGTCTTTCAACAGGATGTACAACAGGTTAGTTCATGGCTCCTAGGGTTAGGAGATTTTGTGTTGCAGATGCTTGCAAGGCCTTTAACCATTAAAAAAAAGAAAGAAAACCTCTCTTCCTATATATTCTTTTACTAAGAATAGAACAGAAATCAGGGGAAAGCAAAGTTTTCAGCCAGTGCACTTTGATTCCACTCTTGATCAGCCAGACATGGTAGACGAGACTAAAGCAATTAGTGATTTTTTTTTGTTCACATTGAGGGTAAAATCAAATCTTAAATTTCAAGTTGAGAAAGGAGGGCAGGCAGTAGATGAGTGGAGGTATCTGGCCCTCTTTGTCTCTGCAGTACTTTGGAGAAGGGACCATAGCTCAGTGGTAGAGCATCCGCCTTGCATGCAGAAAGTCCTAGGTTCAATCCTTGGCATTTCCAGGTACGGCTGGGAGAGATTCCTGCCTGAAATCCTGGAGAGCCACTGCCAGTCAGTGTAGACAGTACTGAGCTAGATGGACCAGTGGTCTGACTCGGTATGAGGCAGCTTCCTGCGTTCCATTTATGTTGTAAACCATTACTTCAAATAAAAATGAAAGGCAGCTGATTCTAGGGTGAGTGTGTGTAGGACTGCAACCTGAGAAACTAAAGCAGACACATAGTACATTCATTTTTAGAACCCCTTTGCTGTCAGCATGCATGTGAATACTAGCTGTGTGCGGATACAGTGGCAAGGCACGTATGAAGGTCACAAATTAAAAATAAATCGTAGATGTACAAAGCAAGCGTTGGGAGAACATTATGCCTCCGTTTTCACAAAAGGTCTCGCATCCACCACCCCCATTTCAGGGCAAGTAATTGATTTTTGTGTGCAGATTCTGAGCATGCCCAGTGGAAGGAAACCTGTAACTTCAGGAATGAGAGAATTATGAAATAACTGAGTTACAACTCTCAGTGCAGTGACATTTGTTTCTCGGCCAGGATCTGGTGATGACGGAAAGTTTAGCTGGAGATCCTGCATTTGGATGAGGGAGGAATAACCCCTCGCACACGCACCTCAGCTTTTGGTCTCTCTCTCTTTATATGTGTGTGTAAACGCCCAACCGCTCAGCACAGCTTAGTGGAAAGTATAGGACGGGGCACATTTGACTGTTAAGCAAAAGGCAGGAGCAGCAGCCACCAGAGTTGGCCTGACAGTGGAAGAAGCAGTACTTTGAAAAGATGACAAGGTGTCCTCCTCAGCAGGCATTCTCCCAGGACCTTCCTGCCTCTTAAAACTAAGTGAAGCATGCCCAGGCCCCTCAGTGAAGCGTGGAGAGGAGGCCCTCCCACGCTTACCAGACAGCTTTAAAATCCATCTAGGGACCTAGTCCCCAAGATTATTTGACAGTGCTGCACAGCCTCTGACAATTATTAAAATGAGTAAGGTGGCCTACTGACATGAAGTGCCTCTTTCCCTCATTCCCTCCATAAACATGATGTCTTTCACAGGCTTTAGTTTGTACTAGAAGCCCTTGATGCATTGATGAACAGCTTTTTCCACATTTACACCTGCATTTTCTGCTGGTAGTTTTTTTTTAAAAAAACAAAAACAAATAGGTTTTATTTTGTCACAAAAATGACAGGTGCAATTTTGAAAGTGGCACTGCTGTCATATCAATTGATTTGCACAGATAGTTTGTTGAAAGCAATGGCTGTCTGTCATCTGCACCAGTGACTATCAGAAGAATTAGGGTAGCTTTGAATCCATTTAAAAATTGACCTCCTGAGACTTGGAGTGATTTTACTGTTTTGCCATTTTCGGCTACCATTTCTGCCCTGCATGAATCCCTTGGGTGTTTCTAATCCTCATCTCCAGGCAAGTTAAATTGAAGAAAGATGTGTTGAAGGCTCTGTAAACCAGGGATGGTCTACCTAGTAGCTCATGGGCTGAATCTCCCTCTGCTAACCCCATTTGAGCAATTTTTAGCTAGCTTGATAGTCTCACCAAATTTTAATAGTTGGGATAAAAAGTTTGCCCTAAGTTTTTCACTTACATGAAATCAGGCAAAACAAAAGTTTTGGGATTGCAATCCATGTTTTAGTAGTGCACTACTAGGGGATTTTATATCTATTTTCCTTGCTATTCCTGACCACATGTGACCTGTAACTGTGAAGTCCTTTTAATACTTTATCTCCATCATTTTCATAGAGCCTGGTTACCCCTGGGCAACTCAGTTTGTGCAGCAAAATATACTTCTGGCCCCCCATACAATAGTGTGGGAGCATAGGAATACCTGAGAATAGAGGAGTTAGTAATCCTTATCATAATAAAAATAAGTTTTAAAACTACAAAACTTTCTAAATGACCCCGCTCCTATAAAAAGGCCTTGTACTGGTTCAAAATTATGTTTAGTCTTGGGCCTCATTTTTTGATAAAGCTGATAAAGAGGTAAACCTGAAATAGCAAATTCAATTGGTGCTTCTATACTGAAGAAAAGTACCCACTCTGTTGCTGAACTGCACCTCTTCAGGCTGCAGGTGTGGAGTTCTCAGAGTTGAATACCCCCCACCCGGGACAAATGTATTTATACTTATTTGTATGAGCATTTATAATTTGCCCTTCTAGTGCTTACACGTCACTTTGGAGGGTTTCATCGATTAAAATCAATAATAAAATGCAATATAAAAATGGAGATGGTACCATAAAAAGAGGCAGGTGCAGCAGATTAAACAAAGGCACCAAAATTTATTTATTTATTCATTTATTTGACTTATATCCCACCCTTTATCCAAGTAGGAACACAGGGCGGCAAAAAACTCTTCAGCACATAATAAAAACAGATTTTAAAATATATTAAAACAAATCAACCACTCAAGACATATCAAAACAAAATATCTTTAACAACATTATAAAAAAGCTTTAAAAACATCTATGTTTTTAAAAGAAGGTTTAAAACATATTAAAAAGCAATTTCAACACAGACACAGACTGGGATAAGGGCTGTACTTAAAAGGCTTGTTGAAAGAGAAAGGTCCTCAGTAGGCGCCAAAAAGATAACAGAGATGGCAGCTGTCTAATATTTAAGGGGAGGGAATTCCAAAGGGTAGGTGCCACTACGCTAAAGGTCCATTTCCTACGTTGTACAGAACAGACCTCCTGATAAGATGGTATCTGCAGGAGGCCCTCACCTGCAGAGCGCAGTGATCGACTGGGTATATAAGTGATAAGTCCTCAGGTATCCTGGTCCTGAGCTGTATAGGACTTTGTACACCAAAGCTAGAACCTTGAACTTAGCCTGGTAGCTAATAAGTAGCCAGTGCAATTCTTTCAGCAGTGGGGTGACATGTTGGCGATACCCTGCCCCAGTGAGCAGTCTTATTGCTGCATTTTGCGCCAGCTACATCGTCCAACCTCAAGGGTAGCCTCACGCAGAGCGCATTATGATAATCTAGCAGGGAGGTGCATGGACAACAGTGGTCAACCTACCATGGTCCAGAAACAGCCACAGCTGTCTTACAAGTCAAAGCTGGTAAAAGGCACTCCTAGCCGTCACGTGAGCCTCTAGTTACAAAGGTCAGAGGTCACCTGAGCCTCTAGAGACAAAGATGGATGCAGGACCATCCCAGACTATGGACCTGCTCTTTCAGAGGGAGTATGACCCCATTCAAAGCAGGCAACTGACCAATTATCCGAACTCAGGAACCACCAACCCACAGCTCCTCCGTCTTGCTAGGATTCAGACTAAGTTTATCGGCCCTCATCCAGCCCACCACCGAGTCCAGGCACTGGTTAAGGGCCTGTACAGCCTCTCCTGATTCAGGTGTTACAGAGAAATAGAGCTGGGTATCATCAGTGTACTGCTGACACCTTGCCCCAAATCTCCTGATGACTGTTCTCAAGGGCTTCATATAGTTGTTAAACAGCATGGGGGACAAGATGGTAACCTATGGCATCCCACAGCACAACTGCCAGGGGGCCGAAAGACAATCACCCAATGTTATTCTCTGTAAATGACCCTAGAGATAGGATCGGAACCACTGTAAAACAGTGCCTTCGATACCCATCTCACCAAGTCAGCCCAGAAGGATATCATGGTCAATGGTATCAAAAGCCGCCGAGAGATCAAGTAAGAATAACTGGGTCACATTCCCCCTGTCCTCCCGATAAAGGTCATCCATCAGTGTGGCCAAGGCCCATTCAGTCCCATAACCAGACCTGAACTCAGACTGGAATGGGTCAAGATAATCTGTTTCATCCAAGAGTATTTGCAGTTGCTGTGCCAGAACCCTCTCAATCACCTTCCCTAAGAAGGGGGTGTTTGCGACTGGGCAGTAGTTGTTGCAAGGGCAAGGCTTGAGAGGACATGTTGCTGGCCGCATCGTTGCAAA
This sequence comes from Rhineura floridana, assembly GCF_030035675.1. NCBI lineage: Eukaryota > Metazoa > Chordata > Lepidosauria > Squamata > Rhineuridae > Rhineura > Rhineura floridana. The sequence continues at coordinate 188,406,685 of NC_084480.1, forward strand.
CACCTTGTCCTCGTCATATGGCCGCATCAGCTGAAAGCGTTCCCTAGAAATTGCAGCAGACTTTGCACTGGACACCTCCCTGGGGACTATAATAGATGTGGATGAGGCATCAAGATTGCTATGGAGGCGAGCAACAGTACCCCCAAAGTGTCATCCAAACAATTCACAGCGGGCCTGCTTATACAAAATTTTCTTACCATGTGAAAAAACACTTTAAGATACAAGGCCAATGGAGCCTCATGAGGCAAAGAGTTCCACAATTTAGCTGCATTCATAGAAAAGGCCTTTACTGTCATTCCCATCAGCTGAGATTCCAACATAGGACATAGTGAGGGGCCTCTCTGTCTTGTCTTAGGGACTGCCTCCTCTCATACCTGGACCCCAGGTATCTTGGATCTTAACTATTTTGGCTTTAAAGTTCATCACTGTTGCGTCTGGAAACAAAATGGTAACCAGTGCAGTTCTTGCGGGACAGGTGTAATAAGATCCCATTAAGTGAATACCCACCAGCATTCTTATTGCTGCACTCTGGACCAAATGCAGTTTCTGAATACTGTTCATGCAATAATAGTGTTGCAATAATAGTGTCTCAGTGTAATGAAGTCATGCTCATCATTCATTGCCAGATCTGTCCTGATCAGGCACAGATGCAGGTGGCGCACCGACCTAAGCTTGGTGAACACTGGCCTGGCTACAGCTGCTGCCTGAGCATCCAGGTGCAAAGCTGGTCTAGATCACCATATTTAAGAGGAGTATTGCCTCATTCACAACAGACTGAATTCCTATTCTAGATTTTTAAAATATGGAGGAGCTTGGTTTGTAAAGAAGATATGGTTTGTATAAACTAACAGTTTGTCACAAACCATGAACAGAAGCTTATATTCTCTTCCCTTACATGCAGAGGACGGCATGCAAGCCCAGGACACATGTACAGAACTAGACTAGAGGGTGTTTCACCCCCATTGAATTGGGGGGGGGGGAACAACACACTGCTAAAAGTACAGATTTGACCCATTTGCCACGGTTCCTCCCTCCCTCTCTCTGTCTTTTAAATAGTTTGGTAACAGTGCCATGTGATCAGATCCACATTGTTGTGTTCATATATGTGCCCCTGCAACATTGAATTGCACCATGCTGAAGTACATCCTGTGCTACTGTGCAATGCGAAGGGCACCCATACTTGTTGCACATATTCCAGGAAGCAGAGGTAACACTTCACTCCTTTGCTGGAGGAGGAAATGAGATTAAATCTTACTAGACAGAGCCACAGGGGAGAGCCAGTGTGGTACAGTGGTTAGAGTGTTGGACTATAACCTGGGAGACCAGGGTTCGAATCCCCACATAGGCATGAAGCTCACTGGGTGACCTTGGGCCAGTCACTGCCTCTCAGCCTCAGAGGAAGGCAATGGTAAACCCCCTCTGAATACCACTTACCATGAAAACCCTATTCATAGGGTCGCCATAAGTCGGCATCGACTTGAAGGCAGTCCAAGTCCAGACAGACAAGAAAATGCTGTAGAATAAGCCTCTACCGTTCCATGCTTTTATGCACAAAGCAGAATGGCTCAGTTCAGATTTCATACCAACGGTCATTAGGGAAGATTATGTCTTGTATGGAGTTAAAACCCATCGTTTGTGATTAACAGGCAAACCAGAATCAGAATTCATAGTTTGAAATGGTTTTGCAAACAATGGTTTGGTGTGACGGAAATTATAGTTCTGCTTCTCAGTGCCATTGTACCTGGAGACTAGAATGTGGATGGGAAAGAAATCAAATGAGCAACTCAAAATGATGGCTTTTCTATATGTTTCTAAACTGTGATTAGCACAACCCAAGGTTTGGTGTGATGTCTGAATAAACCCATTTTTCTAGTTAGATTTTGAGGTGCTGTCTTTATGATAAAAAGCTTTATAACTATAAAAATGAGGTTAATTTTGCCAATCTCTTGGATAAGCACTTCTTTAGAATGTACACGAGTTAGAGGCAGTGTTGTGCATAACAGAGTTAAAGGTGGTGTGATAGAAGCATTGGGTTGCATTCAGCTAAGTCCTCCTCAGAGTAGAAAATTGAAATTCATGAACCAAAGAAAGTCATGCCCACTGACTAGCATTTAATATTGCCCATTGTTTTCCTTTGTCTCACTGTTGCATCTGATCAAATCAGATCTCGGGTACCAGGGCTGGAAAAGACTTGCCTGAGAACTTGAAGAGCTGCTGCCTATCAGAGGAGGAAAAATTGGACTACATGGGCCAGTGGTCAGAGTGGCCATAAGGAAGTTTCATGCCTTCTGTCATCCATCTCTGTCCTCAATGATTACAGATAGGCTGCATGTTCAGGGTGTGTGTGATGGAGATGCAGCAGTCCTTGCGGATCTAGCTTTAAAGCACTATAGTTTTTCCTTGTTTTCAAAAATATCTGTTTCTGCAGTCAGGGCCCTACATTAGGAAACAACAACAATGTGAAATAATATACAAAACAGTTCAAGCTTAAATTGTACAGGATTAACAAACTTCATTTCACAATGGGGTTTTCTGCTGTCTTGTCTCTAAGCAAGTGATGTAATCTGGCTTGTAGTGATCAAGATGTTGGACAGCTAGTGTGGCTTAGGAAACTAAATATAAATTCCAATATCTGTTGAGCAAGCTGCTGAAAATGCTAATAGCAACAACATATACACACATAAAAATGACATCTGGGTTTTTTGTTTGTTTGCTTTTGGAAGCAGTGGGGAATTCTTAGTTGGAAGAATTTTGAAGCAGTACAGACAGACCCGCTCCTCATAATCTCTGAACAATGTTGGTTGGTTATGAAGTTCTGATTATGCCAACAGCAACCTTAACAGTGATTAAAAGGCCAGTGGGAATTTCTGCATGAGGGGGAAGCCCACATGACCCAACCATACACTTCTGATCTCTTAACCATAATAGAGAGGTCAGGTGCTTTACAACTACACCGGTCTTTTTGAGTCATCATACAAAATGGCATGTGTAACTCAGCATCACAGTGAAATGTTTGAAGACTTTTCTTCTGTCAGAACTGCTTTCTTCCTTCTTCACAGATCTGCAGCATTCTCTCTCTCTCTCTCTCTCTCTCTCTCTCTCTCTCTCTCTCTCTCTCTCTCTCTCTCTCTCTCTCTCACTCACTCACTCACTCACTCATTTGAACAATGGTTGAACTTCTGGCTGATGCTTGAGGCTTTTGCTATAGTGAACCAAGGAGGAATCTGTAGAATGAATATTTGCCTGAAGGCTGTATAATATCTCTGACTAATATAAGCAGAAGTGGAATGTCTGATGAATGAGGCTTCACTGTGTTTGCAGTCTCCAGGGTGGAAGTTGGCTCTTACATTACATGCAGTTCCTGAAAATATTAGTTGGACAGGCTTGAATTAAGCTTTGCTTTTAAGGAAGAGCTCTTCAGTTGCATTGGAGCTTGCCAGTATGATGCATCTGTAGAGAATTTGTGGAAGAAGGAACATCTTGCTTTTGTTATGCTCTTAATTGGAATAGTATAGTGATGTGTATGTTGGCTACGAATCCCAGAATGTTTAGTTTCTGGCTAGATTTTGGCTAGATTCTGATTCATAAAAGAATTGGGGCCTAACATGCATTGAAAGCAGAGTTCTTGCTTGATGGTACAATTAAAATCCTACATTTGATGGTTAGGCATAGAAAGCAGAATAGAATACAAATATTTTACTTAATTTCACTGGTTTTCAAATGCTATGCCTACAGGGAACCTTTTCTTTATGAACTTGTCTGCCAAAGAGCCTTTGCATATAGGCCACGGAATCTGATTTTGCAAAAGATTCCTGGGAAGATCCTGGGGTGCACACAGATCTCATGGGATACTTCCTGGCAAGGCCTGTTCAGCCCTGCCATTGCTCTGTGAGAACTGTGAATGCATCTCGAATGGCACTTTGTGCATCATAGGAGAGTAGATTGGGATGACGGGTGAACTTCCTTTCAGGAAAAATTGCCCATCATTACTGATCTCCTTATTCTGGAACTCTTATAAGCTTTTGGAAACCCAAGGTTTCCTCAAGACAAAGTTGGAAAACCATGGTTTTAGTTTAATGTTGTACAGCAAACTACCCCTCAATGTAGGCAACAACAACAAAACAAACAAGTAAATGGATGTGTCTTGGACATAATAGTGACATTTTATATAAATCAACAAAATATGCAAATTTGGCCTAGTACTGCCAAGTATACTTCCAAGATCCCTTTATCTCAGAGGACAAAGTTCTTCCTCAGAAGATCTTCAAGTGAGCAAGAATTTTGCTATATACCTGGAATCAGTGTGATGAGGCAGAGGATCCCATTGCTGAAAAGGGAAGGGAAGGGTCACTTGTCAAATGACAGTGAAGCAGCCTTGCCTGTACTGAATGCTTTGAATTATTGTATATAGGACTGGTTTGATGGTTATTTTCTTTGAAATTATCTGGGTTCTGTGGAGTGTTTTCCTTTAAGCTTGGTGCCATTGGAAGATGGTGGGGAAGCAATGGCCGTAAACCTATGACTGCCATTTTTGCTGCTGTCACATAGATCCAGCTCTCATGCTGCAGGGACATCTGTGTATTTGAGATTCCTTGCACGTTTGGGGATTTTTCAGTTTCTGGGGAAAATATATTTGATTTATTCATTGAAATTACTTCTATACTGCCTGTTAGGCTCTTACAATAAAACAGACTACAACTCCAATCAGCCCCGTGCAGCACAGCCATGGTGACTGGGGCTAATGGTAGTTTTAGACCAAAGCATCTGGAGGGCACCAGCTTGGCAAATACAACAACATTATTCAATAATCATTAAATCAGTATGTAAATTAACTCAATAAATACAGAACAGAACAGTAGCAGATAAAAACAGTATAAGCCAGGCCTTCTTCCCAAAATAGAATCACATATAATCATTATGTCTTTCGGATCGAGCTGATGCTAAGAAATTGGCAAAAACTTATGCCTCTGCAAGACATGCCGCCCAAAAAACTTTTTATTCGGCTGCTATCACCTCAGCCGGGAATCATTCAAAAGAGCTTTATAGGATAGTTAATGGCTTACTCCATCCGACACAGCCTGATTCTGGTATACTTCCCTCACAGGCTCGTTGTCAAGAATTTGCCACATTTTTTGAGAACAAGGTTAATCAGATTCGTCTCTCATTAGACGCCAATAAAGTAACAGGTTCTAGTGATCCCATGTTTGACACGGTTTATTCTTCTCTTTATACAACCTTTCAACTGATCCAACCAGAGGATATCCCTAAATTCCTTAATGGAATGAACCCTATGACATGTCTATTCGATCCATGTCCCTCCTGGCTTATAAAAACATCTAGAGTTGAATTGGCAAATTGGCTATGCGTGATAGTCAACTCATCACTCCAACAAGGCCACCTACCTGATTATCTGAAACAAGCAATTATAACACCTTTACTTAAAAAACCGTCCCTTAATGCCACTCTCTGTGACAGCTTTCACCCTGTATCCAATCTGCCGTTCCTAAGCATGTACGACTATCTGCCTGTTGGACAGAAGTCGTGGGTGTGCTCTCGGTGCAATGAGCTCCTGGCTCTCCGGGAATGACTTCATTTTCTTGAGGCCAAGGTGGCGGACCTGGAAAAGCTGAGAGAGGCAGAGAGGTGTGTGGAGGAGGCCTTCAGGGACGTTATAGCTGTGTCCCACTCCAACGATGATAGCTCTCCTGCTATCATGGAGAACGATGGTCTCGGGGAAGGAGAGCATCCAGCTGAGGAAGAGGGAAACGATCCCTTAGAAGGGACCCATTCCTTGGTTACAGGAGCTGGCCCTCGAGTGCACACCACACCACTTTTATACCATCTGCACTGGCTTCCTATTATATTTCGTAACCAATTTAAATTGTTAGTTCTAACTTTTAAAGCTCTACATAATTTGGCACCACTTTACTTATCCAATCGCATACATCCCACCGCCCACTGAGATCCACTGCTGAATGCACTTTAACTATTCCTTCAGCTTTTACCATCTGTCAAGCGAGCACTAGGAACAGAGCCTTTTCAGTGATAGCCCCTAGTATGTGGAATGCCCTTCCACTTGAGATACGGCTTTCTAACTCCCTCTTAGATTTTCGTCGACATGTTAAAATGTTTTTATTTCGCCAGGCTTTTAATATGTAAATGGCACTATTTCATTTAATGTTCATTTTAATTGATTTTAATGGATATGTTAACTGATTTTATGAGTTTATTTACATTGTATGAGACTATACTGTTGTTCGCCGCTTTGAATTCTGTGAACGAAAGCGGGTTACAAATTGGCAAATAAATAAATAAATAATATCACAACCAGCCAGGTCTTAACCAAATGCAAACTGAAAAAGAAAAGTCATTAGGGCTTGCTTAAAAGAAGTCAAGGTTGGTGTCAAATTCAAATCTCTGGGAAAAGAATTCCATAGGCAAGTCTACATGAAGTGGCGAAGGTAGATGTAGGTTCTGTTTTGCCGTCGCCCAGCCTTACCTCATTCATAAAATGAAAAATCTGGATTGCCCAACTGCATTCATCAACAATATATTTAGGACAGATATAAGGAAGTACATCTTTACATAATACATAACAAACTTATGGAATTTGTTGCCATAAGATGTGATGAGGGGCACTGGCTTAGGTGGCTTTTAAAAAGGATTAGATAAATTCATGGAGGGTTGATCTGTCAGTTGCTGTTAGCCATGACAGGTAATGGAACCTCCATATTCAGAGAGAGTTTAGCTCTGAATGCCTGTTGCTTTGTGGAGTGGGAATGTTGGTTGAGGATCGTTGCCCTCATGCCCTGCTTCCCAGCTTTCCAAAAGCATCTGGCTGGCTACTGTGACAAAAAAGATTGCTAGACGAGGTGAGTCTTTGCTCTGATTCAGCAGGATTCTCTAGCAGTGCAAGTGAAACCTAGCCCTATTGGAAGTATTTTGCTTGCTTAGTTCACAACCCCTTCAGAAGGAACGCCTCCTTTGGAGACTTGACAGTCTGAGGTCTGGTGCACACACAAGGCAGCTGCCATTTTAAATAGCACCCCTCTCCAAGGCAGTCTCTGTGTGGCCAATTCTTACATAGTGGCATGCTATAGACACTGAGGGACTTTTTCATATAATTGCCGGCTTTGGCTGGGGGAATTGCCACAAGCTTGTGTGGTGAACAAGTGGCCTTGTGTAGTCAACCAGTGTTTCAACAGTTTTTAATGTAGCCTCTGTGCAGTGTTTTTTTTTTAACCTGCAGTGGCCCTGAGCCAGTATTAATCTGAGCTGGGAGTTTTAATAATCACGAGGTTTTTATTTGGCTATTCTTTGTGTTTTGATATTTATTTATTTATTTATTTATTTGATTTATATCCTGCCCTTTCTCCCAGTAGGAGCCCAGGTAAAAGCTTTAAAAACATCTATTATTTTTTTTTAAAGGTTTAAAAACATATTAAAGAGAGCAGTCTCGCTGACACATTTTTTACTAGCTGGAGTTTCCGGACCAACCTCAAGGGTAGCCCCACCAGCCGTGTGTGTGTGTATGGTTGGTGGGGCTACCCTTGCGGTTGGTCTGGAAGCGTATCGCGAACATGCCACCCCACTGCTGAAACAATGGCAATGGCTACCTATATATATACAATGGAGAAGTTTATTATGACTTAAATTGGTCTATCCTGTTGGTTAAAGCATCAGTAGAAGCCGTTTGAGCCACTCTGTAAGCATATAATTGGAACTTCTTCATATTGATGTTTTCTTGAAGGTGCTGGATTGGATTGAAAACCATGGAGAAGCTTTCCTTAGCAAACACACAGGGGTTGGTAAATCGTTGCACCGAGCCAGAGCACTGCAGAAACGCCATGAAGACTTTGAAGAAGTGGCACAGGTAGGTCACATACTTCAGCACTTCATCTTAGTTGGTTGAAACTTAGTTTATAAAATGATGCAATAAGAGCCTTGTTTAAAAAATGGAATAGGTTGGAATTTTGGCTAATACATCATGCAAAGGATAATAATCGCTTCTTGGTTGTGCAGCTTATGAGATGAGACCGGGTAGATGCCTCCCAGTAAAGTTGCTGAAATTTTTAACTCCTCAGTTCAGCATACTGAGGCTCAGCAACTTGGGATACTTTCATTAAATACAAGGTGAGCATAATGAGTCCCCCTGCACCTGCCTCAAGATCTTTTCTAATTAAACTCTTGAGCCGGAAAAGACCTCCTTCTCTGCCAGTCAGCCATTTATCTGACTGCTACTGTAGAGGCAAAGTGCTAGGGATCTCCCTCTGTCTCTCCATCTTCCTCTCCATTGCCCTGAGCACATGGAAGCACTCCAGGAGCTTTGGGGCATGCAGTTTTCACAAAGTGACTGACTGACATAGCCCAAAATCGTTGGGCATCCTGTGAATAGTACGTGCCCCAAGACTGTTCCAAGTGCTGCCAAGAAGAGAGGGAAGGAGTCCTCCGTGGCTCTCTTCCTGCTGCGGAGGAAGAGGAGAAAGGTGCTGTGGAGAGCAGACTAGTGACTTAAGAGGCTAACGGGGCAAGGAGTTCAGCAGGAGTGTAGTCACCCGGGGTTGTAGACCTGTTACTTTTTTGGGAGAAGGGTCCCAGACAGGTCTCTATGTATGAGCCAATCAGCAAGAAAAGGGAGTGTGTTGGCCATGGAAAAAGCTCTTGTCCTTTTGTGCTGATTGGAGTTAATCCGAGTGAAATGAGGTGAGTCAGCCACTGAGAAGACTCTTCTCAGGAGCTAACCCATAGCTTCCCCTTTCATGCTGTTTGGCTTCAAGGGATGTCTGTTGCAGTGGGGTGTGGACTTGCAAGAAGTCAGGGTGAGCAAGGGAGACAAGGAAAAGTGGAAAAGGAGGAATGGCTATCATGAAGGGACCCTGCATTTCTGAATTTGCCATGACACTACTGAAGTTCAGTGGGTCTTATGGATTGGGGTTGGTAAGTTATGAATCAGTTTAGAACCCAGTGGGGGGGGGCGATTTTAAGTTTATTCCAAGCAGTCTCTGCAAGCACCTTAATTGTGTGCAGGCCCTTTGCTTTCAATTCACTCCCCCTCCCCCCTTGCATGAGTGCAGAAACAAACCAGGAGGTTGCTGTTGGCCATGATTTTAAAGTTGGCTTGTGAATCCTGGCTTGTGTGGGAACTGTTCATTATAGTTCGCAGTTCACATGCTAGCGAAAAGCTATGGTTAACAGCATTGCAAGCGACCTAGCGAAACATGGAGAATTGTAAACCACCTATGATCTTTGTTAAGATGGAGCTTTAATTTTGTAGTCTGTTGAGTTTAATCAGAATTGTTTGTGTTTCAAGTATAGGGCCTTGGATTTTGCTAGGAACTGAGCCAGTTCTGGAGTTCCTTCATGCCTGATTTTCAAGAGGGAAAATGTATTGGATTATGTGTCCTGTGCAGAATTCACACAGGCATTCATTCACTTTGAAAACAGCTGTCAGTGGATTCTTAGTTCTCTGGGCCTAGTAGTGTCTATGTTCTCTGCAGTACCTGATACATTGGTCTGCCATAGTGATGCTTGTTAGTTTATTTATCTTTATTTCTAGGCCACCTTTCAGCATTAAGCTTTCCAAGACAACTCACAACATAGTAAAGGACATTTCGATCCATACAGCCGCAATATAAAAATATCAGCAGAATAAAATTGTATAAATATTTTAAGCCGTATAAAAACCAAATAAATATCAAAACAAGCAACTAAAAAGCAATAGGAACCACAAGCACTTTAAATGAAAAGTTGCTGTGCCATGTGGTGGGTCAGACCAACAGAATTCAGTGCCAGAATTTGAAAGGATTGAACAAAGTGAGCAATGTCCATATTAAAGCAAAACGACAAAGCTCAGTGGATGAGGCGCCTGCTGCTGTTTGCAAACTGTGAACTCTCCTCCTATGGAAGTGTTGTGAGGTGATGGGGCATCTTAAACTCTTTCAGAAATTTCCCTTTACCATAATCTTCCCCCCACACCTTGCTTTTTTTGTAGAATACGTATACCAATGCAGACAAGTTGCTCGAAGCAGCCGAGCAGCTGGCGCAGACGGGAGAGTGTGACCCTGAAGAAATTTATCAAGCGGCACATCAGCTGGAAGACCGGATACAAGATTTTGTTCGGCGTGTAGAGCAACGCAAGATCCTCTTGGACATGTCTGTATCTTTTCACACGCATGTTAAAGAGGTAAGTAAACAACAGAGAATAAAAGCCAGTAACAGTTCTAAAGACTGTGCTTAGTAACCACAAATTTAAACCAGTTTCAAGCTTGCTTGAACAAGGATGGCTCCAAGGTTGAAGGGGTCCTTACAATTTGTCATCTGGTGGGTCCCCTCCTCTGTTAGTGTGCCTTAGTGGCTTGTGCTGGTCCTGGGCTTAAGTCTTATTTCCTGGAGCTAGGCATCTTTTATTATTGTTTATTATTATGAACTTATACCCCACCTTCCTACAATAGTATGCAAGATGTCTTTTGCAGAATGGACTCAGTACAAAATAAGACAAAAGTTCAACCTAAAACCAAGACAAAAATGCAACCAAAGACCAAGTAACAGGCAAAGCCAGTAACAATTAAAAACAAACATGCAGCAGTTTTTAAAGGCAAATCATGCAATAGAAGGTTGAGAGTTGTGGGACTATACTCCCCTTATCCTCCTCTGGCTCCAGTATCTTTTGCCACCTTTAACCAGGGTTACCCTTTAACCAACTTTTGAAAACGTGATCTGAGGCTGCTTCCATAGTTCTCCCTGATCTCCGATCCTAATTCTGGCAGGGAAGAGGGAAGACTTTCGGCAAAGGAAGAGTGTGGCCCTGCTCACAGTACCAGCGTGGCTGTTTGCTTCTAAGGGCTCAGCCCTTGTTGTCAACAGCTCTCAAGATGTTGGAGCTAGCAAAATAGGTGCTTTTGTTTTGCTGCGTCTGTTTGTTATATTTGCATTGCATATTATGTATTTTCAAGCTGCCTTTTGAGGGTATTTATGCTGAAAAGCAGCCTAAAAATATTTTAATAAATAGAACTGTTCTTAGCATGCTCATTAAAAACTACAATTGCTACAATTTGAGGTATGTGGAAGCCATGAGAGTTAACCTAATTTTGAACTGCATTAAATTTGTAGTGTATATGTGTCTGTCTTCTATGTATGAGATGAATCTTAAGTGCAGGACTGATCCATGAAATTTTTTGCCTGAGGCGAAAGCCAAGATCTCCCTCATTCCATGTACAGAGGTCAGCTGGACTGAAAGTTGAATCTTACTTCAGGGCTGGTGACAGGATGGCATCTCCCACCATACCTAGGAAAGCAGAATAACTTTGGGGGCATGTCATGTGGCTCACACAGTTCTGTCCCCCCACCAACACCTTGCCTCCACTCCCAGCTCCCCATCATCTGCCTGAGGCAGCTGCCTTACTCTGCCTAATAACAGGGCTGGCTCTGCTTAAGTGAAAAATTTCCTCTGTGTTATTAAACTCCAAAGTCAGTTGCTTTCAGTAGCATTAAGCATGAGGTCACTGTATTGATAAAAATGCACCTTCCTTTTTCCAGGAACAAAATCATTGTTCATACGCCCCTTGTGTCTCTGACTTGCAAGTTAGGCCATTTTCAAAATTAATGTGCTTCCCCGTGGCACTTTAAGCTACTTTCTCTTACCTCATTATATAGCAACTTCCTGTCTGTCATGTTCTCACCCCTACTGTTGATGTAACCCACAAATGGCAAGTTTGGCTCTGAATCAGAATGGCTTCTATTTTCTCTCAAGTGTAGCATTGCTAGATTTGCTTGCACCAGCAAGTGCAATCTAACTTTCTGTTACTCATGAATGGCAATCTCTACTTTGGGGGATGCTCAGTCATATGTTCAGGAGGAAATGATCAGCTGCCAAGGCTAGGAGACACCACAGTCCAAATTCAAGGAAGAATTGTGTGTGCATTATAACTGAGAGCTACAATATAAACCTTATAAGGTAAGATTAAGGTGCCCTTAATATAGCTTTGTTCCTCTGTTAGAATAAAATTCAGAAGGGACAGTAAAATAATACCTTTACCTAAATAAGGCCCTGTTAGATCTGGCCAAAGTTCCATTTAGTCCAAGATTTGGTTTCCAACAACGCTAGCCAAATGACCCTGTACAGCTTAACTAGCAGGCTGCATTTATTCCTCAACAAATAGTATTCAAAGGTATATACTGCCTCCAAGCGTGGACCAGCTACAATGTGTGTCCATGTCAGCTGATACAGAACTCCTCAGGCTAAATGGTAATGGAGAAAGCCCTATTTTTTCAAGACTGCCTTGCAAGTTGCATGTATAATCACTTCATTTCTCTACAATTTATTTACACTTGACTCCATGTGTTTCCATTTGGAATGAGAGATAATGTGGAAGCTTCATATTTGCTGTTGGTTCTAGTATGGTTCATTTAGATATGCTAATTACTTATTGGTGTAGTCAGGTGATAAACATGCACATATGAACCAGCCATAAACCTGTGCCTTGTGCAAAAGTAGTTGAGTAACACAGAGACATGTTGGTCAATACAGTGGAGGCCCTCCTTTTGAAAATCAATATAAACCAAAAGGAACATAAATCTCTCCCCCTTGCTTTAGACCTATGGTATTCTTTTGAGATAAGAGCTTAACTTGATACTTGATTTTATGCTAGCAATATTTATCTTTATGTATTTATGCATGCGCATGAATGCATGTCCATATAGTCCTACAGTCTTGGGAGAGAAAAGCTGGGCTTCAGTAGCAGCTAAAGTAGAAAGTCTTTCGTTTTGCAAGAACTTGCAACTAATTCTGGCAGGAAGGCATTGATGAAGGGAGCTCGTGGCATGATGAAGGAAGCTCGCAGCATGATGAAGGTCACCTGACAGAAGGATCTTAAACAAAACTTTAAGATGTCCCACTTGAGTAAAAATGGGAAAAGGCTTTGATAGAGGATACAATTAGATGTGATTCATAAACTTTGGGAAGTCGGCACAGATGTATTGGAATGGCGCCAAGCTTCCCCGATGCTGCTCAATGCAGAGAAATGTACTCTGACTTCAATCCTCCCCCCCACACACAATTTCTCTGTATGTATTTCTTCTCAGTTATGATAATATTCCATGATGTATTAACGAAATAGTCTATCCAATCTACAGGCTATACAACTATAATTTAATGTGAGTAACTCTATGATAGTGTTTTTAGCAAGCTCTCAGAGGGTGTGATAGCTGGAATTAGTGTGTTGGAGTTGGATCAGGGAAACCTAGGTTTGAATCTCTATTTAGCCGTGAAGCTCACAAAGGGATCTGGGACCAGTCTGTCTGTCTCAGCCTCTCAAGGTGATGGTGAGGATAATATGGGACAACCCAATGCTGCTTTAAGCTTTATGGAGGAGAGATGGGATCCAGATGTAATGGCTTAATAAATAACCGGTCATCATCCATACAGTGTTGTGTTGTGCTGAGCTGAGGTAATGTGTATGAACTGCTTTGAGCATTTACGAAAAACACCATATAACTGAAGTAGCTTTATTCTTACTGCTTTATGCTTTTTGATAGTGTTGTTCTATGGAGGGTTGTTGTAAGAAAGGTGATTACACCCATTTGTGCCATTGTGAAAGATAGCACTTTGCACCTTGCTAATTAGAGGGGATAGTGATTTCTTTGCACCAACCTAGGATATTGTTCATAGTTTCCATTTGCATGTGATAGTAAGAAGTGCCCAGATTGGCAACAAGCCAGATTAATAGAGGACACTATCCCCAAATGTTTGAGGCAAATCTGTGCTTTTCGAAGTGGTAATGTCAGCAGAGCCCCTACATCCCTACCCCAGAAGTTGAGATAATGGAAGGTGGGCTTGACTGTACCTTCCTACTTACATTAATTTTGGTTGAATACTAAATAACCCCAAATTGCAGCCTAGAGGCAAACTTTTAAAGCATTTTTGTTAGAAGGCTCACAAGCTGATTTAAAACAAAACAAAAAACAAAACCTTGACCTTTGTGGATTGTTATTCCTTCAGCTCCATTGCTCAAATAGATCATGAACTGAGCATTCTGCACGATGTCTGGCTCTGCCTTGTGCCTGTAGTTAAGAGCTGGGCAAGAGACTTCAGATGAGTAGAAATGAGTCTTGTTTACAGCAACAGTTGCTTAGATCAAAACCCCAGTGCAGGAATTAAAGACAGTCAAAACCTTAGGCCATTTCCCAGAGTGCAGCTTATCAACATTCACTGAATAATGCAATGTTGAAGAGGGCAGGGGAGGAGGGTGGTGTTCAAAAGGTGCTTTGAGTAATGTCTACATGTGTCTTCGCTCGTAATGTTTTGACTGTCAGCCATACAAATGTGCATTTAAATAACTCCCTTTCCTGTGATGGGAAAAACTGGAATGAGGGCCGGCCAGGTGTTTGTGTAGCAGTGCCAAAGTGCAGGGAACAAATCAACTCTGTCAACTCTTTGTGAAAGTGTGGGAATACAGATTTCAAAGATGGACCTTAAGGGGTAGCGTATGAACATTTTTGTATGGCACTTAACATACCGCACTCCACAGTGGCTTGTGAGGTTAGTGTCCAAATACTTCTTGTGTCAAAGTGCCTGTACTTTTTAGAGACAGTGTCAGCTACTTTCTTGATTGTTGGTATAATTGTCTTCCTGCATTTTTCTGTAAAAGACCTGACTAGATTGGAAGATTAGAGACCTGTCTTGGCATTTTCCAAGAGTCTGAAGTTTTGCAGTCTTGAAAAGAGAACCTTCATTGTGGAAAGCTAGTACAAGTTTATCATTTTATTTTCTTTCCACATTTTCTGTGTTTGTGTCAATCATACACAATGAATTTGATAGTAGCTTTGGGATAGACAAAAGCGTATTTCACCCAATGCTGAATGGCCTACACAATTTGGGGTACTGGTGGTTTTAATTTTCTTCTAATCTTATTCAAATTTTTAATAATGTACAATTTATTATTAGCAAGTTTTCCTGTGTCTTTAATTTCTTCTCCCCTTATTGTACAAAATGAAAAATTTGTTTTTGGAATTTGAATGTTTCTGTACTCTCAATAAACTTGAACTAACAGAATTAACTACCACAAAATGTGATGGGGGCTACGTTAGGAAAGAATTGGACAAATTAATTATGATTAAGAATATCAATGGTTATTAACCCTGATATAGCTATTCATCCATTCATCAGTGCAAAATACCAGATACTGGTGTCAAACAGATGAAGGACATTATTTTTATGCCTTTACTATGTGCTTCCTGGAGGAATATGGCTGGCCACTGTTTGAAACAGGAAGTTGGACTAGAACTGACCTTTGATCTGATCCAACAAGAATAATCTTGCGCAGTAGTTTCCCATTGATGCTTGGGTGCTGTGTGAGGAGCATCCTCGCAGAAGAAGAAGAGCTGAGCGTATCAGAGCATGTATTTTGTACACAAGTTCAGTTTCTTCTGTAGTGAAAGGTTCTGAGAAATGGCAGGGATTGTGTGAAGGCCTTGGCCGAAGGCCATGAAGAACTGTTGACACTTGGGGCTGGCTTACACCTGCATGTTCATCACTGGCTATCACAAGATAATGAGAGGTTGAATTCTACCCTTGCCAGTGGAGAGGAAGACATTCCTCTCCAAGCTGTAGTTTCATACCATGGAAGTATGGCATTATGAATACTGAGGAGAACAGACTGAGCTAAACACTATCAAAAGAAATAGGTTTATGCTCCCCAAGAGCTTCTTAAATACTAGTTCAATAATTCAGGACAAACAGTGTTTTCACTCCCCAGAAGCTATATACAAACCTGCTTTTTTCAGTGCAAAGCAACAAAAATACACAGAGGGAACTCTGAGGTGAGAGTTGCTAATACTCTTATCATTGCATTTCCTAATTAATGCTATGAAGTTATGGAAGATGTTGAGCCTTACGTCAGTGCCTCTGCTCTTCTTAGGCTCTTCACTAATCATAGTCCCCATATACAAGGCAAAATGGGGATGATGTGCTCAGTGATCAAATTCTGGTATTGGCATTGTAGCTCCATTTGTGAAAAGAGAGACTTCTAGCCAAAGTAGGTTATCTTACAGGCAGCACAGTACTGAATAAAAGCATAAGCTTAAAAGATCCCAGTTCAGTTCTCTGTTCAGCCAAGATTACCTTTCATGGCCTTAAGTAAAATGCTGTGTCTCAGCTACAGCCCCTCTTCCTCACAACAGTTATAAGAGCAACCCAAATTGTGTTTGCTTTTTGACAAATTTGTAGGGCAGTACAATATCTCAGAGAGGAGGTCAGGTCTCCTGCTCCCCTGGTGCATTCACTATAGCTGCCCAATTTCCCTGCTTTTTAAAGTTTGATAGAAATATCTGTGGGCTCTAGGTACATTCTTAAACCGCAAGGTTTTTTGCCTATTAGTGAATATTAATTAGGTCTTAAACTGCTTCTTTCCTCTTCTGGTACTCTGATTTCTGAAGAGAGATGGCATTATCATGCAAACTATTCAGTTAAACAATTTTATCAACTGGTAGCATGTCATCTTAGCAAGGAAAAGCAACATGAATGGTAATTATTGAATTTCCCAGCAATTACTCAATTTTTGATCAAAAACATCTGTTTTTTTAAAAAAGTTTGATATTTGGCACATTCAGCATTGGTTGTATTTATCTATCCCTTAGTCCCCCAAAGAAACCATTCATTGCTTCCTCATACACTTGCTTCATTGAAGAGTTTCCTGAAGTACATAACATTAATACTTCTGATGTAGATTATTTAACTTTTACAGATAAGTGAGGGGCTTGTAGCTCAGTAGTAGAACATACTGTATATATAAAATTCCAGGTTCAGTCCCTATCATCTTCTGGTAGAGAATCTTGGATAAGCAGTGCTGGGAAAAAGCCACTGCAAATAAACAAAGATTAGGCTGTCTGCACCAATGGTCTTTTAAGGTATGTATGTGGATGCACATGTGTACATACACAGAAACATGCTCATCTTCAGATATTTAAGAGGCTTTAGGATACTCCTACCTGAAATTGCACTTACGAGTGGGATCAGCACACAGGATTTTTTGTTTTTTGTTTAAATTAACTTTAATGACAACAAAGTGGGCTCTCTACTGTTCTAGGAATTTCATTCCGAGTCTGACTTTTTTTCTTAAAAGCCAGGGCAGCAGTGGGGACTCCTGTCCTGATAAGATGGCATAAGAAATCAAGTGTGGTGATTCAGCACCTTATGCAGCATTACAGTGTTAACTTGTTCAGCAGTGTGCAATGAAATAGAATTAGTGCTAATCAGCATGAGTCATAATAACACCACCACACATTTGTTCTTTAGAGAGTTCAAAACCTTTGCATTCACTACCTCAGTAATAAAAAGATAAGAAGAACTCTGCTGGATGAAACCAAAAGGTCCATCTAATCCAGTGACCTGTTTCCCAACAGTAATCCGCCAGATGCTTCTGGGAAGCCTCTAAGCAGGGTATGAAAGCAACAGCCCTTCCCCGGCTCTTAACCACCCCACCCCAGCAATTAGTGCTCACTGATATATTGCCTATGAACATGGAGGTTCCATTGAGCCATCATGGCTAATAGCTGTGAATTCCATCAGCTACAACAACATGGGTAATGTAAGTCAGGCTTCTTATCCCCACATTGCAGATTGGGGGGGGGGGAGTTGGAGCAGAAAAACAGTGTTGTGCCTGAGGCTACCTTACAAGTTTATGCTGAGACAAGATTTCAACTGGGGGCTTACTGGCTTGCACTCTTAACCACTGTGCTACACCAGCTGTGAGTTGGGAGTCTCCAGTTCAAATCTCAGCTCCACTACACACTCACTGGGTGACCGGAGGAAAACTGCTATCTCCTGGCACTCCTCTCCCATCTGTGGCATAGACTGAATAATACTGTTTGCTGGCTGACCTGTGAGAGAATTTGGAAAAAGCCCCGTTGGGCAAACCACATGATAAATCCAGATCCATCAAAGCATATAAATGTATTCTCAGGAGTAGATAGGTCATTATATTATGCTTTGTTACAACAAAACTGAAAAAATATATTTTATGTATATTGACCACTGAAGAAGACCCATTCCAGGTAAAACGCATTTGGTCCGCTCATCTATGTGTTTGTATGCTACATTTGGTTTGTCACAACATTGTTGGCTACATTAGTTGACATTATGATATATTCCATATACGTGTCAATAACGTTGAGTTTTTATACATTTGTTTTTATTTATTGGTGTTTTCCCTGTATTGTGTGTGTACACAAGCATGCACGCACGCATGCACTAATTGTTAGAGATTAAAGTTGGATGTTTTTTATTTATTTATTTATTTTCTTAACTTTGGGATCAATATTTTTTTATACCTGGATACCCAAACCCAATTCTGTATTGCTGTCTATAGAATAAATAATACTCAGACACTCTATAGATGCTGAATAGCTTTATATGCACATCACAACCAGTTATCTTTAAACTGCAACAAAAAAAATGCAAAGGGGGGGGAGTCATGAAATCCAATTTGACTGATTTGTTTTCTTAAGCAGCCTGTGGGCTTAAGCTTAGTTCTCTCTCTCTTTCTCTCTCTCTTTTTTTTTTATCTCCCACAGCTCTGGACGTGGCTGGAAGAGCTGCAGAAGGAACTGCTGGATGATGTCTACGCAGAGTCTGTGGAGGCCGTTCAGGAGCTGATCAAAAGGTTTGGCCAGCAGCAGCAGACTACGCTGCAGGTGACGGTGAATGTCATCAAGGAAGGCGAGGATCTGATACAGCAGCTGAGGTAAGATGCGACTTTCCCAGAAAACGGCAACTCTGTGTCGAGATCTCTCCTGTTCCTTCTGTAGCATGTGACTCAACTCTCCCCACGTCCTGATGCCTTTTAAGCTAATGTGTTTTTCTCCCCGTTGTCCTCCATACTGTTGACTGCCAAGGGGGGAGGGGGGGAACACAGTACAAGTTTTACTACATGTTACAAGACAGAGAAAACTTCTGTTATCTGTGGCAGACTTGTGTTTCTTGTAGCCTGTAACTTCAACCTAATGCTTACTTGAGAGGAAGGCTGCTCAGATCTTTCGCATGTTTGAACTGGGGCTGTGAGATGACTTGCACACTCAATGCTGGCAACTTTGGGAAGCAAGGCGCAGGTGCCAAAGGGCAGCCAGGTTGAGGCTGAGGGCTCCTGTGGCCCAGCTGGGACCCTGACGGGCTCCTCCTTAGGGTGGAAGGGTGGCGCTCCCGTTCCATGGTCCACGGCAACATAGGCTCCTGCAGCCCAACTCTGCTGCGGATCCTGGAGAGGGAGCCCCCAGGTACCCCCCCAATACAGACAGTGTGGGCTTCAATAAGCCCACACGCATGCCCTGCCTACCTCTCCCATCAGTGTGAATGCTGTGCATTCATGCCTGCCATCACTCAAGTTGGCGATGGGGGCTTCCCTAAGGGCCTGACGTCCTTGCCTCCATCTTGTTGATGGCAGGCATGCTCACTATGCACACACTTCATTCACACAACACAAGAGGTAGGTGGGGCGCCTAGGTGGGCTTATTAGCCCTGCACCACCTGTATGTTTTTTTTTTTTTACTGGGCTATGCCACTGCGGACCTGGGGCAGGCTGGTGCCCAAAGGCTTGGTCATGCCTGGCGCCGACCCTGTTTGGAACTGTGATGCTACTGTTCAAAGAGTGTAAGTTCAAATATGGATGGATAACAAATGGCTTAATATAGTGGATTTTGAACATTCTCTTCTGGGAAGTCTTGGGGTTCCCTGGAAGGTCATTAGGCATCAGTCAGGAAAGATGGAGGGTGTGTGTTCTACAAAGAGACTTTACCCACCCTGTCACACCTGCTCTGAAATACGCACTTGCAGAAGAGGGTGGGATATATTTTAATTCAGGCTCTCTCTTTCTGCATTCCTGTCTACCGTTGAGCTATGGCTGCCTAGAGTGTGCTGCCAAATCCTGTGCAACACACTGGAAATCTGTGGCGCAGGTTCCCCAACCTTTGGGGTGATGTGGAAAAGGTTCCCTGAGGAAAAAGAGTTTGAAAACCACTGGCTTAAAATAAGTGAAGGTCTTCCTTTCCAACTCCTATGGGGCATGGGCAGTGGAGAAAATTGTATGTACATACTCACTCACTCTCTCTCTCTCACACACACACACACACACACTCATTCAGATCCTGTTTTCCTTGTTAAATTTGGTTTTTCTTTTTTTTATATAGGGATTCTGCCATCTCAAGTAATAAGACTCCTCACAACAGCTCCATCAATCACATAGAGACGGTCCTTCAGCAGCTGGATGAGGCTCAGTCACAGATGGAGGAGCTTTTTCAGGAGCGCAAGATAAAACTGGAGCTCTTCTTACAGCTGCGGATATTTGAGAGAGATGCCATTGATGTGAGCCTCTAATTTGTACACAAGTGTTGTATTCTTTCCCTTCTCACCTGAGGTGTGGGCTGGATTTAAAATGTGGGTTTCACTTGAAGAACAAAAATATGATGAAGCTATTGGCTGTTTCCCCCAATTGATTTGTTTCCTTTAATACTCCACAGAATGAGACAAGACTGGGTACTTAAGGATTGCAATCTCAGTGCTAATGCAGACAGTTGTAGCCCTGGGAAGGTACAATCTATTCTGCTGTCAGAGTCTGAATTTACAGCCTTCCCCTACCAGTTTTGCAGGAATGCTTGTGAATGAATGCATATCTGTGGAGAGCTTGCAATGAGAGAGAGACAGTATAAATACTCCATACAGGTTGCACTGTTATTGCCTCTGCTCCTTCCTCCTGTGTGTTCCATACTTACTGCCATACTTGCAGCACCTGTTTGAACGAACCTCTGAGCAAATTATCCCCAACCATACACACTTACCACTTTCCATAAAATCCATTTAAAAACCTCAGCTCTGCTTATGCAAATATTAAGTGTGCCTTCCTCCATCCAATATCAGTGGTGCCCATCCACTCTCCCTCCAGCCTTGAATTCCTCTCCCAAGCCCTTGATTGGTAGCTGTCAAATATACACGTTTAAATTGACCAAACTGGATGTTCTTTGGAACTTGTTGGCTTTGCCTTGAAAGGCAATTTAAAAACATCTGTATGATGTCTTTTATTTTTAGTACCAACAATCTGATTCCAGTTCAAGCAGAGCCCACCAATTCAAATTCAGCTTCTTTTGTCCCGAAATATTACCCGAGGTCTAAAAAGTCTCAAGGGTTCCTGTTGAACCATCAACCCCATTCACAACATTGAGACCTTTGTCTTGTTAACTGGACTGTGCACAAAATGGGTACTTGAACCTCCTGTCTATTGATCTGTGTTCAATAGGACAATGTTCCCATTGTCTTTGGTATTCACGTATATCGCTACTGCTGACTCTTCCCTACCACACTCTGAGACCACATTCACACCACACATTTATTGCACTATTATCCCACTTTAAATGGTCATGGCTTCCCACAAAGATGCAGAGAGTTGTTAAGAGACCCCTATTCCCCTTATAGAGCAACAGTTCCCACAGTTCTCTGGGAAGAGGGACTGACTGTTAAACCACTCTGGGAATTGTAGCTCTGTGAGGGGAATAGGGCATTTCCTAACTCTCAGCACCCTTCACAAACTACATTTCCCATGATTCTTTCAGGGAAGCCATGACTGTTTAAAGTGAAATAATAGTAGAACACATGTATAGTGTGAATGTGGCCTGGAAATGACAGCAGTTTGTTACTCAGTTGTGAGCTCCCACATCTCAAGATGATGATCTTTATTCTCGAGGCACTTGTTTTCCACAACAGCATAGAAACTGTTTGTGTGGAAGTTCAGCTTCTCTCCAGCATACCTGAGAATTCATGTCAGTTCCTTAGTGGTCTTGATCTCTACCACTAAGGTGTACAAAGAGCAAACTTGTTCGTTGAGAATAGACTGTTTTTTTCTCCATCAAGTGATCAGCCCTTTAACGCACTTTGAGTTCTACTAGATACCTCAGCCTGTATTGTTTTTAACCATATGCTGAATGGAGTTTTCTTCTTTTTTAACTTTATCTGCTTTAGATCATTTCAGACCTTGAATCCTGGAACGATGAGCTCTCACAACAGATGAATGATTTTGACACTGAGGATCTCACAATAGCTGAGCAGAGGCTTCAGCACCATGCAGACAAAGCCCTGACCATGAATAACTTGACCTTCGATGTCATCCACCAAGGGCAAGATCTCCTACAGTATGTTAATGAAGTGCAGGCCTCTGGTAAGATGGATCTGTCCCACCTTAACCAGGTTAATGGATTTATAGAGATTATCCAGGCTGACTTCTCAAGGCATCTAGGGCACTATTGATTCTTGGAACTGAAAGAATTGCTGAAAGTATTAGGACATATCTGGTGTTGACTTTAGAGGAGAAAATGCTCTTTTTATTGTCCCTTATAATTAATATTTTGTGGTGAATTAATATGTATTCTGTGTTTAATAACAGGCAGCCGTAGTCTGGATTTTTCAGTTGAGCAGTTTTGGCTATCAGGTTCTGTCCTGAATAAGTTCTTGGATTTTGCTACTAGGCAAAAATGTTAGACAGTATAATCTTGTAATCTTGAAAGAATACAAATAGTAGGATCCAAAGTGCCATTTGGTGAACCCCAAAGCTTAGGCATGCCTTGCTTTTGGTTTTGTGACATCAGCTAGTCTTAAGTGCAAAGTACAACCAGCCAAAAACCAAGAGAAATATTATCAGCAAGTGCTGGGACCAGAAGTCGAATCACTTCTCTGCTCAAAATAGCGATGGTGGTGCCGATACTGTTCCCAGAAAAACTGATGTATTTTAGTGTCTTTAATTGAAATCTATTTTAATGATGATTAATCTTATAGTCAACATAGCAGACTAATAAACTTACTATAGCATAAGCGCTTGTGGTCTAGAGTGATGAAATGGACTCTAGTCCACAAAAGCTTATGCCATAATAAATTTGTTAGTCCTGAGCAGAGCAATTGAAACCCCTGATACCCCTGTGTTAGAGTGGGCTTGGTTGAGGCCCCTGTAGCCTCTAGGTGTTCCTGTGCTTAGTGGTGCCAGGCTGTGGTGGTGAGGGGTCTCCTCTACCACAAAGCTCCCAACTGCACCTGTATAAATCGCTGGCAAACTCTGCTACCAGTGTATACCCCAAAATGCATCAGGAAAGGGCTGGAGTTGAGCTAGCCAAGGTTCCTTTGGATCCTATGCTGATCCAGCTATTGGCACCAAGCCCAACAGCATCTTGGAGCCTGCGCATCAAAAAACCCAGGATTTTCCTGCCTCCCCCCAAGTTCTGGCAATGAACAATGGGGCTCTGGATGCGATCATGGCTCCGCTGCCCCATTAATGTTAAGTCCTGCTACTGCCCATCAGGGGCTTGCATTTTTCTGTAAGGTGCTCCAAGGGTCTTTGTTCTTTATTACAGCACAAGACGTGGCTTCCCATTTGCAAATATTGCAGTACAGTTATTATTGGGGGGGGAATCATCTTTTGTGGATGAAATGTTTAAAAAATGACATTTTAAATTTGACTCTGTTTGAAATCACACACACTCACACATACAGACACACATACATACATGAGGCCCCAAACTTTCATTGGTACCCAGCACAGATAAGAGCTGGATTCTACAACCTGTATAAATGTACATATTCCTGCTGCTATTGATAGGGACAAGGTGATATGTGGTGCTCTGAGGCACCACTGCCGCACTTCTCCCTGCCTCACTTCCACAGCACTTCCATCTGAAGTGTCAGCAAGTAGTACCCACACTATTTCAAGCCCAATGTAGCAGACACAAAGGTTGAATAGCTGCTTCTAAAAATGCATAAACAGATGAGATGTATGCAATTTTAAAAAAATGCATGGTACAGTTGAAAAACTGAGTGAGAGAAGTAGCATTTTACAGTGCTATGACTGAAACAGAAGTAATTACCACATGGTATGAACGAGTCCCATGTGCAAAGCTATCATTTGTGGATGGTGCTTACAGGTGTTGAGCTGCTCTGTGACAGAGATGTGGACATGGCAACCCGGGTTCAGGACTTGCTGGAATTCCTTCACGAAAAGCAGCAGGAGCTTGACTTGGCAGCAGAGCAGCATCGGAAACACTTGGAGCAGTGTGTACAGCTACGCCACCTGCAGGCTGAAGTCAAGCAGGTATAAGACAAGACTGTGTGGCATGATGTTTGTTCTGTATAGAACCTTTTCCAGATAAACAAAGACAGAACACAGACACCGCACTCGTTGAAAGATATAGGAGTGGTTCATAGAAAGCTGTTGTCCCCAGGCGAGCCCCATTGAAATTAATTGGAAAGGTCCTATAGCATACTTGTGCTGGCTCATCTCTCATTTCTATAACAGAGCCATGTTATTAGCCAAGGTAGCAAAATGAGACCTCCATATTCAGAGGCTTCTAGCATGCCGCTGTTCAAATGCTGGACTAGATGGATCTTTGGAGTGATCCAGCAGGGATCTGTGTATGTTCTTAAACTTATGCAGAAGCTGTTCTCAGCAGATGCTTCATGCTGCTGAAATTGCCTTACTCTGCTGCTTAAATCACTGCTCTTAAAGTTGGAATATTGGAATGTAAGATGAAGTGTATATTTCATCTTACACTTCCTACTCAGTCTGGGTTTTTTTTAAAAAAATTGAGTGTCTTTTTTTTAAAAAAGTTTGTTGCTTATAGCAGCCAGCTAGCTAGTTCGAGCATTAGGATGTATGTGCATCTTAATATGTATGCAACTAGCATATCTGGTACATTTAGCCTCCATTATCCAAATAAATATTATTTATTTGTGGGGTTTTTTTTAAAAAAAGAAAAAGCTTCTGCCTTTAATATTGCCTTTGAATGTACTACTTTCCCAAACTGTGGTCTGTGGTCCACCATTGGTCTACGAGCTCCGTTCAGTGTGTCTGTGGATTTGTAGTTGAATATGGAAGATGCACATCCATTGCATTAAATATTAACATTGATTTTAATTGTATTTTATTGCTTCTTTTATTCCTTACAATATATAAAAATTAAAAGAAGCAGTAAAATAACAATTTAAAATTATACAGTATCTAGCACAGAACATTACAATTGGTCCAACAGGCAGAAAAATACATTAAGTGCTCTGCCAAGACCTTCAACAATTTTCAGGAGGTTTATAGGGGGGGGAGTTTGGGAACCACTGTACTGGATCACTATAACTTTAAACATGGCAGCTGTAGTGTGTTTCCTCTTCCTTAAGAAACTTTCTTCATAGGTGCTCTCTGGAAGGCTATCCTTCAATAATGGTGCATTGTGCATGTTGACCTGTAGTGAAAGATACAGCATGATCAATTTTGGCGACTATTATACATTGATGTATAAAAAAGCCTTATCTCAATAATGTTAACATAAGTCTGGAGGAAACCCTTGTACCAGAGCAAGAAATTCAGTGGCAAAAGTCTGAACAAAAACAGTTAAGTGTTCAGATGAGCAGGTTAGTTCACATTTGAATTTTCCCATAGATATGTTCTATACAGTATCTCAGTAGAAGTGTTAAATGTTATTACATTATAGTAGATGAATTGGTGGAATTTTGGCAACTGTTATATATTTATGTATAAAAAACCCCTATCCCAATAATGTTAACAAAAGTCTGGAGGAAAACTTTGTAACAGAGTAAAAATACACATGCCAAATGCATTAATCCCATTCCATTGCCTTCACGATTGCAAGAATTCTCAACTTGAGTTTCATCTCCACAAGTCTCATATTTTAAACCCTTTGGGGGAGTGGAAAGCTCTTTTATCTTCTGACATAAGTGACCTTGATACAAAAATACGTATTTCATTTTTAAGCTAGGAAGGAAGATGTCTTGCTGTTTTTCCTCTGAGCTGGAAAAAGCTTCACAGCTCGGCAGGTGTTCAATCAGACAGAGTAAATCGCGTGTTTGCTGTTTGTTACATTTGCTTCCTGCGGCACTCGGGCCGCAGTTCCTTTAGCTAATGATGGTGACTTCCTGCCAGATTTGCTAATGTTGGACTGGGGTACTGAGCGATGCTTTTCCAGCAGTCAAGCCAAGCTTTGGCTTCACTAAAAGGGTGGGTGGTATGAATAATCTGATGAGACGTGGATTACTATATTTTTTAAAGTGCTGTACAAAGATACAGACAGTTGACAGTTGAGCACTTTGTATTTTCCTCTATGCTTTGTATCCTTTAATGTGTCCCTAACTTTACCCTTTAAGACCCACAATTTTTGCAGGCACATTTTCTTTTGTATTAGGTTTCTTCTGTATAGTCAAGGTAAAAGAAGCCATGCCCTGTAAAAAAGAAGAAAGAAAAGAAAGAAACGAATGTTTTTTTATCTCCATGGGGCTTTGCCAGCTTGTCTATTTTTAATGTTCATCTTACTTTAAAATATGTATCCATATTGGTATTTTATCTCTATTAGAATAATGCAGTTACATGTTGAGTTGCTACTTATAGGAATGTAGTACAGGCGGGCCCCGCTTATACGGCACGTTCCGTTCCGGACCCCCGCCGTAAAGCGGAACCCTATTGAGTACAATGGGGCGTGTCGCGCAAAAATGATGCAAAAGCGGCTTTAAAATGGGGAATGAAAGCCACCGCATTAGCTGAACACCGGGAAGCGGAGCACCGGGAAGCGGGGCCCTACTGTAACTTTATTTTCCACATAGTGCTTAATTTAACTGGAGCATCCATTAGCAGGACAAAATGGGATTGAGCTCTTTGATTCTTTTTAATTTTCTTTTGAAGATTCCATACGTTGTGATTACAATTGTAAAACGCTAACTTCTGTAGCACTTGTTCATCATTGCATAGATGCAGTTGTCACACTTCCCAGGATTAAGGGACCAGGTTTGAATTGTCACCAGCCCACCCTGCTCCACCTGTTCTCTTGCATGTAGTCTTCCTGATGGCACGTTTTAGAATCCTGATTAAATCTCACAATCAAATGTAATGGTAAACCAGGATTTGAGGCGGGTGGGAAGCAAGACGATGGAGAGCGTGCACAGTGCTGAGGTCCAATCCCAAGCTCTTAGCTCCAGGAAGGATATTTTCCAATAGGTGAAAGAACTGAAAGCTAAAGTGTGTTTGCTAACAAGATGGTTAAAATTGAGCTTTGGGATACAGTAGGGCCCCGCTTTACGGCGTTCCGCTTTACGGCGCTTCGTTCATGTGGCAGTTTTCAATTAGGGAAAGGCCCCGCTCTTGCAGCCCTTGTTGTGCTAATACGGCGGGTTTTTTCCGTGCCATTTTGACGGCATTTTTGTGCGACACAGCCCATTATAGTCTATGGGGCCCCGCTTTACGGCGATTTCCGCTTTACGACGGGAGCCTGGTCCCTAACCCGCCGTATTAGCGGGGCCCTACTGTAGTCTTATGTAGATACCATCAATAACATTGCAGTGTGGGAAAAAACCCCATATCTTTGAGTATTGTTCTTTAACAATATGAACCATGTGAATTTTCAAGTATCACTAAGCTGTGCTGTCTTGCGTTGCATTTCAGGTATTGGGCTGGATCCGCAATGGAGAGTCCATGTTAAATGCGGGCCTGATCACTGCTAGCTCACTGCAGGAGGCTGAGCAGCTGCAGCGTGAACATGAACAATTTCAGCATGCAATAGAGGTAAAAGCGTTTGGGCTATTAGGTTTTAACTTTGTAGTCTTACACAGTATGAAGAGGCGTCTTTTTTTTACACACGCATGTGAGGAACAACTTCGTTTATACCTTCAGTTGAATAGTGACACTACTTTATGGATTATACATTGCCTTGATAATGTTAAAATCTCCTGAGTCCGTATGTGACCTAAAAACAGGGCTATCTTTGTATGATTTCTCATAAGTCTGCCATTAACTGTATTTTACACATGAGGAGTAATCAACCATCTGTCAGCCTGCTGATGCGAATTAGCCAGCAAAAGACTAAAATATTTGTCAACGTGGCGCAACTTGCTCTGCCTTCCTACCTACTCACTTTAAGGGCATATGATCATTGTGGGCAGATTGGTTATTATTAACTTAATCAAAGATCATGTAGTCCCAATGACAAACTAGACCTGGAATCCTTAATTATGGCAGAGTTCAGTGCTCTGTCTTGTGCAGCTTGCCTTCTCCCAGTGCTGTGTTGCTGCAGCTGTGCGTAGACTAGATGTAGATTACATAAAAGGGAATGTACTGAGAGCCTAGCATTGGTGGGACGGGATGGGGAAAAGAAACATTGGCACCGTATCATGGACACTTCTAGGTACTCGGCTACTTCTACATAGACAGCTGAGGACTTGTTGACATTCTCCAGGCTGATACGGGTTTCCTTCACCATTGGAAGAAGCTTCACAGAACCAATTGAAAGAAAAGTACTTGCCTCCATGTAGCTTCATCAGTCCTTGGTGACCACTTTTTGGCTTTCCAGCAGCATCTCAGAGGCTGTCTTGCCATTCCTGGTGGAGAAACATCCCCCCCGGTGTGATACCATCTCTCAGTGTGAAGAAAACACACACAATCTCACACAATATGAACAGAGGGCTTCTGGAGCAGCTATTTCTGCTGTCCTGGGGCCACCACTATTTGCCAGGAGGAGAATCTGACACTTCAGTTCTCCTATGGCGCCTCTTTCTCATTGCTTCTGGTGGGGCTGATTTGGCTGACCTTCTGACAGAGCTGTGGTCTAAGAGAAAGCCTAGGCAGAGGGAGAGCAGGGAACACCCACCAGGAAGAGAGGCCTGTAACCTGATTTAACATGTAACATTCTGGGGCCCCAATCTCCTGACTTCTGCAGTAAAGCTATCAGTGTACGTAAAAAGGGGCCTGCCCCCCACTGACCCTGAACTGTTTTGTTCTATGTGAACACAAGGGCCTGTTCTGGTGAAGTGTTCTGCTTTCCTGTGGAACAGGGCTTGGAACTATTCACAGGAATCATTCCATGTGAAGACAAATGCATCACAATATCCTCAGCTATGCAAATTGTTCAAGGGAACCACATGAATTATTATTAATAGTAATAAATACCTCAGTCGCTATATACACAGTGCTGTATCCAGTAACATAAGCAACAGAGGGAAAGAAGATGGGCTCCCAATTACAACATCAGAGAACAAAGGGGGAAAGCAGGAAAGGGAAGGGAAAAATGTAACAGGTGGGGAACCTTCTTGGCCCAGTGGCCAGGTCTTTGATAAGTGATGTCATGATGACATCCAGACCACCCACCTGTCAAAGTTGGCCCATGGGTGGGGGGAAGATATTGGCCAAGCAGGATTGGACCCCCTGCATATCAGCTGATGGGCAAGGGGTTCAATCCTGCTTTCTGCAGGGACTGGCTGTGCAAGATGGGCAGGTCAGTGTGGTTTGGGGGCAATGGCCTGGTGGGTCAAATGGGAAGGCATAGTGGGCCAAATTTGGTCCCCAGGCTGAAGGTTCTCCATCCCTGAAATTCAGTGCCTTGCAAAAGTAATCAGACCCCCGACCAATGCTCTCATATTACTGAATTACAAATGGTACATTGTAATTTTGTTCTGTATGATATTTTGAAACACTGAAACTCAAAATCAATTATTGTAAGGTGACAATGTTTGTGAGAAACATAAAAAACTGAAACATGTTGCTTGCATAAGTATTCAACCCCTGTGCTGTGGAAACTCCCAGTTTACACAGATGAAAGAAATTGCCCTTACCATTGGCCTCCACCTGTGAACCATTAAAGTTGCTGTCGCATTCTCAGGATAAAAACCCACTGTTAAAGGATCATTGGTAAGGCTGTGGATCTGAAGGAAAATGAAGACCAAAGAGCATTCTACAGAAGTGAGAGAGAATGTAATACAAATGCATAGATTAGGAAAAGGGTGCAAAATAATATCCAAGTGTTTGGCTATCCCAGTGAGCACAGTTGGATCAATAATCAGGAAGTGGAAGCTGCATCACACCACCCAGGCACTGCCAAGAAAAGGCCATCCCTCAACACTCAGTGCTCAAACAAGAAGGAGACTTGTGAGAGAAGCCACAGAGGGGCCAACAATCACTTTGGAGGAGTTCAGTGGCTGGGAGTGGAGCAATGGTGCACCTGTCAGCCATATCAAGAGCTCTGCATAGCACTGGCCTGTAAGGGAGGGTGGCAAGAAAGTAGTAATTACTCAAAAAGTATCATCTGAAAGCACGTCTGGAGTTTGCCAGAAAGCGTGAAAGTGCCCAAGCTGTGATGTGGGAAAAGATTTGTGGTCAGATGAGACCAAGATAGAGCTTTTTGGCCAAAACTCAAAATGCTATGTGTGGCACAAACCTAACACTGCCCATGTGAAGTATGGTGGTGGCAGCATCATGCTGTGGGGATGTATCTCATCAGCAGGGACTGGGCATCTTGTTAAAATTGAAAGAAGAATGGATGGAACAAAATACAGGGCAATACTGCAAGAGAGCCTGCTTCAGTCCACTAAAAAACTGAAGCTTGGGAGGAAATTCAGCACGACAATGATCCCAAGCACAAGGCCAAAGCAACACTGGAGTGGCTCAAGAACAAAAAGGCGAATGTCCTACAGTGGCCCAGGCAAAGTCCTTACCTCAATCCCATTGAGAATCTGTGGCTGTCTTTGAAAAGTGCAGTCCACAAGCAATGTCCAACCAACCTGAACGACCTGGAGCAAATCTGCCAAGAAGAATGGGCCAGAATCCCTCCAACACTACGTGTAAAGCTGGTACATATCTACCCTAAAAGACTTAAAGCTGTTATTGCAGCTTAATTAATGTGTGGCGTTGAATACTTATGCAAACAACATGTTTGAGTTTTTTATGTTGCTTACAAACATTTCCCAACAAAAAACCAATGTCACCTTACAATAATTGATTTTGAGTTTCAATGTTCCAAAATAAAATATCATACGAAACAAAATTACAATTTGTAATTCAGTAATATGAGCACTGGTCAGGGGGTCTGATTACTTTTGCAAGGGATGAATGTTGTGCATACTTCAATCAGAAGTGAAGAGTAACAGGTTAAGCTACAGGCTTTGCTGACAGAGGCGAGTTTTGAGAACGAATTCTAAGGCAGGGGTGGCACCTAGAACTCACCCTTGTTTCTTAACTGTTCTGGCTCATAAGCTGCTGCTTCCTTTACAGACAGCAAATAGTGATACCATTGGTGTTGTTCAATTAAGTCCTGCTCAGAGGCGAGACACTGAAATGAATAAACCTAAGTTAGTCATATCTAGTAACATCAATGGTTTACTCTGAGTAGGAGTAGCATTGAAAACCGTCCCACGTTTTCTAACATACGCACAAAGATAATCCCAAAAGTCAACCTGTGAATGCAGACTGTTGTCCCTGGCTTTGCTTCATTTTACCCAAAGATGGCCAGGGGGTAGGGGGAGGAAAAAGTGGGAGAATATGCTGCTTGTAGCTCTCATGCTATGTGTATTTAGCTGGCGTGCAGTTGCCATTTAATGAACCAACAAGAATAAGAAATCACAGGGCTGACATGAATCATGAATGAAGTGGCATGCTCTGTTTGTATTTGATTAGAAAACACACCAGAGTGCACTGCAGGTGCAGCAGAAAGCTGAGGCAATGTTGCAGGCTAATCACTACGACATGGACATGATCAGGGACTGTGCTGAGAAAGTGGCCTCTCACTGGCAGCAGCTGATGCTCAAGATGGAAGATCGGCTCAAGCTTGTGAATGCCTCTGTGGCCTTTTACAAAACATCGGAGCAGGTAGAGGACAATGACTTATTAAGCCAATGGTGTGGCTGCTGGTCAACTGTTTAAGAGTTTTGTTTGTTTGTTTATATACCACCCCATAACCGAAGCTCTCTGGGCAGTTTACAGCAATTAAAAACATTAAAAACCAATTTTGAAACACAAAAAACAATTTAAAAACACATGCTAAAATGCCTGGGAGAAGAGGTTTGTAACAGATTAGTTTTTAAAGCCCAGATTTACCCAACTGAGGTTAATAAGGGAATCTATTTCCATTTTGTAGGCTTGGATCATTCACTTTATTCTATACATAGCCATCCACTGTTACAATAGTACATGGAAGTTGGCTTTATGTGTTCCTATGCATAGCTTTAGAAGTCCCGTCAGCACTTTGTTTCCCTCTAAAGTGAGCACAATCTCTGTGTGTTTTTTATATAAAATAAAATACACATTTTCCCGAGGGACTGTTTTTCAGGCAGTAGGTGCATGGAAATCCGAATGGCTGCTCTCGAGTAGTTTCTCTCTCTCCCACACTCCATTTAACAATTTGGTATCTTTTTGATTCCCATTCAGATTAATCTGGGGCCAGTATTAGGAGAATCGTGCTGCTACCCCTGAAAGCAGAATCCCCTTATCTTGTCTTCCTCTTTCTTTCTTTTTTTTTTAAGGAGATCACAGTTCAGGAGCAATTAAGATGTGGCAGTGCTCAAGATGGTATGCCTGTTAACACCTGTATTGTTCACTTGGCTTTAGCAGAATTTAAAGAAGTACCCTCTGTTTGCCAGCTGTGGATGAGGAGAGTTGGTAGTACTCGGATATGTAATGTTAACCCAGAGTTTTCAGTGTGACTTCAGAGGAAGCCGTCAAATCAAGTTGCAGATGCGAGCTGAATACCAGTTCCTTCAGTACTGGTAGTTTGTCCATCCTCCTCCAATAGAAATACTTAGTCTGTTTCTCTTGCCTGTTGGCCAATAGGTATGCAGCGTACTGGAAAGCTTGGAGCAAGAATATAAGAGGGAAGAAGACTGGTGTGGAGGAGCTGACAAACTGGGCCCCAACTCAGAAACAGACCATGTGACTCCTATGATAAGTAAACATCTTGAACAAAAAGAGGCGTTCCTGAAGGTAATGGCAACTTTGTGTGTCTATTGTACTGTATTTCTAATGTGGATTTTGCAATCGTGTATACAGAATGGACATCCTATTAGGGTACTCTAATTAGTTTCACAAGCACTTTTCAGTAAAACACCTCAGATTTCTTGTATGGCATTGCATTCTTGTGGACAGGGGTTAGCCACATGCACAGAACTGCAATTATCCCCCCAAGCAATTTGTCAATGAAGCTTTATGTAGTATCTTAATTGGTTAAAGTGGGTGACACCACCATTTGCTACTGCTTCTTGTTCTACTTTCTTCTTTTGCCTTTTTTAAATGGTGGGGTTTTTTTAAGTCAAGAGCAGGGAGAAGAAAAAGGAGCTCTAAGGAGAAAAGCAGAGGAGATTGTCAGATGCAAAGGGACGCAAAGGATCATGTGTGATTAATATGTTCTATGTACTACCAAGCCCAATTCAAGATGGTTACCTTTGATTTATCAAGCCCTAAATACTGTGGGATCCAAGTATCTGAAGGACAGGCTCTCCCAATAACGGCCTGCCCGAGCATGAAGCTCTGTAGGGGAAGCCCTTCTTGTAGTTCTGCTGCCAGGAGAGGTCCACAGCATGATAGTAAAAGAGAGGGCCTTCTCCATGGCAGGACCTCAGTTGTAGAATTCTCTCCCCCTTAAGCCACATGTTGTTGTTTTATTTGCTGTTCAGCACTGCTCTAAGCTCACAGGTTTCCACCCAGGCTTTTGGGGAGAGTTGTGTAAATGCTCCACTGCCTGCTAGTGATGATCTGCTGCAATCTTACTACTGTTTTGTTTTTAATGTAGCTTAGCTGATGTTTTAGTTTATTTAAATATTATTGTATGCTTTTATAGTAGTATAAATTGTAACCCACGCTGGTATCAGTGGGCTGTATCCAATGATAGTCAGTCTCAGAGTGGTCCCATGGAAATTGATGGATACAACTAACTTAGGCCCATCACTCTAAAGAGAACGGGATGAACAGGGTGACATGCACTTGTGCTCATGGAAGGGCTTTTGATCCCTTGAATACCTCCTCTTACAGAAGAAGAAGGGAGTTGATTTTTGCATATTTCCCCTCTCTGTGCCACTGAAAATCTGCTTCAGATAGTTGGGAGACCCTCCAGAAGAGGGGGGTGCAGGGGAAAGGACAAATTGGCAAAAAAAATCACTTTCTGCAGTGCGCACTGAATCAAAAGCCTCCTGTGAGCACAAGGGCACCAATTGGATTCCACCTGTATAATATAAAATTTAAAAGTGGGTCCCTGATGTGATCATGTTGAAGATAGCTGCTGCTAATTCAGTTTAGTGTTTCTGTTGTTATTTTACTAGCATTGATGATCTGCAGCTCTTGGGAGATAAAATTTAACCATTAAAAAGTCATGGATCCCAAAGGAAGCAAGTTTGGAAAAAGGAGAAGGAAAGATGGTCTAGAAAACTAACTGAGGGGAAAGGGAATAGGAAAAGGCTGTGGTTTCTCAGAATAATGCACAAAAGCTGTCAAATATAGTGCAATTAGTTAATTGGAGCAGAAAGCTGAAGAAATAAGGAACACAAGGACATCAAGCTGCTTGATTATCCATTTAATATTAAAGCAAGTGCATTTTTGCAATTTCTAGCAACATTAAAAATAAGATTTACAAGACACTTCACAAAAACAGCAGTCTTCTGGCACCTTAAAGCTTAAATTTATTACAGTGTAAGCTTTTGAGGACTAGAGGCCACTTCATCCGTCAATGTTGTTGATTATTGGATGGCTAAATAAATGAGAACTTCCTGGCCAGTGAATTTTTTAAGGAACTTGTAACTTGATAGTGACTTGTTTAGTGCAGGAGGTTGCAGTTGTTGCTGGCACTACCACCACCACCACACTTCTTTTTTTAAAAGCAGGCTTCCTACTAGAATTCTGTGTTTGAATAGGCAGCTCATTTTTAGGATAGAAAGAACAAAAATATATCTTAAAAATGGAGATGAATCTTTAAAAAATTGAGATGAATGGAATAAGACATATCTATTAGATGAGATTACATTTATTTATTTGTTTGTTTGTTTGTTGTTTCATTTTTAAACCGCCCATAGCGAGTGGCTCTCTGGGCGGTGTACAAAAAGATTAAAATACAGAATATCACAATAAATTCAACATACCAACAGTAAACATAAGCAGCAAACAAAAAATAAAAGATTTAAAGTTATAACATTAAACGCTTAAAATGCCTGGGAGCATAGCCAGGTCTTAACCTGGCACCGAAAAGATAGAAGCGTCAGCGCCAGGCGTACTTCTTCGGGGAGCTGTTCCACAGTTCGGGGGCCACTACAGAAAAGGCCCTAGATTGAGTAACTGTCCTCCGGGCTTCCCGATGGGTTGGTACCCGGAGGAGGGCCTTAGATGCTGAGCGAAGTGACCGGGTCGGTTCATAGCGGGAGAGGCGTTCCACAAGATACTGCGGTCCCACGCCGTGTAAGGCTTTATAGGTCAAAACCAGCACCTTGAATCTGGCTTGGAAACAAATAGGTAGCCAGTGCAAACGGGCCAGAACAGGTGTTACATGCGCTGACCGGCTGGTCCTCGTCAGCAGTCTGGCTGCTGCGTTTTGCACTAGCTGAAGCTTCCGAACTGTCTTCAAGGGCAGCCCTACATAGAGCGCATTACAGTAATCCAACCTAGAAGTTACCAGAGCATGAACAACTGAGGCGAGGTCATCCCTGTCCAGATAGGGGCGTAGCTGGGCAACCAACCGAATGCTCTGAAATTGATGAGAAATGCCGCAGTAGCTGAGAAGAGTAGCTGATTGCTATTTTGGCCTCCTCTCTTCTGGTCACAGAGAAAGGGGACCAAAAAGAGAACCTCAAAGTGTACTATGCACATTATGTAGAATGTTCCTCTGTATTTTTATTTTCTTTTTAGCCTAGTACGAAACATAGTTACTGCCACTGAGTTCCTAAATGTTCACTTAGGACTGCAGCCTTCGTTAAGTTCTTGGTCAGTGGGGTCGTGGAGCATATAGGAATGGTTAACTCCTCCTGTCAGCAGAGTCAGACTGAAACAAAGTGTTAGACAGTGCTAGCCGGAAGGGGAGGGAACCACCCTCTAACTGCCAGTCTTCACTTTGCCTCCAGTGGGTTAACAGTCATCTGTGTGCTCCTGTGTCTCTTCAGGGATACGGGGGTGAAGAAGTGTTTTTTCAGTAATTGTTACCTCAGCTTTTGGCTCCTCTTCCTCACCGCGACTGTCAGTGATTAGTCAGATGGGGGGGAGGAGAAAATATTCCATTTTGGAGACTTCAAGCGGTGCGGTAGCTGGGAATTCTCACTGGGCTCTCCGTTGCCCTGTAAAGACCACCTTTCATCCGGGGGGAGGAGGTAGCTGGGATTTGTCGCTGGCCTCTCCGTTGCTACCCAGAAGTGGCAGACGGAAGGTAGCCGGGAGGTGTCCCAGGCCCCTCCTCAGCCTCAGGGTGGTGGTGAGTCTTGTCGTGCCAGCCCTTTTTCTTCCCTTGGAGCAAGAGGTAACCGGGAGGAGTCCCAGGTCCCTCCATTACCTCACGGTGGTGGCGCATCTGTTTGGCCAGCCCTCTGCTCTTCCCTCAAATCGAGGCGGGAGGTAACCGGGAGACGTACCAGGCCCCTCCATTACCTCAGGGCAGTGGCGCGCCTCATTCAGCCAGCCCTCCGCTTTTCCCTCTAGTTGGTGCGGGAGGTAGCTGGGAAGCGTCCCAGGCCCCTCCATTACCTCAGGGCAGCCATGAGTACCAGCGCACCGGTATTTGAAGGGGTGGGAGGTTGTCAGGAGCCGTCCCAGGCCCCTCCATGGCCTTAGGGCTCGCCAGTCCATCACGAGGCTTAGCAGCCGAAAGGGGAGTAGCCGGGAAGCGTCCTAGGTCTCCCTCCGTCTCTTCCTCACACTGGCAGCACTCGGCGGCTAGGGACTTCACAGGGTGAGCTAGCAGCTGGAGGCTTCCGAACATCCTGTGTAGGCCCAGGGAGGTCATGAGGGAACGTTCTGCTGTTTCCCGCCCTGTCCAATTTTCTTAGCGGGGCAGTCGCCATACTCACGGGGGAAGGGCATTTTCCCACCATTTCCGGTCTTGCGCACGGTGGGAAGGCACTGAGCGCTTTACGCAAGGACACCAGCCACCAGTTTTCCTCTGATTTCCCCAGCCACCTGAGGACATAAGGGCTCTTGGTGGGGGGTGCCCATGTAGCCCTGACCCCCCCCCCAATTAAATGGCTGCAACTACGGAGCATCAGTCTTCCTTGGAGGAGGATGTCTTGTCAGAAAGCGAGGGGGAGCATCAGGATGATACTCCTCTTGATACCTTGGCCTCAGTGGCACTGGCCATGTTGCCTTCCCCTTTAGAGGTGGGGTTATATCCACGCAGCGTGGGGGGGCATTTGCCACAAGAGGTCCAGGTGTTGTCATGAGTCTGAAGAAGGGTCTTCCTCAACCGTGATGAAATGGATTAGTAGGGCCATGATGAAGGAAGCGGGGGCCTCGTTGGCCAACCATCTAGCTCGCTCTCACAAGAAGAAGCGGCCCAGACATGCCCAAGTGCACTCTACCTCCCCTTCCTCAAGCTCAGCCTCATGGTCCTTCTCTTCTTCTTCTTCTGGCTCTAGTCCAGTTGCGACAAACAGCAGGGCCAAGCACAAAGGCCACCACAGAGCTGGGGGGCATGGCAAGGGGTGCTCTTCTGGGTCCAGGAGTTACCACAGAGGAGAGGGCCTTAGCCCAAATTCCTTAGAGGCTGCTGGGCCTTTAGATTCTGGCTCGGAGGAGTTGGAGAGGGAGGAGGGAGAATTATCCGGGGATGATGCTCCGCTTCCGCCCTCGGTGCACAAGAGGCTTTATTCGCCCAATACACATTTGGTGCTAATTACCAAGGCCTGCGTGCGTGCAGTTGGAGTTGCCTAAGGAGACCTCCTCCAATGTAGAGGCTGGGGATGAGGAGCAGCAAGGCTCTTCTGATGTCTTCCCTAGGTCAGCGGAGACATTCACTGGTATTCCCTTTCTGAAGCTCTTCAAAGGCATAGTCAAGGAGGAATGGGAACAGCCAGCCAAACCAAAGAAGGCCCATGTCTTGTCCAAAAAACTTTACAGTCTTCCTCCTCCAGTGATGGACAGCCTGAAAGTGCTGGCCATAGACGAGCCAGTATCGGCTTTAGGTGCCAAAACGGCTATCTCCAAGGAAGGGGACAGACGCAGTAACACTGCACTCCGACATGCGCATGAGCCTGTGGCTCTGGCCATGAGGGCGTCAGCGGCTAACTCTTTCTTGGCGTGAGCAGCGGTCAAATGGGTCACAGCACGGATGGAAGAGGTTCCATCTGATGCCAGGCATGTGCGGGAGGGACTTAATAAGCTGGCCAAGATGGCCGAATTCTTGGCTGAATCCTTCATGGACAGTCTGCAGTACTCTGCTCACGCCCTAGGGTATGCGGTGGTCATAAGATGAAACATTTGGCTTAAACAGTGGGAGGTGGATCACCATTCCAAGGCCAGCCTGTCTGTTATCCCTTATGCGGGGGGGCATCTTTTCGGCAAGTCCTTGGATCGCCATTTGGTGGAGACCAGGGACAAGAAGAAGGCTTTGCCCATGGCTAAGAAAAAAGATGAGGGTAAACAATCTCGTAGGAAGTCAGGGCAGTCCTTCCATTCAAAGGGCTATTCTTCCACGTATAGGAACAGCAGACAAAGCAGAGGTTCCTGGGGCACAGCTCAACAGCAGCACAGAACCCCCTCATCGGGAGGTAGATTTGGTAGACAACGTCATTCCAAGCCCAACTCCAAGCCGGCTCAATCATGACGCTGTCGGGGGCAGGCTAAAGTTTTTTGGAGATCCATGGGCAGCATCCACTACCACCCAGTGGGTATTGGACACAGTATTGAAAGAGGTAT
Source organism: Rhineura floridana (assembly GCF_030035675.1). Lineage (NCBI taxonomy): Eukaryota > Metazoa > Chordata > Lepidosauria > Squamata > Rhineuridae > Rhineura > Rhineura floridana. The sequence continues at coordinate 188,445,339 of NC_084480.1, forward strand.
TCCCCGGAATTCTCAACCATTCCAGCAGACAAGTGGAGAATGGTTCCCTGGCATTCGACCCCCAAAAAAGGCAGCGAACCCTAGACACCATAGCTCAACTTATCGACATAGGCACCATAGAACAGGTGCCAACACTACAGCATGGGTCTTCTCTGCCTTTTTTATGGTGCCCAAGCGCAGTGGTGACCTCTGCACCATTTTGGAATTGAAATTTCTAAACCGGTTCATCCGACCTATGCTTTGCACACAGAAGGCAGCAATTCCAATACAAAGCTCTGCCTTTTGGTCTCTCCTCCGCTCCCAGAGTTTTCACAAAACTCCTGGCAGCAATGGTGGGGCACCTTCACACTCGGGGTACATGTGTACCCCTACCTAGATGACCTTCTTAACCAGGCTCCATCTCTTCATTTTTTTTTCCAATTAATTTTTATTCAAATTTTCAAAATCAAGACAATACAAAAAGAAAAACACAAATTAAAACTAATACAATAAAAAGAAAAAAAAAGAAAAAAACTATTGACTTCCGATTTGTCGTAGTTCAGCTATAGGTCTATAATATATAACAAACCTGTCTCTTGATAAATTATAAAATCACCTTCCTCCAGCAGTTATCTTAGTTGGTATCAAATCTCATTAACATCATATCATTTTATTCTTATACAAAAAGTCAAAGAGAAGTTTCCAATCCTTGAGATATATGTCCATCAATTTTTTTCTAGATAGACATGTCAATTAATCCAACTCTTCAAGTCTATTAAATCCAGTAATTTCAAATTGCTCTTCTTCCTTTATCCGTGTTGATTCCATCTTCCATCTTTACGCACCCAATAATCTTGCTGTCATAGTCATATAATAAGAGTCTGATAGGGATTTCCTTCATCACAAATATTTTCTTGCCATCATTTCCGAACATATCACTGAAGTATTGTTGCAGAACCGCATCTCTGTTCCTCTTTTTTACAGAATGCACTAGCACATCTCTTGAAGGGTTTTTCATTGTCACAAAACAGGAATTAATTCTGTAGACTTTCTCCATTTCAAGTTCCATCAAATCCTTCCAGTCCATGAATTTTTTCAAACCGATGATATCTTTATCTCCAATCTCTACACCAATTCCTTCAGGGACAGCGCTGAATTCCAAACAGTAATATTTGTCTCCAGGATCCATCACAGCCAGGAAATCCAAATCTTTTTCCAAGACCATATTTAATCCAATCTCCAGGGCTTGAACCTTCCCTTTAATTTTTCTTTCATCCTTTTTTAATTTTCCAAATTTATCTTTGTTCTCCTTTCTCATAGAATCCTGAATTTCTTTCAGCTCCTGTCTCATTTCGCCAAATTCACTTATCATCACTTGTCTGTTATGTCTGAGTTCTTGTTTTGTTAGCTTAATCTCATTCATTATTTTCTGAAACATATCTAAAGAGAAAGTCCCTTCTTGTACATCCAGGATCTCAACCACCTTCTTGATTGTCATTCTTAAAACCAAAAAAAACCACAATCCCTTCAATTTCCAATGTCCCGAGCAAATAACAGTTTATTTCTTTATCCAGTTACAAAGGAGTTAATCTTTCAAGCCAGCTGATGTCACCCTCTAGACAAGATGAACTGCCTTATCTCTTGTATGTCCAAAAGTGCCAAAGCAACTTTAATTCACAGCATCCAAATAATTAGTAGCAGGAAGAATGAGCAGATTCGTCAAAAAAAAAAAAAAAGTAAACCGGAAAAATAGTCCCAGACATATATTACTCAAAAATCTTATAAATAAAAAAAAAATTTCTCTTTAAATTAGAAACCCCTCAGCCGTTTGTAATCTTTATAATGCTGAATTCCATGCCAGCTTTTTGCAATAAAAATAAAGATAAATTATTTCTATTTTCTTCCCCTTAGCTCCGTGAATAAAAGAGAAAGCTATGACTCACCCAGGGTTTCTTAATTGCTGGTTCTTTGACAAATCTCTTTAGCTGTATTGATAACAAAATAATGAGAAAAGACAGGAGAATGCTTGCCTGTTAATCCATTTTTCTTTGAAGAAAAAAAAAACGGCTCACTTAATCAGTTGAGCTGGTTGGAAATCCTAGCTCCGTCCGAGCTGCTGGAAGAACTTCTTTCACAGAATTCCAGCCTCCAACAAACACAACAAAGCTCTGTGGAAAATCTCTACGTTTCTTCCTTATCCGGAAGAAATTTTCCCCAGTCAAAAAGCCCTTCTGATTGGTTTTAAAACTGAAAAAGTTTCCACCAAGACGGGAGCCCGTCCCAGAGGCAGCACAGGCGGAGCGATCCTCCTGGGAAGTCACCGGGCTCCATCTCTTCAGAGGGCAAGACAGGGCATGGAGAGTACTATTCGCTGTGTGGAAGCCCATGGCTTTGTTGTCAACATGTCCAAGAGTCATCTGTTGCCAACGCAGCGCCTTCAACATCTCAGGGTAGTAATAGATACGGAGTGGGCCAAGTTGTTCCTATCAGAGGACAGGATATCCAAGCTCCAGTGTCAACTTCTTGCCTGTCTCTGCAGCAGGCAGGTCTGGCTGAGCAACCTGGCCAAGCTCCAGGGCTTAATGATAGCAGTGATCGATTCAGTACCCTGGGCGAGATTTCACTCCAGAGCATTACAGTGGCTTGCCTTTCTAAGACAAGATTGCTCGTCGGTGGAAGGGCTTAGTTTTTGTCACCAGAGACGTGAGGGATTCTCTACGCTGGTGGTGCCATCTGCCCAGTCTTCAGAAGGGTCCCTCAGGATTCCTTCAGTCACTGTTGTCACCACAGACACCAGTCTCGCGGGAAGGGGGCAACATGCCTGAATCTGTTTGCACAGGGAATGTGGCGGGTGCAGGAAAGGGGGCATTCAATCAACTGGCTGGAGCTCTGGGCAGTCAGACTGGCTCTCCAGTACATCCTACCCATCCTGCAACAAGCCCACGTCCTGATCTGGACCGATAATGTTTCCACAATGGCTCATTTGAACCATCAGCGGGGAACAAGGTCGGGTTCCCTGCAGAAGGAAACCAGTCTCCTCTTCAGGTGGGCGAAGCAGCACCTGATATCCATTGCGGCGGTTCACCTGAAGGGGACACTGAACACCCAGGCAGATTGGCTCAGCAGAGAGCAAGTACAGCAGGGCGAGTGGGCTCTCCACAGAGAAGTCTTTCATCAGCTGGCTCAGAGATGGAGGACTCCATGCATAGATCTCTTTGCGTTCGAGACAAACATGCAGGTCGACAGCTTCATATCGCGTTACTGAGAGCCTGGGGCTTAGGACGCAGATGCCTTCTCTGTGCCCTGGCCCCAGGGTCTACTGTACGCATTTCCTCTCCTACCTCTTCTGGCCAGGTTCTTACGCAGGCTCAGGGCTCTTCAAGCGCATGCAGTGGTGATTGCTCCCCACTGGCCCAGACTTCCATGGTTCTCGGATCTGGTGGATCTCAGCTCGGAATCCCCCTGGAGGCTCCCTTGGAGACAGGACCTACTCTGCCAGGGACCCTTGCTCCACCCAGATCCAGACTGGCTTCAACTTCACGCGTGGAGAAGGAGAGGGTCTATCTATCAGATAGGGTCATAGGTATCATATTGGCCTCGCGCAGGTCCTCCACACAGAGGATTTCTGAGACCACGTGGAGGGCATTCAATAGGTGGCACAGGCGTAAGCACCTGTTGCACAGTGAGTGCCATCTTATCATTCTGGATTTCCTGCAGGATAGTCTGGATCAAGGGTTGGCCCCTAGCACACTGAAGTGTCAGGCAGTGGCGCTCGGTACCGTGTTCTCTCCACCAGAGAGTGGCTCTTTGGCATCCCACCGCAGCATTAAACACTTTTTGAGGGGAGCGTCCATCATTTCTCCCCCCACTCTGCATAGATTTCCCTCTTGAGACCTGTCCTTGGTTCTTAAAGCTCTCTGTTCTTCTCCATTTGAACCAGCTGGCACATTGTCTATCAAACTGCTCACCCTAAGACAGTATTTTTGGTGGCTGTAACTTCAGCTTGGATGGTAGTCTGAGAGGAGCTTTGCACACGGTGCTTTGCCCAGATCCCGCTTATTTGCCCAAGGTGAATTCGGTGTTTCACAGGGGGCAGGATATTTCTTTGCCTACCTTCTGTCCACACCCTATACATCCTAGAAAAAAGGAATGGCACAAACTGGACGTCAAGTGGATACTCAAGATCTATCTAGACAGGACTGAGTCTTTCTGTAAGACGGAGTCCCTATTTGTTTCCTTCAAAAAGGGGGCACAGAGACGGAAGGTGTCACGCTCCACTATCAGCAGATGGGTCATGGAGTGTGTGGCTATAGCATATCAGGCAGCCAACAGATCTCCACCTAGTGGCATTACTGCCCACTCAGTCAGAGGAGCGGCCGCTACGGCTGCTTTGCTGTAGTGTTGCATAGGAGGCTCCACTGGAGGAGATCTGTAAGGCAGCTACATGGACACAGCCATCCACCTTCATCAGGCACTGCAAGGTGGATAAGTTCACCTCCGCCGATGCAGCCTTTAGCAGGAGGGTTCTTCAGAGAGTACTAGCCTAGCCCTGCATCTCCCCCTAGGGATGTGAGGCTCACTGCTTCGGTATATCCCATTCCTGTATGCTCCACAACCCCACTGACCAAGAACAGAAAGTTGGACTTACCGTGAAGTGTCCTTCTGGTCAGTGGGGAGTGGGGATTGGAGCATACAGTCCCATCCTGCAGGGGTGGCTAGGCCAACGGTGGGAAGGACCTCCTCTTCGAGGTCCATAGGGGATTCGCATTCGCGCAGAAACCTGGATAGTGTAGGGAGGGCCTCCCTGCACTGTCTACTATTGTTTCGTATTCTTTTACTGTCTCTGTTTCACATGTTGCGTAGTTTTTTATGATTTTTCGGTGGCCGGTCTCACCGGGTCAGCTTTATCATGACTGGCAGTTAAAGGGTTGTTCCCTCCCCTTCCGGCTAGCACTGTCTAACACTTTGTTTCAGTTTGACTCTGCCTACAGAGGAGCTAACTATTTCTGCATGCTCCACTCCCCACTGATCAGAAGGACACTTCACGCTAAGTCCAACTTTCCATTTAATATGCACCTCTATGGTCTATCCCAGGGGTTAGCATCCTTTTTGGGCCAGTGGGCACATACGGAATTCTGAGAAAGTGCCATGGGTGCCAGTCAGCACATGTCTGCCGTGGGGAGTGTGGCATAATGCAAGTGGCTGCCTTGTTGGAGAGCAAAGCCAGCACAAATAGGAAATGAACAGGAAGAGCAAACAGTCTGTCACACACAGGGGATTGTTGAAGGGATATTATTTTATTATACTGTTGGAGGCAGTATGCCTCTGAATGCCAGTTGCTGGGAATCACAAGTGGAGAGAGTGCTGTTGCACTCAGGTCCTACTGGTAGGCTTCCCATGGGCACGTGGTTGGCCACTCGGAGAACAAGATGCTGGACTAGATGGCCTGATGCAGCAGGGCTCTTATATTCTTAGGACCTGCTACCTGAAGAACTGTGGATCTCCAAAACACTCTAAAATACTCTTTAGAAGTTGGTATAATTAAGAAATGGGGTTTTTTATGTGCTTTTGTTCTTTTCTTTCTCTGCTGTGATCTGCACGGCAGTCATCCTCTTCATGTGTAATTTGTTGATTATGGATGCTAGGAAATAATGCAATAAGTGAGCATAGCTGGTCACTTCAAGCAACTATTTCCCTATTAATAATCAAGAGCAAAACACAGCATGACAATCTGTGTGTGAAGCTTACTGTGAAGGATTCACTTCATTTCCTGAATGCTGAGTGTTGGTGGCATTGTTCACACATTACTGTGCAATCTGTAGCCAAGGGTTGTTAAGGAGGAGAGAACTTATTCACAGTCCTGCATTTGAAAGACATGCTAAGCCAAAAGTTGCTGAGCTAAGGGGGCCAGGGAAGAGCAAAGTCTGGGAGCCAGCGCATCCATGCTAAGCTGTGGCTTGGGTCAGCGTTATGTGAAAATGTGACAAGTGTGAAAGTACAACCAGCAACTATCCTATAAACTTTACTAAACCATTCATTCTAAACCACTGTGATAATGGTTTTCTTGGTTAAAAGTTGGTTAACAAGTGATATACTACAGCCACACTCTGAAAAACCTTTACATAGAAATCCTGTTGATGGCAGTGCAACGTCATAGTCCCTGGATGCTTTCCTATCAAGTGGTACTATTGTTGGAGAATTGGGGTTGGGGCACAAGGGTCCCAGTGGGAAGTGATGGCGCAATCATGGAAGAACATGGTATGATGCCAGGAATTGGCATGTGCCCGAGTGTCCTGTCTGCTCAAATATTTTGGCATATATACTGTTGTTATAAGCAGTCCAAGAGGAATGAGCCAAATTTGCTTTGTACAACCAATTGCAGACAATCTACAGTGGAATTTAAACATCCATTTGCAGTGCCTAAAACTACAACTTCAGTTACATCTTCAACATTTGTGCTGAAGTGTCTTATCTGGTCACTTTTAGGCTTGCACGCTAGCTCGGCGAAATGCTGATGTGTTCCTGAAATACCTGCACAGGAATAGCGTAAACATGCCAGGGATGGTGACTCACATCAAGGCCCCTGAACAGCAGGTCAAAAGTAAGCATGTATGATTTGCTATAAATTGTTCATAATATTGTTCAGCAGTTCTGCTGTTGTGGTTTCTTTGTGTGGTATTCAAGATACACATACAGAGAAGGTGTGGGTCAGTTGTGAATCAGCTGTCACTGTTTGCTTGAGCATCGGAAGCCATTCAAAGAGTAATAGGGAACTCATGACTGTGGTTGGAACTAGGTTAAAATGGTGAGATAGTTTTGAAGAAAAAAAGCACAATCGTGGAAGTATTGGAAACTTCATATTGACATATGATAGCACTGCCAAACATCTTAAGCACATTTACTCTGCGTATGTAAATTACACATATACACATGCATGTGTGAGAAATGTTTTATTTCTACAAAAAAAATTAAAAGCAATCTTCATAAAATAAAAATTTTGAAAGAACAAATAGAACATAGCTTGAATATAAACATTAACACGGAGAAAATGATCAAGACCTATACTTAAAATAAGCAGGAAGCAAAATACACAAAAAGAACCAAGCAAGTGTCATATGTAGTGCTTACACCTTTTTAAAGTCCTACGTGATGGTTGCATTTTAAAGCTCTCCACAGCTTGAGATCTCAGTATCCAAGGGAACATCTGCTGCTCTGCAGTCCTATGGTTATCGAAGGTCCTCCTCTGGGTAGCCCCAAAGTCTGAGGTGAGGTGGGGTGGCTGGGGAGAGGACCTTCTCAGTTGTGGTGTTCCATTTAAGGAACTTTCCCAGGGAGGCTTACCTGACACGTATGTTGTTGCTAGGTGCATGGTGAAGATTTTTATTTTCCTAGGCTGTTAACAGCCCATGGCTTTTTAGTGGTTGCTGGGTCTGTGTTTGATGCTGCTTCTCTGCTCTGTTTTATTGACTGTTCATTTTTTTAATGATTGTTGTAAATTGAAGTGTGGTATAGAAATGCCTTAAATGAATCCATGTGTGGGAATAAGCCAAGTTGAGGACCAATTATTAGCAAGACAGGGCTTGATGAACACTCTGGATAGTGAAAATAAATTGCATAACTAAGTGAGAAGCTGAAATCACAAGGCTTTAATACATTTTTTCAGGTATGTATATAGCTTTGTCTTTGTGCAAGCAAGGGAACACACCAGGAAGTCTTCAGTTAACATTAGTGTCCCATTACGTCTGAAATGGGAAGCTGTGGTTAATGGCTTCAGAACAAGCCATGATATGAATTCAACTTTAAACCATGTTTTCATACCTGTCTTGTTCTGAAACTGTCAACCTTACTTTTCTAGTGGATGTAACCAAATGGTATAGTTAGCTGAAGACTTACTGGCTTGTTCACTCACTCACACAAAAGGTGGTTGTGTGCAAGGGTACTAAGCTTGTTCATATGTCTGCTTATTAATCAAGATAAAATCATCCACACACACCAGTGAATGAGTAGAGCATATTATGATATAGGAAAAATTCAAATTGACTGCCTCAAGTGACTGGGTATAGAAATTGATGGGTATGAGATTTGTTTCATGCATTGGCCACTTGCCATGGCAACATAAAAGCCATATATCAATGTAAACCACAGATACATCAAACACAAGGTATTCAAACGTTCTGCATACAGATAATCCAGCATTTGTATTGCTACAGCAATATGAAAGATGTAACACAACCTGTTTTTTAGTCTGTTCACTTTCCACGCACATTTTCAGCTATTGCTGATCTATGTCCAATTTGCATAGGTTCATTCTGAGCTACCTCTACAGCTTACCAAATATATCCATTTCATTGGCCTTCACTTTTACTTCAGCAAGTCAGTGATTTGATCTCTTTATGATTCGGCAGATATCCTGAATGAGCTGTTCCAGAGGGAAAACCGTGTCCTGCACTACTGGACAATGAGAAAAAGACGTCTTGACCAATGTCAGCAATATGTGGTCTTTGAAAGAAGTGCCAAACAGGTCAGGGCCTGTATTTTAAATAGCCTTTTTCTTCCTCATGCAGTTGAATTGGAATGTGCATGTCTACTTACAGCCCTTCTCCCAGTAGGCAACCAAGAAACAAGCTACATCACATATTGTTTATTTGTATAGTCTGTGGTAAAAACAACAACAATGTTTCATCCATTTTCTCCTTTGTGGTAACACTAAATTTGTATGTGTATGCTAACCTTCATTCCTTTTGTGCCACAAGGATTTTCAGTCAGCATGATGTTGCTTGCAAGGTCATGGTGTGAGTTATGTTGAATTTGCCAATAAATTCCCAAGTATAAATGACTCGCTTTTAAACTACAGTAGGCTGAGCGTTAGCAGCCCACTAGGAGAAAGTTTAAAAGTACATCACTGGGTTCTAAAGGGCCAGGCACAACCTTCTCCTCGATCGGAGCATTTCAGGCCCCACATTCCCTTCACAGCCATCCCCTGCAAAGCCATTCTTGAGGGATCTGCTAGTATCGTATGCAGCACAGAGACTGTAGGAGGAATGGAAACATCTCTGGACCTCCTTCCCCCTCTTACATGCCCATGGAAGCACTTTAGGTACATGCATGGGCCTCTTTGGCTTTTCCTTACAATTTTTCTTCTTCTCTTTTTACCCTAACATAAACTGATACAAAACACTAACAATTGGAAAAGAGAACATAACCTTGAATGGTTCAGTAGAAAGGGAAAAACAGATTTCCATTGTAAGGCACTTAGAAGTGTTTTGTTCTAGTAAGTGGTATTTAAATTTTCATAATTGAATTAAATTAAAATAGAGGTAAACCCTTTTTAGAAGCATGGTGACTGGGGGAAAATCAAATGTTTCAAACATAATTGGCAATTTTATTTCTTGTTGATTTTAAGGAGTGCAGTAGTATCTTGACTGATAAAGTGTGTGGAATGAGGGAGCAGAAGTGGCATGAAGTCTGGGGAAGTGAGCCCGGTATTGGGACTGGGCTAGTCTGTTAAATCCCATATATTTTGTTTTTATTTTATTATTTTAATTGTACTTACTTTTAATAATGACATATTTGTAACCTGCCCTGGGACCATATGGTAAAGAGTGGGCTGTGAGTACAAATAATAAGTACATAATGAATAATAACATTTATTGTATAGTGTTTTGGGGAGTGAAGTTTTCTCACAAACATCAAGGAGGAGAGCGAGTGAGAGGAATTTGTGAGCAGGACTGCTAGTGATGGGGGAGGAGTCAGTACTTGGCCATGGAATTCCAACCATTGGAGACATGCCTTGGGCTCTGGGACAAATGGTGGCTCTAAAGCTGGGGTCAGCTGTTGTTCATTCACCTTGATTGGCTGAGCTGACTGCAGCCACTGAGGCTTAGATGGCAGGAGCCAAGGGGCTGGCTCTGGAGAACAGGTAGCAGTCGGAAGAAGTCAACAGGCAGCCTCTCACACCAGTCTCCCATACCTTGAGAAGCTGGCCTGCCCAGTTCCAGGATTCTATCAGGCAGCAATGAGGCACATAGAACAGAGAAAGGAAAAAAGGCAGAAGGAAAGGAGAAAGATAAGCAAGAGAGAGTGAGTATGTATTAGGGTCAAATAAAAAATTATTTGAATAGCTAGGTGGGGAAAGGATTTTGTGTGTTGGAATTCACCCACCAGTATATTGACTGCAGGCTTCTAATAATTTCTGTTTTTATCAAAACCTGAACTTTTCTACGTTTTCTAAGTAATCTGTGAATTACAGTATCGCTTGGGTTGGGTGGGTAGGTTTGTATAAACATAAAAATGTAATGAAAAGAGGAAAATACCCCCCTCAGCTTGTTCAGGTCCAGTTTGAGCAGTTTGCACACCACAGCTAGTGGAACACTTTCACAATGGCCTACAGGTAATGGGTTTTATCCAGCACAGCTGTTCTGCTTGTGCAGCAGACTTTACGCTCACGCAGGAGAACCTCACATTCTCTCCTCTCTCCTGTAAAGTCCTGTGTGCCCTGCTCCCCAGGGACCCCGTGGAATAGATTTTGGGAGTGTGCAGGAAGGGGGGAGGAGGGGGAAGCCTTACTGTATGAGTAGAATGCCACTCACACAGTGTTGGCTACAATCCAGTGGGTTCCCCCAAAGAATTCTAAAATTGTTTTTCAATGGTGCTGGGAATTTTCTTGCGAAGATAACTGGTGCCAGTACAGAAGTAAAGTAAGGAAGGGGCTCTCGGTTGGAAACTATTGCTGATTCAAATATGTGATACAAAAATAGTACAATATTGGCAAATGGGATAGTTTTAATATGGTTGTAGGAACTCATTCCAATGCTATGGGAGCAGGACATTCATTTCAGTGTAACAAGATGAAAATAACAAAATACACCAATAAGAAAGAGACAACTTCTGGAAAATAGTGGGTGGGAGGGTGGGGAGGCCAGCATTTTCCAGGCAGCATCAGTGGGGGGGGGGAGTCAACCAATTTTATTTTAAATGTGGTATGAATCTCTGCAAATTTGCTCATCTGTCCAATCTCTTGGACAATAAGTAGAACAAATCTACTGTTCTGTTGTCAGCATAGTCTTGCTGTTTCATTTTTGTAAAATTATGTTTTTGAACATTGCTGCCCTCAACAACCAAACTTTTTTATGATAGTGTTCAGCCCAGTTTAGCTGGTAGATATCCTAGTGTATAATTACTGGCATCTGGTATAGAGCTTCAGTTACACTGTAAAAAGTCTTCTGATCCCTTTATATAATTCTCCAGAACACTATATTCTGCCTTTCCTGTCACGTCTTAAATATTTCTTTTTTGGAACTAGCTGTGATTTGAGTATTTTTGTAAGTGTTAATGTTGTCTCATCCTTCTTGAGCTATGCAGCATATTGAAAAAACGGTTAAACAGAGCAATCCTGAGCATGTTTACTCAGAAATAATTCCCACTGAGTTCAGTGGGATTTACTCTCCACAAAGTCTGTTATTTAGTTGGTGCCCTTGCACTCACAGAAGGGCTTTTGATCCAACAGATGCCTCTGCTAATGGAAGAAGGGAGATGTTTTTGTTGACACCTCCTCCCCCAGTCCTGCAGCCCCCAGCACCCCAAAAAATCTACTCCAGAGAACTGGAGGATTCTCCAGAAAAGGGTAGAAAGTGGAGGGGGGGGAAGGACAAATTTTGGGGGAAAACCCTTCCCTTCATTGGATTAAAATCTCTTCTGTGAGTATAGGAGCACCAATTGAATTCTACCCTGAGGATACTGATTATTTATTTATTTAGAGCCTTTGTAGCTCACTCTTCAGCCAAAAAAGACTCCCAGAGTGGCTTATGTACAACTAGCTAAAACCAGACAGCCCCTGCCCATGGGCTTACAATTTAAAAGACAAAACACACAAGGAAGAAGCGGGAGGGAAGAGGAAGAAAAGCAAACTTGAATGCCGGTTCTTAAAGTGAAATAGTACTACTTATAATGAAATGTGAACAGTTCAGGGGCAGGTCTTTCTGCAGGGCTGATGGAATGAACCCTGCTTCCCATCTCTCCCACTGAGGTAACCGGTTGGAATGGCTGCTGCCAGGTGACAGCCTAAATCTTTGATGCTAGGGTAACACTGGAAGAAGTACAGGAATGAGTGACCAGAGTTTTGAATGAGAATTTACACCTAGGAAATAAGTTGCCTTTACTGAAAGTAGTTTAACACATTTTTCCCACCTTAGGCTCTTGAGTGGATCCATGATAATGGAGAATTTTATTTATCCACACACACTTCCACTGGCTCCAGTATCCAGCATACTCAAGAACTGTTGAAGGAGCATGAAGAATTTCAGATTACTGCAAAGGTAAATTGCAATGGCTGTTTAGATTCCTGCCCTTTGCATTCTGTGTCTTGTGCCTGTTTTTATCTCTTTAGAAGAGGTGCACCATGTTGTCAGTCTTAAAGGAAAAAAATAAGAACAAAAAACAGTTTTTTTAAAAAAAAAACCCAACAGGCTGGTCCAGGTGCAGGGAAGGTAGGTATGATGCCTCTTCCCTCATCACATGTATGCTCCACACAAGGGGAAGGTAACCTTTCTTTGTTGTTGAAGGCCACATTCCCTCAGTATGCAGATGATGGGCAGGGCCGGGCCAAAGCCAGCAGAGAGTAGGGCTAGAGCCCAAAGTGGGCCTTATCTGTTTTGTCTTTTCCCCTCCTTCTCTCCATACAGGTGCTTCCATCCCACATGAAATTAGGTTGAGGGCTGCATGTGACCCTTGGGCCACAGGTTGCCCTCTCTACATATTTGAATCTCCCTGGGGTCACCCCATGGTTCTTCAAATGAATGAGAAGTCAGTGTGTCGGGTGCTATTGCTATACTTTTACAGATATTTATCCTTACAGTGCATCAGCCTGCTTGTGCCAAAGTCTCTAATTAAATCGGAAAAGACAATGACAGCAACATTGCCTTATAAAGAGGGCCTTCTTGTTCTGAAAATAGATGAAAGTTTGGCTAGCTAAGTATGTACTAATAAGCTGAACGTTTGACAACTAAAACCGCATCCTGCATATGTAGGAGCAAGCAAAGGTTTTGTGAGCAGTTCAGGTATTTTGTGCATAAGGAATCCATTCTGTCATGGATAACTTAGTTCTCATATCCAAAAATGGATGCGTGTTTGAGCCAGAGGCCATGTCATTGTGAAAGGAATAAGTGAATACATTTCACCAGCTGTTTATAGTATCAAAACAATTTGGGTACTGTATTTATCAGTAATGTGGTTTGAGGAAATATGGGGTCCAAGGGGAGAACTGTGCTTGAGAAGTCAATGGATTTTATTTCATTTTATTTATGACTTATAATACATTTTAATAAAACTGTTATTAGTTCTGACACTGGATGCCACCTTTTGCGCTGCTTAATTTTACCACTTAAGTTTACCACTTGGTAAACAAATTGGAGATCTATATCTTTTATAATACAATTTGGGGCCAGGTCACATGTGAGACCCAGTCATTTATTTTCTCTGCTCCATCTCTCCAGCATATGGGACTACATGGAGACACCTCATGCACACTTCACCATGGCTAGCTGCTATTTCTTGGACTAAAATGGCTGGGGAAAGTGCTAAACAGCTGTATCTTAATCAGTTGTGTATAGAATCACACTACCTTCAATTCTCTGTTGTATGTGTTGTTGTTTTTTAAAAAAATCATTTTTTAAAAAAGCAAAAGCAACCCTCATTATTTTGTATTCTTCTTCTGATTCTAATTCTCGAGATTTAGGCCATCTAAAATGGAGTAAAAGGGATAGGGGATCTAGAAAGCATTTGGCATGTGATGAACAGGAGAACAATGTTTTAGGATTACATTGAAGAAAACAACAGGGGGATATAGAGATGCTGGTCTTCAGGAATCCTCCCTCACTTCTGCAACATTGCAGATTTATTGATATGTTACCAGGCTTTCCTCTGCCACTATGAGGACTGGAAACATTAACTCTCAGTTCCAATCCTTGAGTTTGTTGTCAGCAATCTCGGACAGCATAAACTTGGATTATGAGGTTGGTGAAGCAGATTTCTTAGACAAATTCTATTCCTCAGGCTCTTGCCTTGCAGGGCCCCAAAAACTGAAAATGGAGAGTTCCTAAATCCTTCTCTTAAGTTGATGGTATAAAATCAAATAATACTGTGTTTTGGTAACAAGAACAACAACTGATAGCATGCAAACAGAAGAAGCATCTTCTAACTGGTAAATAACTTGAAAAGATCTTTCTTAATTTATAGGTGTTGTAGGTCTGCTCTTCCTGCTACCTTTCTGTCTTTTGTGTTTCCCACAGCAAACCAAAGAGAGGGTAAAGCTGTTGATACAGCTGGCAGATGGCTTTTGTGAAAAGGGACATGCCCATGCAGCAGAGATTAAGAAATGTGTCACAGCAGTGGACAAGAGATACAGGGACTTCTCTCTGCGTATGGAAAAATATAGGACCTCTTTAGAGAAAGCCCTGGGGATCTCTTCAGATTCCAATAAATCAGTGAGTGCCCTGTGTGTGTGCGTTTCTCTGTTAGTGGAAACGTGGGCTAGCTTAATGTGGCTGCTTAGTCTGCTTACTAGACAGCTGCCTTTTCTCTTCCCCCGCTTCTGCTAATTCTGTTGTCTTTCCCCCCTTTAATTCAGAGTAAAAGCCTGCAGCTGGATATAATCCCAGCCAGTGTTCCTGGGTCAGAGGTGAAGCTGCGAGATGCTGCTCATGAGCTTAATGAAGAAAAGAGGAAGTCTGCCCGCAGGAAAGAGTAATGCAGTGTTTTCCCCCCTTTTTTCCTTCTCCATTTGTGCTTTTCAGCTTCCCAGTAGTGGCCTTATGTATTGAAACAAAACAAGAGGCTGACTTTTCGAGTAGATTGAATGTTAAAAAATGTCCTCATCTATATACATTCTAAATTTTAATACTACCTTTTGCAAAAGTTCCATATACGTCAGCAAGAAGGACGATAACCAAGTGTGATGCACAGAAGAAAAGGGTAAAAATCCAAGAGTGCAAAAGTACAGTATTATTTTCAGAAATTTGACCTAAATCTACAAATCCCAAAGCTGTTCTTCTGAACAAATCACTTCCGGCTTTTTGTGTTTTCTGTGGATGTGCTTTAAGTGATATGCACCTAACTTATTTTCCTGGTTTATTGACTGACATTAAGCCAGAGTTCCCTGGTTCAGACATAATGGGGAACTCTGGCTTAACATAAGCCAGCATCTTCATGCCAAACTTGCACCAGAGATGAGAGAGAAGTAGTCATCCATGACTTCATAAACCATGGTTTATGCAGTATAGGACTATTGTCCCAACATGGTCTGTCTTTGCTTAAGGATTACCAGCAAGCCAGGGGAAAACAAATGAATTTTCATTAATACTTCTTTGCACTGGATGTTTGTCCTTTTCTATTCACTATATAAAGCAATAATAAAATGAGAAGAAAATGATGTGTGATAACTCTAGCACGCTAATGTTGTTTCCCTCCTGTTTCAAAGGTTCATTATGGCTGAGCTTATTCAGACAGAGAAGGCTTATGTAAGAGATCTCCGGGAGTGTATGGATGTAAGTGTGTGACCCAGAACTTAGCGATGTGGGATGGCTGTCATGTAGAATTTTTGCATTATCAGATTGTATCATTGGAGGGCCAGTTTGTGCTACCTTGTATCTGAAGTAAACTTGTTTATCAACAGAATTGTATTGGGCAGCAGCCAGTGCTGACTTGATCAGCATCTTGTTTTGCTGTTATAAAACTTCTTATGTTGACTGGATATGGGCATAGTTTGTTTACTCTTCTTTTCCCTTTTTTTTAGCATTGTGAACTGACTGCTGCTTTTGTTTAGGCTTTGGTATTTTGTTAAAGGGATGATCCTCTGCTCGTGCTTCCATTATGCGTACCACACATTTGAGAGCTGGCTCACTCTTTTTGAACAGAAATGCCTGTTTGTTGTTAAAACTAAAGGGAAATCCTGCTCCTGTAGTAGCTATTGCAATGTGTGGATTTTAAATTGTGACTTCATATGCTACCATGAAATATTGTGCCTATTGTCAGGATTTCATTTTTATAAAACCAGGACATGTTTTAAAAAACTAAGGTGGCCGTACATTACAAAGTTCCTGTATATCTGTTTTGGAAAGGTTGTGCTTGAGTTGCGACTCTCAAGCAAATTCACAGCTCACCCTTTTGTCTTGTCCTTTTGGCCAGACATATCTGTGGGAAATGACAAGTGGCGTTGAAGAGATCCCACCTGGTATTGTCAATAAGGAGCATATTATCTTCGGAAACATGCAGGAGATCTACGAATTCCATAATAAGTGAGTGAGAACATCAGTCATATAACGGAAGTCAGTGAAGACTGACTTACTGCATCCTGACTCTTCTAAACAAATATATGATTTTATTTGCCTGTTGTATAAATATTTGTAGAGAGTATGCGGCTACAGTGGGTGAAGCTTCAGTTTTTCTGATGATATCCTTCCATGTCCACTTCTTATTAAACAGCTGGTTAAAATAGGCTTAGATTCATTTTGACCTAAAAAATGCATGTAAGTGCAAAATGCCAGGCTGTTCAGCTTGGTAGAAAATGGGACATTCTGGTTTTGTTTCAGATTTGTATAGTGCACAAACTAATGAATATGACAACTCATTTTTTGTCTGTGAGATGATAGCTGCAGAAAGGTCTTTTCAGTAATCAGTAATAGTGAATTTGCCATGTTGCATGTGGATACATTATTAAAGCACGCAATCTGAGTTCAGGATTTAAATGAAACTTCATATTCAGTAGATGTATAAAACAATTAGTATTAGAGGCAAAAACTTGCAGAAAAATCATACTTAGGCTCCTGTAGCAAGACCAACACATCACTTGCTGAGAAGAGTGCAGAGATGCTAGGACATTTGAGTAGACAAAGACAATGTTTCTTTTCTATTCTTAAATAGTCATACAATCTCGTAAGTTTTTGCCCTGAACATAGAGCAAATACAAAACTTGTTGTGACCAGTCTTACAAGCAAAGCAGTAATCTGTTGCTGTGTTGTATTGCAGGAGCCTTATTTTATACAAGGCTGTATGTGTGCAAATGCTATGCAAGGTGGGAGTGCTCCTGGGCCCTCTGTGTGTTCAGAATGGAGAGCTTCCAGTCCACCCTCCCCCATTTTTTAAGGGGTGACAATCATATCTGAATGTCTCTGGCTGTGTGTGTAGACCCCTGTTATATGTAGACATCCAACAGGTCTGAGGCTGCCTATAGGCACAATCCGGATTTCCCACTGCATAAGCCTCTACAAGGTGTGCCACCTATAGATAGGACTACAGCCAAATCAGTTTGGAGTATATGATGAAGTGACTGTATTTTCCTAATCTTCATTGTCATGCTGAAAATGGATCAGTACCAGAGAGAAATTAATTGAATTAATTCAATTCAGTACACAATCATTTCTAACTTCATTAGAATCCACTGTGTGTTCAGGACAAATTTTGGGCAACATGAATTAGTCATTAGTGGTAGAGGAGAAGTGGGTTTTATCAAGCTTGGTCACCGTTACTTCCTGTAACATTTTTAGTTGTGTGATCCAAACAAAGTAATTTTTAAGCTGTATTTAATTCAGTAGGGGAGTACTTAGCATGCTTTTAACTTTTATGTTACCATTAGTGGACCTTCAGCTGAGACTGGACTGCACAGATATTTGGCATGGGTGTAAATATGTATGTGTTTATAACCACTATGCAAATTTTGTGTATCCTACTGAAAATCTGGCAAGGACTTTTTAAAACTATTTTATCAATTCTTTTTGTTTTACAGTATATTCCTAAAAGAGCTAGAGAAATATGAGCAGCTACCAGAAGATGTTGGTCACTGTTTTGTTACTTGGGTAAGAGAGCTTATTTTTCTATATCAGATAATCAATTGAGATTTTTGTTTTTAAAAATTACTTTGTAAAATTTGTGGCCACTCTCCTCTGAAAAAGCCCATGTCTCAAAAAGATACAAATACATTATTTCTGTGTTATGAGAAGCTGAAAGCAGTAGCGGCTCATTATCTTAGGAAAGAGCCAACTCTAAATTACAGTGAGATATAGAAAACATTCATGGTTTGCAGAATGTGAACAGGAATGATACTTTGCAAGATAAAGTTTGAAGCAGATGTAATGTTTGGAAGAAGACACATTTGTTTGTGTTTTTGCAGGCAGACAAGTTCCAGATGTATGTGACTTACTGCAAAAACAAGCCAGACTCTACCCAGTTGATACTGGAGCATGCAGGCGCTTATTTTGATGTAAGTACCAGGATCCTTGTGCTTGGATTAAATCTAGGGCCCTCTTATAAGTATTTTTGTGGATAAGATACCTCTGTGTGTGTGTACACAGTAGGAGTTCATAATTAGTTGGACAATGCCAACTTATTTGTTGATCATTTTTTAAATTGTCTGCCTGCAGACCATGTGATATATCACTGAAAGGGATGTTGCTATTATATTGTAAACTTTTTGGTATCTGTCAGTCACAGAATGTCTCTATGAGAGGAATGATAAACTGCCCAGTGCTTATTCTATGCTGGATATTTGTTTTTTAAAAAATTGAAAGATCAAGAATATAACCAGTGTCTTCAGTAGTACATGCACAACATCAACAAGCTTTTATTTGATCAGCTACAGTAGAAATTGCTTTTAAAAGACTGTGTTTTATTCCTCTGTGAGACCATCAGTTGTGCTGTGCTTGTAGGATTTACAGAAATAGAACAGAGTACAGTATCTCTCTGCCAGGCATAAGTGAAAGAACAAATCTGCTTCTAGAAGCATGAACTACTCAAGAATATGTATAGGGGCTTAAATATATATCCTGAATTTTATGATAGTCACACTTACTCTAGCTAGTAGAGTATATAGTATACTATAGTAAATCCCCTACCAATGTGGTGGGTAAAGAGTAGTGAAAAATAAACACACCTTGTAGAATATAGGGCATCTGTAGCTCAGTACTGATTCTTAAACTGAATTAGTTTGGGGCTCAGTAGTGCACTTTTTTAAACAAGCAGTTGAATCCAACTAAATAATTACACACTGACCGTGACTTTTACAAGCGCATTGGAACTTCCCCTCCCTCTCCTCCCCCCACATTGCCCCCAATTCTGCTCTGGGGGGTTAAATGAAAACTCTCCAGATTTGGGGGGGCACACGGGGGAGGAGAGGGAAGGGAAGTTGAGTTGTGCATCAAGTAGCTGTTCTGCACACACGGTGGTTTAGTTGGATGCAAACCAAGGTTCCTTGACCAAGTTAATCCTTCCATAATTTACAGTGCCTGGCTATATTGGGCAACAATTATGGGTTGCAGGAAGCATCTAAAGAATACAAGTTAAAAAGTGCTTAGAATCTTCACTAAGTATAGGCCTTCATAGTTTAATAGACAAAAAGGAATGTGCAATTGTAGTATGCTTCCAGTTTCCCTAGTTCAGCTATGATCTCTTTGTGTTGGGTGTTCTAATCTACAGAATTATTTGCAACCTGATGGAGATTACCGTATATTCTGGCGTATAAGACGACTGGGCGTATAAGACGACCCCCAACTTTTCTAGTTAAAATATAGAGTTTGGGATATACTCGCCGTATAAGACTACCCCTGCTTATGACATGCAAGCGATGTACCTTACCGGCGATTGGCTGGTTGTTGTATACAAAGCCTATCATGCGAAGGCAAGAATGTCTTTGAAGTCAAGACTAGGGGCGTCAGGCCCCTCCCACTCTCCAGTTCATTCTTGCCTTCGTATGAACAAGATTGAGATCCTATAGCGTAGCTTAGCTAAGTTTTCTGTGTTTTTTGTTGCTGTATTTGTTTGACAGAGTGTGGAGGTTTTGTGACTGTGTGTTTACCAAGTGTTCCCTTCCCTCTGTCTTGTATCTAACGTCGTGTTTTCCATTCCTGGGGAGTTCCCTTGGGGGGGTTCCCTGTTGCCCGGGCCGTTGATTTTCCCAGCCTTTCATCCAACGGCCATCAGAGGGACCGCGGCTGCGGTTCTCTCTATTCCCAGCGGGAGCTTGCGGCTGCAGCTCCTGTCGTTATTTCCCTCCCGTTCCTGGCCTTTTGAGTCTCCCCCATCCCGGGAATATTTCATTGAGAGTCTGCGGCTGCGGCTCTCTCTCTCCCTTTGCGGCTTTTATCTCGGACTGCCTTGAGCCTCGCTGCCTGACAGTTTCGCGCCGCAACGGTCCCTGCATACGGCGGCTGCGGCTGCCTCCTCCTGCTTCCTTAGCGGCGGCGGCTTTTTTGCCTTTCTTACCTAGCCGTTCCTTTATTGATTTTCTGCGCCGCGACCTTGCTTATCGGCCCCGCGGCTGCAGCACAAGCGGCTCTACCCCCGCCCGCCATTGCCGCTTCGTTATTGTCCGCCATTTTTTGACTTAATTTTCCCGCTCTTTTTCAGCACCCGGCGTATAAGACGACCCCCGACTTTTGAGAAGATTTTCCTGGGTTAAAAAGTCGTCTTATACGCCGGAATATACGGTAATAAGAAATGGGTGGAGGTGATTATGCTGTCTGAACAGATAGTTGTGCATGCATTTCAGTAGCAGTGATGCTTTAAACTGTACCACATCTGATGTTGTTAATGTTGATCATGTCTGGCCAATGTGCGTACACCTAGGAGATAACAGCGGTCCAGTGCCCAAAGTGTGCTTTGCCAGACAACGTCACCCTCTGATCAACTCATTCATGCATTCACACTAAGAGTGAGCTCAGGTGGTCAAGTTCCTATCACTTTAGAAGTAAAATGGGTCCACCCACAGATAACATAGCAGTCCTGCATACTCTGGGAACTCCTTAAGTATGCAGAAGTATATAGGTTATTAAATTTAAAAAAAGTGAAGTGGGAGGAAGGACTAGAAATACAGTAAAGACTGAGCATACTTTTTGGTCTCCAGGAAGTATGCAGTGACAAGGTGGAGAGTAGTTGAATTGTTTTGGTTGAGCTCCCAACAGTTTATACCAGCTTATAGGCTACCCATGAGTATCTGATTGGCTATTGTGAGAATAGGCTGCTAGACTAGATAGGCCTTTGGTCTACTACAGCAGGGCTGGTCTTGTGTTATCTGGAGGAAGATTTGGCTGGAATCCTGAACAAGAGCATTACTGTTACAGGGTAAAAATATATTGTAATATTTTGTTCCATGTTGAATTATTACACATTAAACCAAAGAAAGGTGCAAAAGAATCTCTTCTATTTTTGAAAAGTGTTTTCCTTGATAGGAGTGTATCATTTAGCTTTTATGCAGTACCTTAAAGTCTTCAGTTCACTTCAAAGACATTACCTCAATAAACCTTGGAGTGGAGTTGTAAGATAGGCCAATGCTGTTGGCCCTGTATTGCAGAAAAGGCTGAGAGTGACTGGCTTGCTGAAGACTACCTTGTGGATTCCTGACAGATGTGAGATTTAAACCAGAACCTTTCTGGTTCATTGCTCAGTCTTTGGCTGCTTCACTATGGTAGACCCACTAGTGTCAAGATGAAAGTTCTTCAGAAGGGCCACATTTTCCCCATAGGGCTGCCAATTGCTGTTCCTGACACAGAAGGAAAATAACTGTTCCATCCTCTGTGCACCTTAACAGTTTTGTAAATCTTCAAATGTGAATTGCATACATTTTGTGTGGTCAGTCACTTTGTGAAAATCTTGAAATATAACAAATCATGCATTCTAAGAAGCCTTTCATTGGTATGGATAACCCTAATTTAAATATTCAGTTAAGCGCTTGCTGTTCTGCTGTACAACTTGAAGTGAGTATGAAATATTAATGTGTGAGTGTAGCCTATCCCCAGGGTTCTCTTCTTTTTAGACAAGGGGTGGCTAAGTGCAGTCCTCCAGGTGTTGCTGGACTACAGTTCCCATCAACCTAACTGTTGGCCAGTGCTAGCTTGGGTTGATGGGAGTTGGAGTCCAGCAGCAATTGAGGGCCCCATATTTCAATTCCTACTTTAGAGGTTCAATTAGCCTCTCTTCCCTTGACTTCAGATGGATCCTGCTCTGAAAAAAACCCATCACTTTTGTGTGTTATTCCTTTTGTTTAAACGCGTAGCTCCCTCTGCTGGCTTGCAGGACCTTTTAAAGAAAATAAATCCTCTCTGGTCCAGTAAGCAAGCTTTAAAATTGCAGATTATGCTCGTAAGTCTGTTGCCTTCCCATCCAACTCCCAGTGTTTCCAATTCCACAGCCAGAAAAAGTACCATAGATAAATGGTTAATAGTAGTTTTCTTGAAAGTGATATGAATATATGATATATAATTTTATATAATCTAAGTGTGTGTTCAGAGAGACAGAGAGAGATTGCATTTGGTATATTATTTTGTGTGTTTTTCTTTGTGCATGTTTATATTTACATGTTATTTAACTGAAAGAGAAAAAGAAAGAAAGAAAAAGGTCCCTGCCTCAAAACTAAGTGCCCATCATAACTGCACTGTGACTGAATGTTTGTGGGATATGCTGATGAATAGCGAGTGGGGTGACACCCTTCGTAACACATTATACTAGTAAGAAAATACGCCCAAAGTTCTGTGTAGTAGCGGGTCTCATTTTCTAGGTTGCCTCAGTATTTTCTCATCCTGCCAGTGGTGGGAATTCTAGTAACAACACTGTTCATAATAGGTGGCATACTCACTAGCTGTAGTTTGATGTGTAAGAAGTGTGAAAGGCAATCCTATGCACACTTGGATAATCCCCATTGATCTCAGTGGTACTTACTTTTAAGTAAACATGTATAGGATCAGGCTAAAAAATATACAAACTGACTATGGATCTTACAGTACAGATATGTATCTCCTGTAAGATCTGCTCCCATGCTTGAAACAGAAAATTTAGCTGCAGACTTCCTAGGCTGCTGGCTGACTTCCACCACCATATACTCGACTCTCAAAGATTTTTGTTTCTAATACAGGAAATACAACAGCGGCATGGGCTAGCCAATTCAATTTCCTCTTACCTTATTAAACCTGTTCAACGGATAACAAAATATCAGCTTCTTCTAAAGGTAAGCATCATTTTTCTTGGCGTCACCCTTACTGGTACAGGTGGGTACCTTTTACTCTCAAAAGGATACCCACTTCAAATATCTTTTGTACTTGGATACAGATACCCAGATATATAATAACGCAATTGTGAAGGACATACATGCTTTTCTCTCTTTAAAAAGTAGCTTTTAGTGACAGCAACAATCACTGGAATATCTAGGATTGATCTGGGTAATAGGTTATCATAGGGCTGCACCAGAAATTACATTTTTGAAGTGTACTGCTACAGTCTACAATTTATGTAAGCAACATCACTGCTGCATGTGCACCAATTTAATCCTACATCTTTGTACTTGAATTTGGGAGCGCCCCTCCCCCCCCAAACAGCATACTTGTGCACGTCTCCTACAGGTTATGGCTGCAAGAATACACACACAATTTGGTAAACATGATTAGTGAAATGCGTTGTACAAAAGTACCAGTATGAATACAACAGTCATGTTTGTTATGTAAATTATGTGTTCTAGTGCTGCATGAATTTTTGGGACTACATTTTGCACTTGGTTTTTAATATTTCATGGTAAGTTTTTAAATAATACATAACTTGTTAAAAGCGTAATCATTTGGGGATGAGGAAGATTAGAAGTCTAAATGAATAAATAAGGTTTTAATTCTGTGCAATAGAACTTTGGCTGCTTTTTGGCCCATAGGCTCCCCAAGGCAATGTACAACAACCGTAAAATACCAATTTAAAACAACAATAAACATAATAAAAAATTCAGCGGCAGAAAAACCAAAACAAAAACACCATCGAACAGAGAGCCAGACAGGGATCTGATCAGGGGGAGCATAGCACAAGGCCTTTTGGATCTTCCTGAGAGTTAGTTGGAAGGGCTAGACAAACCTCCCAGGGGAGGAAGTTCCAGAAAGTCATGTTCCACATGCCACACTAGCTGATGGTGATACAACCAGAGCTTGGAAAAGTTACTTTTTTGAACTACAACTCCCATCAGCCCTAGGCAACATGGCCACTGGATTAGGCTGATGGGAGCTGTAGTTCAAAAAAGTAACTTTTCCAAGCTCTGGATACAACACACAACAGAGCCTGTCCCAGAGAGCTTAGTAGGCAGGAACATATAGGAGGAGGCTGTCCTTTAAATACCCCAATCTCCAAACAGTAGGACTTTAAAGGTGATAACCAGCACTTTTGAATTTGTGTCAGAAACATACCAGGAGCCAAGACAGATCAAATAATGTCAGAGTGACATGCTGTAAATACTGGGCCACTGATAGCATCTTTCTACACCATCTTCAGTTTCCATCGATCTTCAGAGGCAGCCCCATGTTCAGATCATTGCTGTAGTCTAGTTTGGATGTGTCAGTGACTGATTGTAGGCAACTGGTTTGAATATTGGGCAAAGTCTGTAACCCCCTTTTAACATGCCAATCGGCATGGTTACACTGACTTCCATGGCTGCTCCCACACTGGTCAAAGTTGATGTAAACACTCAGCCATGTGGCTCCTCTTAATAGTGTATTGGGCATACTGTGCAAGTGACCTACCTTGTAAGGCAAGAGGCTAAGCAAGCTGCTAGATGAACCATCCAGGTGTTAGTCTTCACATGGCAGCAATCACAGAGTTGCTCACCATGTCAGTCAAAGTCCATAGGAAGAACGTCTGGCTCAATAATGTTTCCTCTAGTTTGGGAAGTTGTCAGGAATAAAGGTAAAGAAAGAACTGTCAATGGAGGTCATTTTACCTGGCCTTGAACCTATGAAATCAAAAGGAAATATGCACCTGTTTGGCTCCTTTTGCCGCCTGTAGAAATAGATTGCCTGCTGAAATCTGTAGTATGTAAAGGCAAGACAGCTAAAGAGGAACGTGCTTAAGTGAATGTGTGACTTCTTTTATTTGTGCATATGCATGTCACATTATTCATGCATTAAGTCTTGTTAGCTTACAGCCTTACTCCCGCCTCCCTTTGTTGGCTTTAATTCAACATACTGCCTACCTTGCCTCACACTCCTTTTTCTTCCTCTGTGTAGTCAGCAGCAAAGTGATGCATCTTAACAATATGCTTCAGAGAGCAAAGTTACTGCACATCTGCTCATCAGAGTGTCAAGGGACCAAAAAGCCCATTAAAAGCAATTAATGAAGGCTTGACAGATGGCAGAAGTCTCATGTAAATAACTAGGCAAGAGACTTGAGAACCTGCACATGAATGAAATTGTCTACCAAATGAAATTTGTGACGTTCAGGCAACTTCCCTGTATTGTATTAGATGCACTTAATTCATCCATTTGGATCCTTTTTAACTATTCTAGGTTGTTGTTTTTTTTAAAAAAAATAATCTATGTTATTTGGAGATAGGCTACTCTAGCTTTCACTGGAACGCAATAAAATTCCTTTGAGAAATTGCTGGCATTCTTTCAATCAAAAGCCTGAGGCTCAATGTTGGTGAAACTTTTACATTGGCCTCTTATGAACCAGTGACAACAGAAAGCGGCTAGCATCCAAACCAGGAAAAAAGGGGGGCAGAAACCAAGATGCTAGAAAAGTAGAAATTTATTGTTTGTAAAAACCCAACGTGTTTCCGCCTGTTGATTTTCAGGCCTTCGTCAGGGGAATGCAGGCTAGAAGCTAGGCTGAAACGCGTTGGGTTTTTACAAACAATAAATTTCTACTTTTCTAGCATCTTGGTTTCTGCCCCCCTTTTTTCCTCTTATAAACCAGCCCTACTGCTTTTACGTAATTAAATGATGGGGCAGAATACTAAATATGGGATGGGCTTCAGACAAGTAGTGCAGTTAAGTAACTTTTAGACTCTAGACTAGTTAAAAGCTCTCTAGACTAGTTAAAAGCTCTTGGGTGCCATGTGCTGGGAATGACCTCTGCTGAGGTCCTGCAGAGTCCCTCCCAGTCAGAGTAAGCTGACTGACTGCATCACAATTGTGGAATGTGATTACATGGGACATCAGACAAGCCCCATCCCTTGCAGGTTTAAAATGGGCCTTAATGACCTATCTCTTTAGTGTAGCCTTTAGCAACTAATTTTGTCTGAGTAGCAGAACTAATATTTTCACCTGATATTAATAATGTTATATAATCTAAAACTGCATTATTGTATGTTTGACTGCGGCTTGTAAGCTGCTTTGGAAAGGTTTTTTTCTTAAAAAGCAGTATACAAATTTATAAAATAAAATAAAGAAATCTAAGAGTGATAAATATTCTAATAATGATTTGTTTTCTTTGCAGGAGCTGCTTACCTGCTGTGAAGAAGGTAAAGGTGAGATTAAAGATGGCTTAGAAGTGATGCTTAGTGTGCCAAAGCGAGCCAATGATGCCATGCATCTCAGCATGCTAGAAGGTATGATTCAGAGTCATCACTTTTATCTATGTAAATTTCTAAGAAATCACCAGTAGCACCTGGCATGTAAGCAGTTGTTTGTCTGATTGCCTCTGGTAAGCAAAAATTAACTCCAGGCAACCAGGGAAGGTTTTATAAACTGGAAAACAAATTTAGAAATGATGATTTGCAATATAACAGTTGCTTACAATCGTGGGATAGCTCCAGCTACCATTGAAATCAGATTGGTTGTGCATTTGGTAATGGAATAAGGTGACCTTTTTATTGCACAATTCATTTTTGATCAATGGAGGGATATACAACCAGATACTACAGATCAAGTCCCATGGTGAAGTTGCTAATAATGGGGAAGTAGCTAATCAACCCATTTGAGGCACATAGTCATTTATATTCAAACAGCATCTAGGTGGTGGTAGAGTTATCACCAAAATATACCTGAGATGCAATGTGAGGTGAATTTGGATGGTTCTGCAAAGCCAGGGGTATATGTAGGAATTTCAATTAAAATAATTTTGATAAAATAGCAAAATGTATGTGAGTGCTGTTTGTCCATCTCTTACAATGTCAATCAGTAGAAAGGTTCTGACTTTAATAATCTACCAGGTTGCACGCTTTGTGGAAGATTCCATCTTCATTTTAGCGCTACCATGACATGACTCCCTGTTCAAAAGATATCAAATATGTTTTGTCTAAATATGTTTTTGAAGATGTTTTGTTTTAATATATTTTAATGTCTGTTTTTATTGTTTTATAGTATTTATAGTGTTTTTGTTTGGTGCCCTGGGCCCCTATTGGGAGGAAGGGTGGGATATAAATAAATAATTATAATTATTATTATTATTAAAAAAACAGCTTTCATAATTACATTTTATCTGAATTATGCTTACTTTTTATAGGAATTATGCGTCTTCATTCTTAGTAACGTTAGCTACATTTTAAAAAACTTTCTAGTTTAAAAAATAACGTTTTGATTGCACAGCCTCTAAATCCCAAGTAACTCATATCGGTCATAGTTTATGTGGCCATTAGTACAGATCTGTTTAAGCAGAAGTGTTGGAATAACCATGGATTCTAGCATTAGTAGTCGTCTTGTCAGGAAGTATGTGGGCAGGCTCTGTGGAATATTCCAATATTTCTTTTGCACAGGTCAGTCTTTTAAACAAACTCTGTTGAACATTTGCATTGTTGACATCTTAAGTGAAAGCATTTCCTTTTAGGATCTGATCTCTAAGCCTTCTAATCCATCTGTTGATACTTGTGTCCTTTGATGGATTATGTATTAGACTTATAAAGAAAAAAAAATTCTTATTGCCATAGACATACATTTTCAGTTGGGGGAGGCAGGAATGAATGTGATGTAAATATTGGTTTGCCATTTCAAGCCAGTTCTGTGTATGATTGGTACTCTCTTTGGCAAGTGTAGAAAGCTTCATCCAGGTGAAACTAAGGACCTTTTATGTGGGTCTAACAAATAAGTTTTCACTTAATGATAGAAAAGGAGATTTCTGCTCCTTAATTGTCACCATTTATTTACAATGAATTTTGGATTGGCTCCATGTTGGAGATCCATTTTCAGTTGGGAAGCAGTTGAGTCAAACCTGTTAACATTTTTCATCTGAAACTGGTTTAAAATAAAATAGTACCCAAAAAGGCTTCTTAGGTGATGTTTTGCAATATGTAAATGTTGTTGTTGGCAATCAATTAAAAGCTAAAGAAAACCTAAATATGTTGACAGCTTTATTAAGTAGTAATGAGGCTGTTTCACAAAGTATTAAGACAGTGGATTTCCAACTTTGTACCCTGCAGGAAACCCCTTCCATATTGATTAATCTGCTGAGGAATCCCTGCAAATTGCCATGGAATCTTAATATATACTAGAAAAGATTCTGGGCCACAGTCTAATATATACATGGAGTTCATAGTGGACCACAGAGTACACTATATTGGGGCACACCACTGCCCTTCATGACCTGAGGATGCCATCTAGAGAATACCCAACACAGTCTCTTGCAGCAGCATGTTACAACGGCATGTTGATGATGTAGTTATCTTTGGGGTAGCTTGGCCTCCATTACTAATCTTGTCATGGGGGGGGGCTTAAAAGCTTCTGAGGAAATCCAAGGGTTTCCCTGAACAAAGTTTGAAAACCACTACAATAACAGATTGTAGAAAGTTTTATCACTTAATATTGTTTGAGTTTTGTTTTTCCCCCTTTGCTTCACATTGCATCTTTCAATTGCTCCAACTTGTTCCTAGGTTTTGATGAGAACATTGAATCTCAGGGAGAGCTCATCCTTCAGGAATCCTTCCAAGTATGGGACCCCAAAACTCTCATTCGGAAAGGTCGGGAGAGGCATCTTTTCCTCTTTGAGATGTCACTGGTCTTTAGTAAAGAAGTGAAGGACTCCAGTGGGAGAAGCAAATATATCTACAAGAGCAAATTGTTTGTAAGTTTGCAATTAGAGTGAATAAAATTCAAACAAATGTAGTTGTTAATGACAAGCAGATGTGCTCAAATATAAGCATACAGAGAGCTTTACAATATAGTGCATTACTATCCTTCCAGACTTTTCCTGAGGTTGGAGAAGTGGAAAGAGCAATCTGAAGGTATTTACCATAATGGGGCCATACAATTTGGCAGCTGACCCTGGAGAACAAATGGCAAATTTTGCAAAGTCAAGGCAAAAGATGGTTGAAGGAGATATATCAGCGTTAGAGGCCTCCTTCTCTGCACGTCATTGACAAGAGCTGGCTGGCCCAGCTGCTATCTAAACACCTGGTTGTCACTGCTTAAAGCCAGGGCTGGTAATGTGAATCTCAATTAGTCTAGTCTTGAATGTCAGACACATGGCATTCTCTAGTTGCCATTTTGCCTCGAAAGGATCAGCAGCCCGTTAAGTCAGACTGGAAGTGTATGGGGCTCAGATCTAATGTAGTAGTGTGCTCACTTGGAAACCACAGCAGGAGGTTTCACCTTGCCAGTCTTATAGCCAGCTAAGCAATCACTGGACCAGCTCCTGGGATTGGGTGGAGGGTTGGATGAGAGAAGAACTCAGGTGTGTAGGTTAGAGGATGTTAGTTAATTAGTCGCAGTCCCCTTTAATGAACTGGTTTAAAAAGAGAATTGATTGTGATTCTGTCACTTTTTGTCAGATTAAGTGGGGAAATTAGGCATTTTAGGATCCTGTTTTATAATTATTTTAACAGTGTTATGGGCTGGTGCGGATTCCTACTTTTTCTAATGGGTTTCATACGGTTTTACAACTTTGTGACAAACTATAATGGAATAGGTGAAACTTTTTCTTATCTTGTTAAGGGCATAGGGGTGGAGATGTGGTGACTGTAGTACTGATATAATATGATGAAAGAAGTGAAGAGCTTTCTGAGTCCCCAAATACACATAAGAAGTCTTTCACTTTTGTGGACATCATCAGTTTTGCAGATCAAAGACTACTAATAGAGCTGTATTAGTTCTTTCGTGTACATTTCTAACAATTCCAGCATTCATGACTACTGACTTTCAGGAGATGTTCAAGTAATTCTCCGGTCACAACTCATAGACCTGTGCTGATCCCCCCCCCCCCGAAATATGGATAGGCCCTTGGAATGTGCTTACTTAGAAAGGGGAACCTGTTGTGTGATAATTAAATGAGAAGATTGTGGGTGCCTTATAACATAATTAAAGCACCTAAAATTCCTTAATCGTTTGTTAGATGATTTAAGAAGTACACAGATGCTTCAAGAGATGAGGCCCTAAAAGGTATAATGGGATTTATACCTTCTTACTTGTAAAGGAACTAATATCTGTGTTGGAAGCCGGAATACACTGAAGCAGACACTTCAGCACCTCCTAACACTGTTCTTCAGCTGTGACCTAGAGACAGGCCGAACAGCAGACAGAAGCATAACTTCAGGGTATAGACTGCCAGTCATACCAATTTGCATGAAAGCTTTTGATTGATGCAACCAAACATGATAGCTTTTGTCCTAAACCAAGATTTGACCTAGAGTTTTCAGAGGAAAAGCCTTGTGAGTTTACTCCATTGAACCATGTAAAGTGAGAGTGATCTACAACCTAATGTCAACTGCAGCATGTCAAGGAACAAAATCCAGACAAGTCATTATTTATTTATTTATTTTGGCTTTTGAAATTATTCCTGTGTTCTGCTTCTTGTCTTGTATTACTGATAGCCTCTCTTTGTCCTATGCAGAGTTAAGATCCTGAACTGTTTTATTCTGCAATATCCTGTTTGACATCTGAAATAGAATGCAGAAAGGAAGTAGAGGAATAAACACTGCTAGATGGGGTGACAGGAATCTTCTGAAAATGCCAGCACAATAATGGGTCCCACAGAGTGCTGGTTGACATCCTCTCTTACAAGAAAATAAAATGCATCCTAACAATTTTGTAGTGGATTAACAGTGCAATCCTGTGCATTGAGTACTTAGACGTAAGTCCTATTCAGATGGGGCATGCCCCCAGGTAAGTGTGTATAGAATTGCACTCTTAAACCAAGGCACCTTTTGGAGAGTCTTTATCCCAGTACTGACAGGGGCTGCTGATAAAGTAGATTAGAATGGAAGGTAATTATTGAAGCTTACTATAATACTCAACCTATCATAAAACATCCTATACTGTAAATGTAGCTCCCACCACCTAATAATTCTTTTATCTCAGAGTAGCGTGATTCTGAAATTTGCAATTGAAATTAATTACGGTAGATTGAATATATAAGAACATAAGAAGAGCCTGCTGGATCAGGCCAGTGGCCCATCTAGTCCAGCATCCTGTTCTCACAGTGGCCAACCAGGTGCCTGGGGGAAACCCGCAAGCAGGACCCGAGTGCAAGAACACTCTCCCTTCCTGAGGCTTCCAGCAACTGGTTTTCAGAAGCATGCTGCCTCTGACTAGGGTGGCAGAGCACAGCCATCACGGCTAGTAGCCATTGATAGCCCTGTCCTCCATGAATTTGTCTAATCTTCTTTTAAAGCCATCCAAGCTGGTGGCCATTACCGCATCTTGTGGGAGCAAATTCCATAGTTTAACTATGCGCTGAGTAAAGAAGTACTTCCTTTTGTCTGTCCTGAATCTTCCAACATTCAGCTTTTTTGAATGTCCACGAGTTCTAGTATTATGAGAGAGGGAGAAGAACTTTTCTCAATCCTCTTTCTCAATGCCATGCATAATTTTATACACTTCTATCATGTCTCCTCTGACCCGCCTTTTCTCTAAACTAAAAAGCCCCAAATGCTGCAACCTTTCCTTGTAAGGGAGTCGCTCCATCCCCTTGATCATTCTGGTTGCCCTCTTCTGAACGTTTTCCAACTCTATAATATCCTTTTTGAGATGAGGAGACCAGAACTATACACAGTATTCCAAATGCGGCCGCACCATAGATTTATACAACGGCATTATAATATTGGCTGTTTTGTTTTCAATACCTTTCCTAATTATCGCTAGCATGGAATTTGCCTTTTTCACAGCTGCCGCACACTGGGTCAACATTTTCATCGTGCTGTCCACTACAACCCCGAGGTCTCTCTCCTGGTCGGTCACCGCCAGTTCAGACCCCATGAGCGTATATGTGAAATTCAGATTTTTTGCTCCAATATGCATAATTTTACACTTGTTTATATTGAATTGCATTTGCCATTTTTCCTCCCATTCACTCAGTTTGGAGAGGTCTTTTTGGAGCTCTTCGCAATCCCTTTTTGTTTTAACAACCCTGAACAATTTAGTGTCATCAGCAAACTTGGCCACTTCACTGCTCACTCCTAATTCTAGGTCATTAATGAACAAGTTGAAAAGTACAGGTCCCAATACAGATCCTTGAGGGACTCCACTTTCTACAGCCCTCCATTGGGAGAACTGTCCGTTTATTCCTACTCTCTGCTTTCTGCTTCTTAACCAATTCCTTATCCACAAGAGGACCTCTCTTCTTATTCCATGACTGCTAAGCTTCCTCAGAAGTCTTTGGTGAGGTACCTTGTCAAACGCTTTTTGAAAGTCTAAGTACACTATGTCCACTGGATCACCTCTATCTATATGCTTGTTGACACTCTCAAAGAATTCTAATAGGTTACTGAGATAGGACTTTCCCTTGCAGAAGCCATGCTGGCTCTGCTTCAGCAAGGCTTGTTCTTCTATGTGCTTAGTTAATCTAGCTTTAATAATACTTTCTACCAGTTTTCCAGGGACAGAAGTTAAGCTAACTGGCCTGTAATTTCCGGGATCCCCTCTGGATCCCTTTTTGAAGATTGGCGTTACATTTGCCACTTTCCAGTCCTCAGGCACGGAGGGGGACCCGAGGGACAAGTTACATATTTTAGTTAGCAGATCAGCAATTTCACATTTGAGTTCTTTGAGAACTCTCGGCTGGATGCCATCCGGGCCCGGTGATTTGTCAGTTTTTATATTGTCCATTAAGCCTAGAACTTCCTCTCTCATTACCATTATTTGTCTCAGTTCCTCAGAATCCCTTCCTGCAAATGTTAGTTCAGGTTCAGGGATCTGCCCTATATCTTCCACTTTGAAGACAGATGCAAAGAATTCATTTAGCTTCTCTGCAATCTCCTTATCGTTCTTTAGTACACCTTTGACTCCCTTATCATCCAAGGGTCCAATTGTCTCCCTAGATGGTCTCCTGCTTTGAATGTATTTATAGAATTTTTTGTTGTTGGTTTTTATGTTCTTAGCAATGTGCTCCTCAAATTCTTTTTTAGCATCCCTTATTGTCTTCTTGCATTTCTTTTGCCAGAGTTTGTGTTCTTTTTTATTTTCTTCATTCGGACAAGACTTCTATTTTCTGAAGGAAGACGTTTTGCCTCTAAGAGCTTCCTTGACTTTGCTCATTAACCATGCTGGCATCTTCTTGGCCCTGGCGGTACCTTTTCTGATCTGCAGTATGCACTCCAGTTGAGCTTCTAATAGAGTGTTTTTAAACAACTTCCAAGCATTTTCGAGTGATGTGACCCTCTGGACTTTGTTTTTCAGCTTTCTTTTTACCAATCCCCTCATTTTTGTGAAGTTTCCTCTTTTGAAGTCAAATGTGACCGTGTTGGATTTTCTTGGCAATTGGCCATTTACATGTATGTTTAATTTAATAGCACTGTGGTCACTGCTCCCAATCGGTTCAACAACACTTACATCTCGCACCAGGTCCCGGTCCCCACTGAGGATTAAGTCCAGGGTTGCCGTCCCTCTGGTTGGTTCCATGACCAACTGGTCTAGGGAATAGTCATTTAGAATATCTAGAAACTTTGCTTCTTTGTCATGACTGGAACACATATGCAGCCAGTCTACATCTGGGTAGTTGAAGTCACCCATTACTACCACATTTCCTAGTTTGGATGCTTCCTCAATTTCATATCTCATCTCAAGGTCTCCCTGAGCATTTTGATCAGGGGGACGATAGATCGTTCCCAGTATTAAGTCCCTCCTGGGGCATGGTATCACCACCCACAACGATTCTGTGGAGGAGTCTGCCTCTTTTGGGGTTTCGAGCTTGCTGGATTCAATGCCTTCTTTCACGTATACAGCGACTCCACCACCAATACGTCCTTCCCTGTCCTTCCGATATAGTTTATATCCAGGGATAACCGTATCCCACTGGTTTTCTCCATTCCACCAGGTCTCCGTTATGCTCACTATATCAATGCTCTCCTCTAAGACCAAGCACTCCAGTTCTCCCATCTTGGTTCGCAGGCTCCTAGCATTAGCGTACAGGCACTTGTAAGCAGTGTCTCTCTTCAAGTGTCTTTGGCACTTGTGGTTTGGCCTGTGGTAATTTTGCTCTTCTGAATTTATATCCTGTGCCCCTGCTCTCACAATGCCTACTTCTAGGCCTACCCCTTTTAAAATTTCATCATTTCTTTGGTTTTTATCCCAGGGGGGAGGTTTATTCCGAACCGGACCTTCCTCAGCTCCTGTCAGGTTTCCCCCTCAGTCAGTTTAAAAGCTGCTCTGCTACCTTTTTAATTTTAAGTGCCAGCAGTCTGGTTCCATTCTGGTTCAAGTGGAGCCCGTCCCTTTTGTACAGGCCCGGCTTGTCCCAAAATGTTCCCCAGTGCCTAACAAATCCAAACCCTTCCACCCGACACCATCGTCTCATCCACGCATTGAGACTGCAAAGCTGGGCCTGTCTGGCTGGTCCTGCGCGTGGAACCAGTAGCATTTCAGAGAAAGCCACCTTGGAGGTCCTGGCTTTCAGCATCCTACCTAGCAACCTAAATTTTGCTTCCAGGACCTCATGGCTGCATTTCCCCATGTCGTTGGTGCCAACGTGCACCACGACCACTGACTCCTCCCCAGCACTGTCTACCAAACTATCTAAACGACGGGTGATATCCGCAACCTTCGCACCAGGCAGGCAAAACACCTTGCGGTCTACACGCCCATCACACACCCCACTGTCTATGTCTATGTCTATGTCGATCATTAGGATCGAATCACCCACTACAAGGATCCCTCCACCCACTACAAGGATCCCTCCACCCCCATATATGCCACGTTTATTGAGTTCTAACTTTCCCAGTTTGTCAACCTCTATCTTCTCACAGTATAAAAGATGTTTACCAATAGCTTGGTCAAACTAAAACCTGAACTTTTAATTTAAGCAGAGCATACATTAGAAATTACTTATGAAATATTTAGTGATCTTGGTGAAGAAAAAAAGGACAGACTGAAGATTAGCCATGGAATATGAATAAAATACAGGGACAGTTGTTAACATGAACCCAGTTAGGAAGCAAAAAATATCTCAAGCAATTGTCATCTGTCTCATTTTCTTTTATTCTGCAAAGGCATTGACCAGAGGTTTGCATGGCTTTTCTGGAGAAATATATGCAGTTTTCTAATCTCTTCTGATTTTCAGACCTCAGAGTTGGGAGTCACGGAGCATGTGGAAGGTGATCCTTGCAAATTTGCACTGTGGGTTGGAAGGACTCCTACTTCAGACAACAAAATAGTACTAAAGGTAATTGAGATGTACTGATGTGCATAAGTGTGTGAAAGTATTTTTGAATAACTGTCATTCTTAATCAGACTTGCAAAACATATTACTCGCAATTCTGAGCCTCAAACATGAATTGGGAGTTCACACAGATGGATATGAGAAGAAAAGGATATGTGGGGCTGTCTCCTTTCCCATAGCAATCAGCAGAGAGGTCCTGCTGCACTAACACTCTAACAGTACTGGATCATAACCACTGAAACCAGATTGCTTTATAGTGGTTGTTATATAGAGTTTCAAAATAGTTTTCTGTTACTTAGCTGCTCTTTTCACACAATGGCTGTTTTGTGGTGTCAACTGAAAGCTTCTATGGGACAGTTCATCTTCCATAACAGAGTTTCTGGCAGAGTTGCATAACTAGCAGCTTGCGTGAGCAGTGTGATAGTAGAGAAGGAAAGCCTCACAAAGTCCTGTGACAACTTCCTTGAATGAAAAATGTGCTCTAAAACTAGAAATCCCTTCTCATAGTAGTTGGAGTGTGGTGGTTCCACAACCACCGAATATGCATACACCTGTAGGTTCCTGACATCCTCAGAAGCCAGAAAACCTGTATGTAAAGCAAATTATGTGACAGTTGGGCCAATTCACATGTTTAGTGTTATGTTTATAAACAAAGCCTTAGACTCAAGCACTTCCCTTTTCCTCCTCCCATGCAGCAGGGAGAAGGAATAAACCAGGATTCAGCTTCCACATTTCCTGGAAAGTTAAACTGAACAATGATTTATTTCTCCCCTTGACTATGTGGGAGAAGGAGGGAGGGGAGCTCTGTTTGGGCCCACAGAGACTCATCCATGTAACACTAAATTGTGGTTTAGCATCGCATGCAAACCAGGCCAGTATATGAAGTATAACTTGAATGTGTTTTTTTCACAACTAATTTAATAAAGAAATATAATTTTTCAAATCTAATACTATAAATGGGCACAACCAGGTTTGCTTCATGCCTCCTTCATACATGGAGTTGACTAGTATAGAGATCACTTTTTAAAAAA
The DNA here is from genome assembly GCF_030035675.1 of Rhineura floridana. NCBI lineage: Eukaryota > Metazoa > Chordata > Lepidosauria > Squamata > Rhineuridae > Rhineura > Rhineura floridana. The sequence goes on from NC_084480.1 coordinate 188,481,653, forward strand.
ATCTGCTCTGTTCTTATATACCAAAACAAGTAGCTTATTTTATCTTAAAGGCTTCCAGTATTGAGAATAAACAAGACTGGATCAAGCATATCAGAGAAGTTATACAGGAAAGAACAATTCATCTCAAGGGAGCATTAAAAGAGCCAATTCACATCCCCAAAACTGCACCAACAACAAAACAGAAGGGAAGAAGGTTAGTAATTGCAGAGAATGCCATGGTATACGTTTACAGCATGTCATTCATGAAACATGTTTTAAATGTGAGGTTGAACTCTTTGGGAAACAGTTATTTTTTGATGTTGCTGGTCTAGGTCCCAGCACTGAATTGTAACTTCTTCAGAATCTTGAATGCTTGCATTACTTTGTTGCATGCTGCTCTGACCCTTATTTTATAAGATGTTGTGCTTGGCTTTTCAAGAAATGGACATGTCAGATATACTAAACAAAACAAGAAATCCTTGACTTCTTGTACGAAAATGCATATTATAGTAAGCTGCAGCCACCAAATGTCTGACTATCTGAATGTCTGCTTTTATACATTGAGCTAAGTATTGATAGCCTCTTACACAAAGAATGCTTTCCCAGCTATTGATTCAACTTTTTATATTTCCAGAGATGGAGAAGACTTGGATAGTCAAGGAGATGGAAGCAGTCAGCCTGATACTATTTCAATTGCGTCACGAACCTCTCAGAATACACTAGACAGTGATAAGGTAAGACAAAAATATACTTAGATTTTTGGTAAAAGATTGCTCAATTCCTTTTGCTAGAGTTACTGGCAAGCAATTGTTGTGACTGCGAATACCTCTTCATATATGGGAATCATGCATGTGTTTTTTACCAGTGAGTCAAAATGTCACATGAATGGGCCCACAGAACATGAAGACTAGAAATCTGAGCTTCATTTATCTAAGAAATGAATTGTATGTTTTACTTGCTTTTGTATCCTGCTCTTCCTCCAAGAAACTGACAGCCACATGCATATGGTTCCCACATGTTCCCCTGTCCAGACACTGCTCATGGCCAGGTCCCCTTAGTTTCAACAGACAAAACCATGTAATATACCTTCAAGCCATTCCCAGGGCCAAGATAATGACCTGTGCAAAAAGACTGTAGGTACTTCTTTTTAATATGTCTCATGGATGCTTTCAGTGAGACCTATAAAATATAAGTGATATTTTTACATTCTTCAATAAATACATTCCTACTTGTTTTGAGTTCTTAACCTAGTATGTGCACTTTTTGGTGTCTTCACCAGAAACAACTTCTCCTTCGTAGAATTTACCTCAAGAAATGATTAGGAGCTGCAACATTTATTTTGTACTATATAATTGAAAGCTTTGAAGATGTGAATCAGCAGACCTGATCTATAGCTTTTAAAAACCTCCCAGGCATTCTCCTCTTCTCTCCCACAACCCCACCCGGCAAGGAGGTTATTACTGATCTGCCCTCCCTGCTTGAAAAGGGAGAGACTTGGAATGTATGGTTTAATTCTGTCAGCTGACCCAATTCATGCCATTCATGGATGCTGAGGCTGCCCAGAGCTGGGTAGTCTCCCACCTGAGAAGTAAACTTTATTCTGCCTTCCAGTATTTTAGCCAGTAAGTAGAACAGTATTGAGATTACTGATGAGTGGTTTTTTTAAAAAAATTAAATTAGTATGTTATTACAGTAATGTAATACAAATTTAACTTTTAAATTAAACATACTGGATGGAAGTCTAGCAAATCTGTCATCTGAACTTCACAGTACAAGTATCTTATAGTTATCTAATCTGGCATCATCGTGCAGGAGGGAAGGTGAGATTTTTCTGAGAACACAGATGTCAAAGTATCAGTTCTGTGTAGGAGAAACTTCTGTTTAGTTTTCAGCTGATGATAGGACCAGTAGAGGGTGCTGTGACAGGATAAATTTAGGGCCTTCAGAAAAAGCTTCCCATTTTTCATAGAAAGTAAAGTTGCTCTCCATATCCTTAGGAGCGCTGGATAAAACTTTGGCCCTAAAACATGTCATAACAAAGACTTTTAAGAAAGGGCCTTTCTATATTTTATGTGTGTAGTTTTTCAAACTGGTTTGCGTAACTGCTTATCCTGAAATCGTACTCCTTTAACTCCCTATTGTTGTACAAGTAGGGGGCAAATAAAAGACTCCAGTAACTTGAGAGACAATATCCTCCTGATAAAAGCAGGGGCTCAACATTTTAAGCTTGAGCAGGTAAACAGCACATTGTTATTTCTGTTCTTCTTAGCTGAGTGAGGTACAGAGGTCTTGATGTGCACATCTAGGATAGTAAATCAGTGCTGCGTGGCTGCAGCTGGTTACCTTCTCAGGACAGCTGTGTATAACAGAGCTAACATACCTGAAGGTTATTTGAATAGTTTGCATCCTGTTGTGATACAAAATATTTCTATCAAAATATTTCTATCAAACTTTAAAAAGCAGGGAAATTGGGAAGCTGTAGTGAATGCACCAGGGGAGCAGGAGATCTTACCTCCTCTGAGATATGGTACTGCCCTACACATTTGTCAAAATGCAAACACAATTTAGGTTGATCTTTCAAAGTCCAATCCACTTCCTGTGTAGCTTGGAAGAAGCTGGAAATGTGCTTCTGAGCATATGGTGAGTGGTGGCAACACCTGCCATCTCCAAAGATGGAGAATTACATTATTGTATATTCTTACTTTCCTTCTTTTCTGTGTTACTACTGTTTCTACAGAGAATCAAACATAGAAAATTATATTTCTCTCATTATTCATCCTAGAAATCTGTGTCAAATTTATTTTTATTAATTTCAAAGCCTTTTTATTGGTCAGTGTCATAGGATGGTGAAGACAGCCTTTTGTATTTCAAATTGTTGGTTATGCTCTAGTTCTCTTTTGGGCGCATTAACAGTTGAATCTGAAACTGCAGTTTGATGTAAAATCAGACTGATTACAATATGTTCCTACTTAAGCACTGACTCTTTGTTGTTGTTATGTGCCTTCAAGTCGACCACAACTTATGGCTACCCTATGAATCAGCGACCTCCAAAAGCATCTGTCGTGAACCACCCTGTTCAGAACAAACTTAGCCTGCCCAAAATGGATGTTTTCAGCCTGCTATACTTAAACTACTCCACTTAAGGAAAGGTGGGCATAGTCAATTAAAAACATAGAGCACACCTAGAATTTTGCTAGAATATATTTCACCTCCCACTATTTTATCTTGTGGAAACTGAGACACTCCTCATGTCCATTAGAAACTATTCTGCAGAACAGTCAATGCCATTATTCCACAATTGTTTTTGGAACTTTTTTTATTGTTACAAAGTGTTGCTGTACTTCACATATTCACAGAAACAGAAGCAAAAGAGAATGATTTACTATAGGAAACTTCACTAAAATTGCAAAGTAAATCAAACATATTTAGAGTGACTATCTGAACTATATCATCTGTTTTAATATTGTTGCTTCCTCCCTGCTCAAACAAGATCAGCACAGCATGTCTTGTTTCTGTTATTTGGGCTGATTGCAGGTGTTGCCACCACTCCCTATATGCTCAGAGGTACATGTTACCAAATTCTTGCAAGCTACACAGGAAGTGGATTGGACTGTGGAAGACCAACCCAAATGGTGTTTGCATTTTGACAAATGTGTAGGGCAGTACAATATCTCAGAGAGGAGGTCAGGTCTTCTGCTCGCCTCGTGCATTCACTATAGCTTCCCAATTTCCCTGCTTTTTAAAGTTCGATAGAAATAGCTATGGGCTATAGGTACATTCTTAAACCACAAGGTTTTTTGCCTAGTAGTGAATTTCTCTACTTTTTAATCCAGGAGGTAAGAAATGGGATCCTTTGCAAGTTTGCTGAGAATGGATTGATCATTCACATGCTTATTGAGTTCAGTGGGATTTACTCCCCTGAAATCAAACTTAGAATAGGTGAAACTGACAACAGAGGGTGGGGAGAGGAGGAGAGGGAGAGAGTAAGCAAGAGGGGGTGGGGGAGGGCAGGTCTGATCATTTGCATATTTATTGATTTCAGTAGGATTTACTACCGTGCAATCATGCGTAGGACAGGTAAAACTGACCTTGGGGGAGGGAGGCCTGGAGTGGGCAGGGGAGGAGGAAGGAGGAAGAGGGGAGGGGAGGAAGAAGGGAGGAAGGAGGAGGAGAGGGGAAGGAGGGGAAAGGCAGGTCTGATCATTCACATGCTTATTGAGTTCAGTGGGATTTATTCCTGTGCAATCATGGCTAGGATAGGTAAAACTGACCATGGGGTGGACAGGGGAGCAGAAGGAGGGGGAGGGAGAAGGAGGATTTGAAGAGGAGGGGTGAAGGGAGGGGGAGGGAAGGGGCAAAAGGGAGATGATGGGAGGGAGGAGGAGGGGAGGGCAGGTTTGATTATTTGCATGCTTATTGAGTTCAATGGGATTTACTCCCATGCAATCATGCGTAGGATGGGTAAAATTGACCATGGGGGGGAGGGGAGGAGAAGGAGGGGATGGGGAGGGGAAGGCAGGGGTGAAGGAAGGGGGAGGGAGGGGATAAGAGAGAGGAGGAGGGGAGGGCAGGTTTGATCATTTGCATGTTTTTTTAGTTCAGTGGGATTTACTCCCGTGCAATCATGCTTAGGATAGCTGAAACTGACCTGGGGGAGGGGCAGGAAGGGGAGGGGAAGGGGAGGAGATTGGATGGGTGGGCACTTGGCAAAGGGGAAACCCCTTTCGTTTCCAAAAGGAAAACAATGTGATCAGTATCATTCTTTTTCAGGGTTTTCCCCACCTTTTTATTCTACAGCAGGCATATGTAGTCTCCTACGCAAATTTAAACCAAAGCTGTCCATAGCTACATCACACCAGACCTTTATTTCACTTTAGACAGTCATGGCTTCTCCAAAATTATCCTGGGAAGTGTAGTTAATGAAGGGTGGTGAGAGATGCTAGGAGATGCCCTGTTCCCTCACAGAGCTTCAATCAGAGCGACTGTTAAATCACTCTTGCCACTGGAGCTCTGTCAGGGGAATAGGAGTCTCCTCTCAGCACCCTTCACAAACTACACTTCCCAGGATTCTTTGGGGGAAGCCATGACTATCTAAAGTGAAATACATAAAGGTCTGGTGTGGGTGTGGCTCCTTGATTAGGCAAGCCCAGCAGCTGTGAGTCTGGCTTTTAGAGTACTGACAGTTGCTTCTTACTGAGCATGCCCAGCCTTATCATTGAGTTCAATGCTAAATTTCTTAAATTAATTAAAAATCAGCCAGGAATTTTTTTAAATTTTAAACTGCAGAAGATGACGGTCAGTATGGGGCAAAGTCAGTAATAGGGCCACAGGTACTCTGTGAACATGGCTGATTTTTGATTAATTTCAAGAAATTATGAGAACTCAGACAGAAAAAAGTCCAAAAGGGCTCTGGTTTTTGTCTCTCTCTTTTTACACTCTGAACTCTCGATTCTCTCTGACTGTTTTGTGTATTGCCATGAAAACCTAGAGATGTCGTTAAGCAAGCGTTTCTGAGTTCAGGACTATACTTTTTTTAAGTTTTGTTTTGAAGTGAGCTTATGGGAAGCATCAGAATGGCATGGGAGTATTTTCAATTTAACATTGCGGAATGTGAAAAATCCACACTAGCTATAATATACAGCCACTATTGTGGCTGTATAATAACCAAGCTGCTAGAAATTGTATGCACTTTATTTTTAATGAAAAAATCTTGTACACTTTGTTTTATACCATTATATCTGATTTATGTTGATACGTTTTAAAATAAATTACCATGTTTATATTATCACAATTAATTGTCTACTTTGAGCATATTTGTATAGAAAAAGGGCATACTAGTTGAAATAACAAATAAATAAATAAGTTTCTTAAAAGCTAGAAAAATGGGATGTTTACTAATTTAAGAAACATTGTTTAAGGTATCATACAATAATGTATACATAAAATTACTTACAATTATTATAATAGATTTTAAGCACTTTAAGAGACATTAAAATTCCCTCAGAAATGCATCCAACTATTTTCAGGCCCACTAATGGGACTGCCCTGATCAGGCTACATGCTTAGTTCCTTCAGCAAGGTGGCAAATTCTTTTAAAGCCCAAGACTGATTCTGCTTATTAGTTTAGCTATTGTGTGGCTGGAAGTATTTCACTGCTGTTTTATTTATTGTGTAGCTGTTCTTCTGTTTTCTCTCCTCCCTCCCTTTTTTGTCTTTATCATGACTGCTTTGATGTTTTATGAAACTTTGAATGCCATCTGCGGCAGAAACACAGCCTACAAACTTTGTAGATTCAGTGAGATGCTGGGAGGGCTGAGGCATGGATCTGTGGGTGGTGGATTAAAATGAACTGTTCACCATATACTAATTTGAGGCATGAGTTTGGTAGTAAAATGACAGCATCATTCAAAGGGTAATGATGCTTGCTGCCAAGTAATTGGCTACTCATTCTGTCACTTTTTTGAAACGGTTTTTGTGACTTCTCTGATATGTTCCCCTATGCCCTTATGAAACTGGGATTTTCACTCGTGGATGTTCTTTAAATCATGAAGAGCAATGTATCTTGGCTAATGTGTATATTCAGAAAGAAAAAGGAGGTCTCAGCCGCCTTGAAATTGCTATTTGTTGCAAACTGTTAGGCTTGTTGGAGGGCTGGGGCAGTGGTTACTTAGATTCCCTCTACCTGTGCTGACGAGGGCAGCATCCAAGAAGTGCTTCTGCCAGCATAAGAACTTTTGGTTACTCTATGAACTCTCCCCCCCTTTCCTTTACCTCTTCTATCCTCCGTGGGCCCCCTAAATGTGTTCTGGTGGTTCCTCCAACCCCCCAGATTGGAGAGGACATGTGGGGATAGGAGGGGGAGGAGAGGCTCCATTGTGCAAGCAGAAATCCTGGTGCTAGCAGAATCACTTCACTGAATACTGCCCTATGATGTGACGGTAGCGGTGCACATGACTGCTCCATCCATTCTTGGGAATTAATTCCTCCTTCTTGCCTTCACCACAGTTAAGGGATAAAATGGCACAGCCAGTGTGGTGTAGAGGTTAGAGCAGCCTTTCCCAACCGGTGTGCCTCCAGATGTTGTTGGACCACAAGTCCCATCAGCCTCAGCCATTGGCAATGCTGGCTGCGGCTGATGGGAGTTGTGGTCCAACAACATCTGGAGGCACACTGGTTGGGAAAGGTTGGATTAAGGTGTTGGACTACGACCTGGGAGACCGGGGTTCGAATCCCCACACAGCCATGAAGCTCACTGGGTGACCTTGGGCCAGTCACTGCCTCTCAGCCTCAGAGGGAGGCAATAGTAAACCACCTCTAAATACCGTTTACCATGAAAACCCTATTCATAGAGTCGCCATAAGTCAGAATCGACTTGATGGCAGTCCATTTCATATTTTTTTTCAGCCTAACTGTGGTTAACACTAGCTAGGGTTTCACAGTTTAGCATTGGTTCCTAATTCTGGTTAAAAACATGCCTTCATTTGTCAACCCAGAAGGCAGAATTAGAAATATTCTAAGAGCCAGAGGGATGCAGCTAGTTTCTACATCATTTTCTGAAAATAGCAGATGCTCAAATATATTTAAGTCTTTCTCTCCAATTAACATGCAAATAAAAAGAGATAGATATTCAACAAACGGTAGTGAGGAAACTGATTGTTTACAGAGCTTTGGGGTCTAGCAACAGCCCACCATACCCTATAATTGTCCTAGTATAAGTTTCTTTACAGTTATCCTGTTTGTTACTGTTTGGTCCACTGTGCATGTGTGTGAGGGGTGTGTGTGGCCAACTTCCACAGTGTGGTTGGCTGAACTAGAATTTTATTCTTGTCTGGTTGCCAAAAGGGGGGGCTATTCAGTCCTAGTCCTACTCAGAGTAGACCCATTAAAGTTAGTGGACCTGACTAACTTAGATTAATTAATGTCAGTGGGTCTACTCTGAGTAGGATTTAGTTGAACACAACCCAAGATTTTGAAATCAGGAGAAAGGGGGGGTGATACGTTTTAGTGTTGTTTTCCTACTGCCTCTGTGCTTTTAAGAAAAAAAACCTCAGGTGCCCTTCAGAGGGGAAACCCTCTGCATGTGCTCAGAAACACTTGAGGTGCCATGATATTTCTTTTTATACAAGTTGGCAGTCCCTTGGATATGTTCACTCTTACTGCTAGCAATGGGGGCACTTCCTCATATCTGTATGGGAAAATGCCGTGAGAAAAGGCTCCTTCCCCCACTGTTTGCAGTAAAGTGTTTGCATCCTAACCGAAAGTCAGAGTGTGCATTGCGAGGGGAATGAAATTGGGCTGTTAATGAAGAGAGTGGGGACTTGATAAAGCTGTATAAGAATATGCATGTTGTGGAGAAAGTGGATTGAGAGGATGTTTCTCCCTCGATCATAATACTAGAACTTGGGACCATCCGATGAAGTTGAATATTGGAAAATTCAGGACAGAGAAGTAATGGCCACCATCTTAGAAGACTTTAAAATGGGATTGGATAAATTCATAGAAGATAAGGCTGTCTGTGGCTACTAGCCATGATGACTGTGTGCTGCCTCCTGTATCAGATCCAGAAGGCCCCTGAATGCCAGTTGCTGGGGAGCATAGGTGGAGAGAGTGCTGCTGTGCTCATGCCCTGCGTGCAGTCTTCTGATAGGCACCTGGTTGCCTGTTGTGAGAGCAGGATGCCACACTAAGTGTGTCTTTGGTCTGATCCAGCAGGGCTGCTCTTATGTTCTTGCATTGCTAAATCATCAGTGGTTGATAGCAGAGAGAGATACAAATGCTGCTAACTACCTGAAAATTGCATTTCCTGAGTGGGAATCCCTGCCCTGATACATTTTTAGTGCAATCTTATTCATATTTATTCAGAAGTAAGTCCTGTTGTGCTCAGAGAGGCATACTCTCAGGTAACTATAAATGGGATTGCGGCTTCAAGGTCTGGGCCTATTAGCCCCTTAGTTCTCAGCCCTTGATAACCGAGCAATACTGTACTTCCATCTGCCCTCCCAAACAGCTCTTAGCTAAGTCATTACCCTTGGTAATGCATTGTGCAAAACAAGCTTTTATCTTTTATGGTGCTTTCCACTTTGATACAGCTTCCTCAGGAATGAGGATGATATCTCTGAGGTAACAAGACCACTTTGAAATGCGCTTCAATAAAAGGCTTTTATGAATGTGTGTTTAATTACTTTCTGTTCAGAAGACGGGTAGGAAGTAATTCCCCCCCCCCAATAGCTTCTGACAATTCCAGCGTGGTTGGCTAATTATCTTGGGAAGTTGTAAACAGGCAAAGTTTCAGGTCAAGAGGACAGGATAAAATTTATTTATTTATTTATTTATTTATTTATTTATTTGATTGATTTATATCCTGCCCTTCCTCCCAGCAGGAGCCTACAGCGGCAAACAAAAGGACTAAAAACACTTTAAAACATCATAAAAACAGACTTTAAAATACATTAAAACATCTTTAAAAACATTTTTTAAAAAGCTTCATCTAAGATACATATACTCTCTTTTCAGCTTTGAGCATAAGATGTGGAAGTGAATTGTGAAAATGTCATGAGCAACGCAGTATACAAGATACATTATTCTCCCTTGTCTTCATTCTCAATGAAAACGTATTAGCAACATGGAGGCCAATCTTTCAGTGAGAAATAGCCTTCGCTGTCTATTAAAAAGTCAAGTCATTTAGTAGCCAGAGATAGTAGGGTGTGTATTGCTCTGAAGTCTAAAGGGCTTTATTAAACATGTAAATTGAATTTCAAGAAAATCATGCAGTTAGTATATGGTTTTATTTGTAAAGCAGTCCACTGTTGAGAAGCGTAGTTTTCTTCACCTGATGCTATCATCTTGCAGCTCTAGTTGCAACATCCGATTCTCTAGTTTTTGTATATCCACTCGATGTTTCATGAGAAATTTTCCATTCAAATGAAAGACGTCATATTAATACTTGTCAAACTAGTTGAAAGTTGTCTTTCAGTTGTTGCTATGTTGTCAAGGAATATCACTGCCACAGTAAAGTTGCAGAATCTGGAATGTGAGTTCTCGTATAAAATCCAGTAGCTTGTGCAGAATTAAAAAAAAAGTATCATCTTAAAGCACATTTCTAGTTGCCCTGGGCTCCCACTAGAAGGAAGGGTGGGATATAAATCAACTAATTAAATAAATAATAAAATTAATAGTCCTTGTGATTTTAGAAAAGAAATTTGAAACGGCTTTAGGAAATCAGGAATTGGAAAATAATACTGCTCATGCAGATCTTTCCCAGTCCTGTTCTCTTGAAATTCTTTTAACCAGAGATACCAGAGATTTTCTGTGTGCACAGCATCTGCCCCAAGTCCTGTTTCCCCTTCCCATCATTGCTTTTTGTTTGTTTGTACCACATTGCTTCCTGCACTTTTGCTTTAATAATCAAGCAACAAGCTCCCATGAGGAGATGGATATGTTCCAGACACCTGAAGGTTATTTGAACCTACATCCTCCATGACAAGGCTGGTAGAGCCCAGTTTTAAATGATCCATTCAAGAGGATATTCAGAATGTTCTGTTCACAAAGTTCTTGGTTGTTGTCTTTAACGAGGCCTACATTTTGACATCTTGTGGTCAAACTCTAAATCAAAACGGCCCTTTTCTCAGACCCCTCTGGCATACAGCTGTTTTCAATTGTTTCTTACTCCTATCTGGGGAGAGCCATAACAATAAATCAGTGCCAAAAAAACTCAAGAGCTTGCCTTTCCCTCCCCCTCCTATCCCCCCCCCAAACCTCCCTTTGGCATAATTTTGAATGTACTGAGAGCAAATATATAAGAAAAGTGGGGGTGGTTGAGAAGAGCACCACAGATCACATTTTACAAGTGGGAAGGCAGCATGTGTCTAAATGTACACCTCATAACTTGAGTAGAGACTGTCCAGAGAGACCTAAGTAGGAGCACTATGATTAATTCCTGCCTGTGTCTTGACGGTTTCATGCTGATTTATTTTACTTCGTTATGAGAAACATAAGGCTTCTCTTTACCCCCACCCCAGTTGCAGAGCCAGGATTAGGAAGCAAGGCTAGCAGGCAGTGGTCGTGGGAAAGCTATGAGAGAACTCCAGACAGCCTGACCAAAGTTGTATCATACAGAGGGTGGAAAGGAAGGGAGGAATTAACCCAAATATGTTTTCATAGCAGATGCTTCTTATACTCTTCCTCCAGCGAGGCACACCATTGTACTAAACGACCAAAGACACATCTTCACAGAATTTTCTGTGCCTTCAGTTTAGTGTCAGAGTACTAAATGGGAAAGAGCGCAGTAGGGAGTCCATCAGACGTAAAAGAAGCTGGCCCAGTAACTGAGTGTGTATGTGCGTTTCAGAAGTGAAACCAAGTGGTTTAACAGGCAATTTGTACTGGAATTTAGGAAAGGTAAAGGGGCTGCTTCATAACAAACTGTGTAACTCGTTCATATAGTTGTATCAGCAGCTACATTTGCCATGATAAACTTACTGTTATATGTCACATTTGTCACTGTACTTATTGACTCTGAGATGTTGCCTCCCTCTCACTGTTAGAAGAGGTAATTACAACAGAAAGCATTGTCCTCCAAAAGTGCTTAATATTCAAAAGAAGAAGCCCCTTTTTATGTGCTAATGGTAGAAGACTAAGGCATGTACACATGACCCCCTCCATGCCTTAAGTACAAGCACAGGGAGCTGCATGTGCTAGTCTTGCCACACACCACTGCCATATTCCCCCAGCACGTGTCTGTTAGATATTCGGAAAGGTTCTCCATGGGTACAGTTAATTTTACAATATTAGAACGTCGCTGAGA